>NC_011684.1:0-300000 GCF_000150955.2 Phaeodactylum tricornutum CCAP 1055/1
TGAAAATGGGTGTGAGATTCAAAACGCAGCATGTGGACAATCCGGTATTGTGCTTTGCTTGAAACTTGTAAAGGGGAAGACGATACCGGACGGCAAAGAGGGTGACAAGGAGGATGAGTATCTACCTCGTGGTGCAAAGATTATCAAAGAACTTGTTTGTCCTTGATCGGATTGTGTGTGCTGATTCTTATTTTGCCTTCGTTGTGACAGCTGTTGAGCTTAAGAGGATTGGCTTGAGATTCATTGGGGTTGTGAAGTCGGCAACAAGAAGATATCCAATGGCCTACCTCTCACAGTTGGAAATGACAAGCAGAGGAGAATGGAAAGGATTGGTGACAAACGGAATCTCGGATGGAAGTTGTGAGCTGATGGCATTTGTATGGGTTGACCAAGACCATTAATATTTTTTATCAACAGCATCCAATCAGAATAGAGGCTGGAGTCCAGTTTGCTACTGGTGGAGACAGGTGGATACATCACCTGATGCAGACCCAGAGAGGGTGGAAATCAATATTGTGCAACCAGTTGCAGCAGAAGTGTATTATTCTTGCTGTGCAATAATTGACAGACATAACCGGAGTTGGCAGGATACACTGATGCTTGAGAGAAAACTTGGCACATGGGATTGGTCGACACGAGTCAACTTATCAATTTTTGGTATCATTGTTGTGGACACATGGTTAGCCTACAGCCAATGTACAGGAATAGGAAAGTCTGCTGGACAAGAAGAAAAGCAGAAGGATTTCTACAGTGTCTTAGCCGAGGAGCTGGTGGACAACCAGTACAATAGTGTTGGAAGTCGCAAAGTTGGGAGGGATGAGTTGGACAAGGATAGCCCAACCATCTCCAGAACTGGAGAGCCGCGATGTGGTCTCTCCGCACATCTAACACCCACCAAAAGAAAAAGAAAGAACAAAGATGGTACTATTAAAAACCAAAGACAGCAGGGAAGGTGTTTGGTGTGTTCCAAGAAGACCACATATGTTTGCTCTGTATGCAAAGATGTTGAGACAATTGAAAGCAAAGAACCTTGGATTTGCTACACAACGGGAGGGCAGCTATGCTTTGCCCAGCACTTGACTGCCTTGCATGGTAGTTAAAGACTTTATAGTACTAATTGGATACAAGTAACTCCTAGTAGTCATGGTAAAAATGTGTTTCTTAACCATCATAGCTAAATCCCTATTATCTGTATAGTTTTGTACTGTGTCTACAGGATTGTCTACAGGATTTGGCCCATTTAATTAAATTTTTTTTGTCAATTGAAGGCAAAGAACCATGGATTTGCTACACAACGGGAGGGCAGCCATGCTTTGCCCAACATCTGACTACCTTACATGGTAGTTAAAGACTTTGTAGTATTAAGTGGATACAAGTAACTCCTAGTATTTATGGTAAAAATGTGTTTCGTAACCATCATAGCAAAATCCCGTTTACCTGTATAGTTTTGTACCGTGTCTACAGGATTTGGCCCATTTGTTTCTCTATTTTTGCGTCCTCAGCTGAGGACAAATGCCTGCCTCAGCTGAGGACAAGGGCCGGTAGAATAGACACTAGACAAAATCGAGACGGATCTAGATAAGGAATTTCATGATACGGACCGACAGTGGCGTTTCAAGGACATTGTCGCACACGAAGGCCCACTCCTATATCTCAGAGCAAAACCCTGCTATCCCAGAGATCCCAGAGGGATTACTTAGACATCCCAGAGGGAAACCCTGCTATCCCAGAGGAATTACTTAGGAAGAGTTTTTGGATAAATTTTAAACAGCGAGGTACATAGTTACTACTCTGGGAGACCCCTCCCCTTAGGGACTGAGTTCTAATCCTTAAGTGGATTTGATTCCGAAAATAGCTCACTTCGTAATTTTAACGCCTACCGGAAATTACCGCTTTTTAAAGTTTAAAAGCGTTAAAAACAACCCATTTTGGGCTATTTATGCTTGTGGCGTTGAGGCACGCCCCAGATGGAGATTGGACGGTCATTGGCGTACCGGTTGGCGGGAGGACGGAGACCGGAACTGCAGTCGGCGGGAGGACGGAGACCGGAACTGCAGTCGGCGGTAGGGATGGCGGGGACGTAGAGACTGGCGCATCAGCTGGTACATCAACTCCTGATGCTGGGGATGCAAGATCTGGCGACGATTTGGATACCAGCACAACGACCACTGTGACTGTAAGCGTAAGCAAGACAGCAACGAGTGCAACAACCAATAATTTGCGGCGATGATTTTTTGACATCGCAGCTGCTCCGCATTTAGACTTTTCTCTGTCGTCCGGAACATCCATGACAAGGTCGTCTTTTGCTGTTCCCTGAGTCGTCGGACCGGCCGTTACTCGACTTTCGGTAATATCGCCCATTTTGGTAAAAGACGAGTCTTGAAAAAAAGAATAAGGTACTTCCACTTCCGGAGACTTGACTTTGTGCCAGAGCGCAACAACTATCGAAGCAGTGGGTCTCACTGAGCGGTCGCGAGAGAGACACGATGCTGCAACCATATTCAGCGCTTTCCAGGAAGCTGATTCTGTCTCTGAAAGATCCTTTGGGGGGCTGGAGGGCGCCGCAAGCATGGGGAGGTACTTCTTAGTTGCAGCCAAAAGCGCTATAGATGATTCCTTTTTCCCTCCATGTGGAATTTTGCTCGTCACACACTCCCATACTGTCACCCCGAATGAATACATCTCACAAACGCGCGATGTGTCTTTGACTTCTTCTGATAGGATTTCGGGCGCTTGGTAGGCGGCTGTACCTGCAATCTGGTTGCCTTGATGGCTGGTAGCTGCTAGGATTGTTCCAAGACGGAGTTTTGTGGTGTTCAGGCCTTTCACTTTTGACTCCCAAAGTCTGCCAGCTTGGCAACCGTCAATTTTTTGTTCAACAAAATGTTGAGAGACTTGATGTCGTGATGGACAATGCCTTGCAAATGAAGAAACTCTAACGCGCCTGCAATACCTTTCAACAAATAGAGACGACGGGAAAATGCCAGAGCATCTGCTAAAACACGATCGTGAATAACATCAAAGAGAGTCGTATGCATAAGTTCCATGACAAGCAAGGGTCTCTCGACTTCGCTTAGTATGCTAAGGCATCCAACAACATGAATGATGTTTGAATGTGTACCGCATTTGTGCGTCAGAAGGGCTTCCGCGGCTAGTTGTTCCACATCGCGGGCGATCTGAAGTTTCGAGAGAGAATTTACATCTCCCCGATATACCTTGAGGCGTTTGATGGCGACAGGTTGGAGGTTGTATGTTCCGCGAAAGACTTCCGCAAAACCTCCACCTCCGAGGAGGCTCTCGTGGTCATCACAAAACTTCAGCAAGGATGGCTGGAGCGAGATAGCGAGTACATCATCCTTGGATGGACAAAAGGTTGTCTTATACTGGTGCGAAACCTTCATACCGCTTGTAGCTAAGGTAGGATCTTGCCCTCGTCCACCATCTTGGCTAACGTCATCGGGGTTGGCAACGGCAACTTGGGGAGCTCGAACTTGAGTTTCCGCCAAGGCCTTTTCAACTTGCCGCTGGATTGTTGCAGAAGGATCCGACTTGCTCAGAGCGAGAGCGCCAAACTGATCTAGCAAATCCGCAACTCCTTTGGAGACGTCAAGGAGGTGCGAAAAGATGGCATTGGACTGCTCCATCTGAAGATCATTGATGGCAGTATTCAGCTGGCTCTCTGCTTTAAGGATTTCACAGAGTATAGTCTGGGGTTGTAACGCAATCTTGAATTTTCTGTTCCACAAGGAGCGCCTGTTTACAGACGATGTGGTTGCTTGCAAGCGCAGGAAGACATTCTCCACAACTTCATGAAAATGAGCAAGGCGCGTACTTTCACAAACAGCTCCCCATTCGTGTGCTCGCGCGACCACTATTGTCAGACGCTTACCGATCCGGGCTGCCTCATCCTTGCAGATCTGAGCGTTCCGACAACATTCAATGCCCGCTTTGGCGAGAGCCACGACGGAGAAGAACACAGCATCAGTCATACCTTTGAGAACGTGGGTTACAATGTGGAGCTACAAGGACCTCTGTATTACAGTCAAAGCAGATGGACTTCAGCTGCGTTGTCATTCGACGCGCTATATTCTCTTTGCTCAATGGGTTTCTCAGTGAGCAGTGTCGTGTGTCAGCAACATAAAGTTATTCCTTTTTAATCACCTCGGAAACGGTATCTGTGTAGTCGTAAAGAATAACTCGGGCGATGGGAACAAACATTCTGGAAGCACATGAATACATGCTGAACAATAGTATTTACATTTAGTATATTGTAAGCTCTTTAAAGGGAACGAGATAAGTATAAGAAACAAAAAAATTCCCGGGATAAGAGTATAGTTATTCCGAAAGAGGACCGAGAGGGACATGTCTACATTTATCAGGAATACATCAAATCAAATGAAAAATTTTGATATATGCCCATATCCAATTTGACAGTACCGATTCTTGATCTTGAGCCCTGATACCCAGAGCACACGACGTCATATACCCTTTCTAAACGAAGCTATCCATGGGAAAATCTGAAGCGTGGAACGCTTTATGTTCCGAGTAGTGATGATCGACCCTTGACATCCATGACTTGAGCGAGATCCAATACCATGGTAAGGCTGTTGGTATGGAAAAATTTCCATAATTAGAGCTACCAGTGGACAGATCATCAAATTCAGTCGCGAATAAATCTCGACTGTATAAGCCCATGCAGTCTGATAAAATCTACTTATGCAATAAATGGTAATTCAGTCGCATCGTCTTGTCCTAGTTGCAGGTTGTGACCGACAGCGAAGCAAAAAGGCTGAGTGAATGTAAAAAGGAGACTACAAACGCATATCTTCATTGATCGCCATAAAAAGAATCCTTTCACGGTAAGTCGAAAACGAATGTGAAGCGGGCTACGAAGGACGCATTGCATAGTTGTCGAGCTTTAATGAAACAGTCGCTCCGGTCTTTCGTGTGATTGATTCTCACCATGTTGCGCCTTGCTTGTAGAATGTCCGGAACTCCCGATCAGCCGCACGATCCCGCAGACGTCGCTATTCGACAGGGAGAAATGAACATGGCCTCGTTGTTGAATCCTATGCCTCCCATGGCAATGGACGATGAGCAGCCTCTTCGCCATACACCTATGGAGGACAGCGACCAAAGTCGAAGCTCGGCTGCAATTTTTGTATCCCGTGTTTCTCAGCCTCTGGTAACCTTGCCTCCTTCTTCAAGACATTTGGCGCGTACTACGGGGTCTTCGACGCGTCATGAAGGAGGCGAAAATCCAGTGTGGTTGGCTCAGCCTCCCTCAGTGTCATCCATCAGTCACCGAAATATCTGTGATTTTGGAAACAAAGGATTCGACAGCGACCGGGGTTGGTATTTGCGAGAGTCTTGCTTGCTTTCGATGGAAGTTGGCAGTCAACGTCAAGTCGTTAGCACGCCGTGCCGACGGGACTGCAATGGGCAAATTATGCCCGTGGCCGTCCAGTCACCTCTCATTAGCCGCGACGAGTCTTTTTTTCGCGATCGCAAGAAGGCCCTCCAAGCCGCGATGTCCGAGCGTTCCAAGTACGACATTCAACTCAACAACGAAGTCGGGGCGTTGGGAGGCGCCTGGCGTGGCATCGTCAGGAGGTTCATGTTGTGGGCCTTTGACAACGTCAACGCCTTGCAGCTGAGTCGGGCCTTGCAGCTTCAGTTGCCCTTTCAGACGGGCTACGAGTCCTACTTGACCTCGCAAGTCATCGAAGCCCTTGACAGGGGCGATCCCAGCGAAGTTGCTGATGTCTTGAGTGCCGCGTTTCTCAACCGGAATGTCTCTCGCGTCATGGTCCAGAACCTGGGACCTCGGTACGATCTTTTGTGGCATTGGAGCACCGCCATCACCTGGAATCGGGCCTTTGACGCTTGGGGGCAGTTCCCGCTCGTAGGCATTACGGGTTTCCCTGCCACGGAGAACTTTCCTTCCACACGCAACCACGCCTTAGCATCCATCTTTCGGGTGCTATTGGGACAGGGTAACTGGATCACTCGCGTGGTCACGCAAGGACGAGAAGGAATATTGACGGACAACCCAAACAACAAGGCGCAGAATCTCGCACCCGAGTCCAACGGCTTTGAACTTGCAAACCGCAACCAGTACGGAACTTACTTCGGACGCGTCAAGACGAACGAGTTTCGATACGCACATCGGCTTCCTACTGACGAGTCAATCGTACGGACCTTTGTCGCTAGCCCGATGGCCACGATGTCCAACAATGGGGTTGTACACGTTCTTCGCATGCTTGACAAGCACTGGCACAATATGCTCTCACAAGAATGGGGCAATTTCGCTCACCAGCGAATGGAACAGTTGGACCCCTTTGAAACTCTCCGTTTCCATATGCCCCTAGTCCTCGTTACGCTCTCAAATTTGCGAGGTCGCAACGCATGGGATGCCGAGGTTTTGGGCCCGGCTGTTCGCAAGTTGCAGGCTCTGAAGCCTGGTCTGGATACTGCTGCTGCTTGGAAGCTGGCAAAGGAGTTGGAGGATGATGTAGCGGTGACTGTATCGGGTGGTGTTGCCTCCGTCTTTGTACCCCTCCGATCCTGGTTGAAAGCTATAAGAGAATCCTTGGACCGTTTGGAACGTAAAGCTGGAGAAGTCCTGAAGATTGTCTCGTCTGTCGAAATGGGCATTCGCCTCGGGCATGATCTTGTAACCCAAGTCAGTTGGAAGGTGCCGTCGGATAGCGTTTTGAAGGCTGCAATTCTAAATCATATCCGAGGGAAGGACAAACAAGCTGTCATAGCGAACGATCAGGATGCTGCCGACGCACCAGACGCGAACGCTGTGGACAGTTGGCGTATCAGGAGTGCTCTTCAAAAGACAACCCCGCGTGATATGCGCACGTTGATTGAGCTTGTCAAGGGCAATCTCGAGCACATGAAGGCTGCCCAGTTACTCATTGGACGGGTCAAGACGCTGCTCCAACGAGAACTTCGTCGTGGATATTTGAACCAAGCTATCCGTGACTTGTCTAAAGGACCATACATCAACGGTCCTTTGATGCGGGATGAATGGTACTGGCTAGAAGAGGAACACGGCCAAGGTCTTCACATTTACATAGGCAAGATTCCTGACAGCGGCCTGCATCAATTCATCCACGTCGATTCCGGCAACGATAAAACAATTTCGTTGTCGAATGGAAAGGTACTAGCGCGAGCGTACATTCCCGTATCGGAATCCATTTCTCGAGCGCAAAAAGTAAGTCCAAAATGATCACAGTCAGTGTATCGGTCGGCTTTGCTTTTCCCGGGTTCGGGTTCCTCCTCTTACACACAAATCCGCATTGTTACTAGGCGTTTATGACGATTGAGCTCGAGTATGGCAAGACTTTCAAGTACAGTGCTTTTATGGAGTTTTCCATGCTCCGGATCGCCCTTCAACGACTTGGTACGTGCGGGATGCAGTGGTCAGTCGTTGCTCATTGAGCCCTTCTAACGCTTGACGGACCTTTACCGTACAGTTGTTGTGTCTCAAATGAATTGCGAAGAACTCGACAATGCGCGCTTGAACGTTCTTCGGGAAATACAGCGTTCCAAGCAAACCGTACTCGGTCCTGAGGACCTTACGCCTGGCAACACGTACTATACATTCGACGAATCCAAACGACAGTACATACCGTTTCTTTGCGAAACAACGAATTCGGTTTCCACGCAGTCGAAGAGAGCCAAGTATGTGCGTGCACCGCCACAATCCGTTCTTGTGGTGGGAGGAGGCCCGACCGGGCTCTTGACCACAATTCATTGTGCTGAAGCATGCTTGGCTACTGGAGGAGTCATGAAACTCCAAGAGGCCCGTGATGCATTTGCCAAAGGAGGGTCTACATTTGAACGAGCCCAAGTCGTTCGACTTGATGCTCGTTGGATTTCCATGCTCCGATACCATCTCGGTACAATTTTTGAGGACGTTTACATTCCAGCGTCTGGGGAAACCGACGCACAGTTGGGCAATACCCTGTAAGTCAGAAGACTGTTTCAAGTACGCCTTTTTATTTCGCGATTCTGGCTGAAGTACTCACCATGATACTGTGTTGACAATACAGACCAACGCAGGGCTTTGTTGAGATTACAATCAAAGACTTGGAGAGTTCGTTGCACACAGAAGCGTCGCGTCTTTGGTCTCGAGGTATCATTTTCGTCCATACAGACTCCAAGGCCCGATATGACGCAACTTCGAACTCCATGATAAAGCAGGGCAAAAATCTGAAAGACGGTGATGTCGTTTTGCGTCCGGTGGATTCGCATGGAAAGGATTCTTCTCACTTTCACTCCTGGAAAGTTTCGGAAGTGCGGTACACAAAGGTATTAGGGATCGAAGACCTCAAAGTTGGGGAGGAATACGGAGTTTGGATTCATCAAGAACAGAAAGTACTCCCGTATACACTCGTAGCGGTGGATCTCGATACCGAGGTATGCGCATCATGAAATTGACTGTCAGCGAGCGACTCGCAATGTCTCCATGGCCATGCCCTAACCTTCTACTCTTGTTTTTCTCTGAAGTTGTACACATTCCGATCCCATTCGAAGGACAAAAGTAAGTTGTGTGTCAACGCAAAGAATCTAGCCTCCATCTACCCTCCCGGAACGACTACGAAAGCCCACGCGGGTGTCCGTGAAGTTGTGTTCGAGGGCCTAGGAAACCGACAAGAGGGGGGACTACCGAAGCAAACAGTTCCATTTGATCCAATTGAAAATGTCAATTTTACGCTGGATCTCGGAAACACCCATGTTGTCGAGGCCATCGGGTAAGTACTAACTTGGCCATCAACGCTGTAATGCGAAAGTTTATCGCTTTCGGATACGCACCCTAATTCGCCTCGTCTGTTTCTCGGTCTCGTAGAAAACAATACCCCTCAGACGTTCACATCGGAGTCACCACAAAAGAGCCTTATGGTGTGTGTTGTATGCAGGGGTTGAAAGTGTCTATGGGTATGCACAATTTTGGAGAAAAACGATGGGGGACTGGGATCCTGGATGATATACGTTCGCAAAACGATCAGAACACAAGAATCATCGGTGATTTCACCAAGATGGTCAGGGTTGTGCCCATTGTAGAGCACATGTATCAGACCATTTCCAAGGATAAGGATTGGCGCATGCATTTCAGCAACGTCATCAAGGAAAGTGGGTTTCCGGAAGTGGCCGAGCTGCAACCTGTGTTTTCCAATTTGGTTGAGGGATGCCGATTGCTCTCGCAAGCATCGTTGAATTTTCGCAGAAAAACTTTGCAGACTCGTTTTTTCGAAACAGGGGACAATTATTATCTCGGAATGGAATTTCCCAGAGAATACGACGCCTGGAAGAATGCGTTGTCATTTAGCTTGGTGAAGAAATTGTCTGCAACTGGAATAAACTCCAGAGCGGTCGAACGTCTCAGGTCATCTTTGATGCATCATATTGATCGTCTGTGGTACAACGGGTGCTTGGAGACTATCCGAACCGGCGATGTTTACAATCCAGGAGCACGCGAACGCGTTCCTCGCCTTTATCTTATCAATTCGTACATGGAAATGTCCCTGAGCGCCTTGCCAATCGGTGAGAGCTTTCGGCTGGTCTCCGAGCCACAGTCGAAGTACGAAGTTCTGGCGATTTCATCGTCCACGATTCTTGTGCGTAACGTTGAAGGGTACTTATCTAAATTCAAGAAATCGACAAAGGTCTTGCGTGAAGGAAATCTGACTCGGGGTCCCGATGGGAACCAAGAGTCCAAAGTGGTAAGAGAACTGTTAAGATACTTTCATCGGTTTTGTGATTGTCCGCTCAACATGAAACTCACATCAACCAATTTTAATGCAGGCGTTGGCTACGTTCGATGTGGGTCACTATGTCAATCATCGCACCATGCGTCTGTTGAACAAGGATCAGGGCTACGTTTTCGCTTTCATCGGAGACGAGCAAGCAACACCTCACTTTATGCGGTACAGTGGGTTGACTGGCGCATGTATCAACGCCATGTCTTTCAACAACTTTATCACGGACGCTGGTCGCGGTGTATCCTTCGAGGAAAGACTGCAGCAGTATTCCGAAGAGACGGACTGGTCAAATGGAGAAGTGGTCCAGCGAGGAACTGGTGCAAATTATGGAGACGATGGGTTTTTACGACCGGAATTCTCGTACCGCGACGGAGTAGCGTTCTTGTATTCAAAAATAGTTGAATTCGGGGAAATGGGAAAAGATGTGAATAATCTGCTCACCCGAGACTGGATGGTGAAGCTTACAGCTTCCCTTGTACCTAGAGGCATGGAACTAAACCAAGTGTTCCTTGAAGGTCTGCAACGGCACTGGAAGGCAGCTGTATTTGACAAACTGATGGCCTCGGTGAAGTCCGATACTCCTGTTGATGAAAAGGGAGCTAATGTTGTGGATGCGCTCCGATCTAGCAGCAGCACTCTAGTGGAGAAGAATGCTGCGTCGCCTGTTTATTGGGACGAGTTGACAACGAGTTTACAATTGGACACCGCCACCAAAGACGTTCTCTCCACACGACATTTTCCCGTTGCGAAACGGCTTTGTGAGATTATCAATGAGCTGATCGATTTTGCCAGCAAGGCCTATCTTTACAACGAGCGAATTAGTTCAGAGCTGAGCAACCAACCGAAATCAGTGGACTCGCTTATTGACGACTTCTCCGTGGAGGCCCAAAACTTCGCGAACTCCTTGACCCAATCAGCAGCGTTTGCAGCAGGTGTGCTTGCGTTTCGTCTGGTGGGTAGCAACGTCGCCAACACGTTTTCCGCAGTGTTTGCGGGGTTAAATATTCTCATTGCGTTCGGAACCATGACCAACGTATCTCGTTATAAGATTCGAAATGAGGAATGGCGCGTCTTTTTCGCAGACCAGAAGTTTTCTGGCGTGAAGTGCGCAGTGTTCGCTTTGTTAAGCAAGGATGACCAAGATTCTACACCATTGGAGCAACATCCTTTTATTGATATATTGGAGAAACGAGTCAAGTCATTCAGAGAGACCGTTGGCTACTATGGGTACAGCAACCCAACTGAGTTTGATGAGGCGTACCAACAATTGAAGTCTCGTGCCAACAACTCGAGTGAACTCCAAAATTTTCGAGATTTGTTGGTGACGGACCTGCTTGTGGATACGTACCATGTCAACAGCTATGTGCAAGAAAAGCTTGTTGATGTTTTCCGAGTCCTCGACGAAATGATTTTTTTGCTCGATAGCAGGAAGTCCAAGTCCGCAAGCAAGGCCAAACAGCTGTTTGATCAGTTACTCGCGTATGACTCGGTGTTGGAAGACTCTTTGCAGCGAGGGCCGGTTCGCTTTGGTTTCATCAAGCAGCGAAAGTTTTTGCACTGGAATTTGATAGCAGCTGTCCGGTACCTCAGTAGGGTATTCTGCTGCTTTTCGAGACCTCGTCAAAGTGACCGCGCTTTGTTCCAAATCGAAACTCTCGGTATTGTGAGAAGTCTTCAATCTCTTTCAAAGGAACAGGATTCGAAAGTTCTGCGGCGAGAGAGCAGAGACTTTGAGACTCTCTTGTGGGCAACACGCGAAAGCGAGATTGCGTCCTTAATATTTCTCTCGGGCTTCTTTGTTTTCTTCGCCTCCGTTCTTTTCAGTGTTGCTCGAATTTTCAACATTGAATCGCTCGAAAATGCCGCATTCTGGGCTAATGCGATATCCTCGTTTGGCGCGGTTTTGGCCGCATTCCATCTTATCCGGAAATTCTCCATTTTGTTCGGTCTATGGGCAACCCTTTGGGTAAAGACAAGCAATACGGTGGGAATGGATCATATCAATATTCGTCGGATTCGTGACGTAACGTCCATTCAGGCTCTTCTGACCTTAACCCGTCTTGTAGCTGCCGTTGGTGCTGCTGTGGCTTTACCTTGGTCAGTGATAGAGAACGCTTTTCCTAGTGTGATTACGCTGGACGAAGACTATCCATTCTGGCTTGCTTCGGGTGCTGTGTGTGCCGCAATTCTAGCGACAGTGTTTTTCTTCGTGGTTGAGTATGTGGTCCGGTACAATCTCAGCCCCCAACTTGGACCTTTTGTCAGTGAACTTTTCCGAGACGAAATTGAAGCCATGTTCAACGACTTGGCACAGCGACAAAATGATATAGACACAAAGGTTGTCCAGGACCGTGAAAACTGGGAGTATGTTGCGAGAGAATTTTTGCACAAATACCGTTTCGATACGGTGTTTGCAGCTGATCGGTTTGGGACTATTTTTCAATACATACAAGCTGGAATGGAAGGGAGCGGTGATTCCAAAATTGAGAATGATTAACAGAGAAGCACAATATATTGACATTTGTATGTTGACTGTATAGCTGTAGTACTGATAGTGAGTGACTGTAGCATTTAACTTTAGTGAAGTGATCACATATGGAAAATATCATAGAGCGTAAAGCCGCCAAATGAATTAGCCGAATCTGACATAATCCAGCTATAGATGGAAATAGGTGACATTTAACGCGTCATGCCTGTCATGAGGCTACGGACTTGTCCCGTTTTGCCAAGCCAGTACTTCCGGTGGTTGTCCGGGACTTGGAACAACTTTTGATGGGTTTTCGCTTTTTTTTGGCGTGGATAAAGGAATTGGCGGTGAGAACGGAGTTGGTGGGTGACAAGATTCAATCGGACTCGGCTTGATACTGAAGGGCGCGTGTTGCGTTTCGTGACGGTATTTGGGTTGTGATTTCACAGACAAGTCCATGTTACCGCCTTCGGAAGGGGTAAAGGCTTGCTCTAACCAGGCCGTGTGCGAACATTTGTTTGGGGTGGTGTAAAGGGTGGTGAATCATCGCCACAAGCTGCGGGAAACTCGCCATTTGTGTCGTCCAGCTGGAATACCTTTTCCTTCCAGAAGACTTTACGCGACTCGTAAAATCTATGCCAACCTGTTAGAAAAACAATTGAGAAAATTCGGTATTTGGGATGAGCAGGGGTGAAATTTTCGCTATTTGGGAAAAATCACTCTGTTTCTAAGTGTTTTTATTCTCGCGGGAAATACTTTCTAAGTAATCTTTTTAGTTAAGAAAAACCCCATATCCTATGTTAGATCACAAGGATTGTTTTCACGTGGTCATCCCTTCACATTCACTGTCAGTTGCCTCCAATGGTGAGGACTTGGGGATGCATTGACCCATGCAAACCATTACTAATTTTCCAACCAACAAAAGTCAGAAACACAACTACTATGAAGCTAGAAATTGTTGGCCTTGCCGTCTTGGATGGACAAACATAGTATAGAAAATTATTTTCTGCCAAAGTACATTGCAAGTGCGTCATATGTCCGTCACTCTGGACCGTTGGCATTTGGATGTCACGTCGCACTTCATCCCTTCAATGCGTGGTTTGGTGCAAACCGCCACGGGACGCTACGCGTCAATCAAGCAGGTACCTTTCGCCGTTGTGGATTGCATCCAGAGTGGGCCCCACACAACGCGCTTTCGGACGGCGGAACGCT
Source organism: Phaeodactylum tricornutum CCAP 1055/1 (assembly GCF_000150955.2). Taxonomy (NCBI): domain Eukaryota; phylum Bacillariophyta; class Bacillariophyceae; order Surirellales; family Neidiaceae; genus Phaeodactylum; species Phaeodactylum tricornutum. The sequence goes on from NC_011684.1 coordinate 13,456, forward strand.
GTAATGGTGCTACCCTTGTTTGGAGAGCCTCCGCCAACACGGTTGACAGCTTGTTGATTGTCAACTACTCCTTTGACACGCACGCGTTGGAAACCTTGGACATTATTGTCCCCAGCAATGTGACGTTTGTTGCGCTCCTGACCACCCTTGAGGATTTGTATTCTGATTTTTGACGACGGCGTAACGGTGACTAAAGGTACTGCACTGAACATATTGCACATGATTCCCTTCTCGTAGGAGCAAACCAAACGCCAAGGCTTTGGCAGTGTCCCATTCGATACCTTCGCCATTTCCTGACGTGCCTTAAAGATTTTGGCCATTTGACAATACAATTTAAAATTGGCTGGAACCGTTCCGGCTCGGATTCCTATCTTGCGCAAAGTCCATCTTATTGCCGGTACAACGAATACGACTAATCTGCGACGGCCCTTTTAAACTGGTCCACCTGGAGCTCAACCAATCCGTCTCCTTTTCCACATACATCTTGGAAGCTTCCAAATCCTTCTTGTAGCTTTCCAACGTAAAGTCACCGATCTCTTGACATTCTTCTTTGGATAAGGTTCCTTCTTCAATCAATCACTTTTCGACAATTTCCAGGGTTGGTGGGTGTTGAGAGATTTCCTTATAGAGCTTGGGTTGCGTAAAGGCCGGCTGATCCAATTTGTTGTGACCATTACAACGGTAGCAGACCATCTCGATAATGACATCCATGCCCCATTCGTGACGCCATTCGACGGCGGTCTCGAGTGCCGTCGATACTGCTAGGGGATCATTGCCGTTGCAGTGAAAGATGGGGCAAGTGAAGGCCTTGCTCAAATCCGACGAGTAGGGCGTCGAGCGCGAATATAGGGGGTTGGTGGTGAAGCCAATCTAATTGTTGATGATGACGTGAATGGTTCCACCAACATCAAAATCGGGCACCTCGGCCATTTGCATGGTCTCGTAGACTACACCTTGCCCGGCAAAGGTGGCGTCTCCGTGCAATAGAATTGGTAAAACGTTACGAATCTTCTTCAGGCTGACAGGCTTGGTAACGTGCCCGAACAGCGAGAACATCTTTTTTTCTAGAATGCACTGTGCCAGACCGAGTGCTTGCTCACCTGCAGCTTTGCCCGAGAACAACGGCTCGTGGGGTTCTTCGTTGTCCGAAATCTCTTCGGCGGCTTGCGAGTAAAAGCAGATCCCAACAAACCCCCTTTGTGACAGGATGACTTCGTGCTGATCCCCCTTAATGTCAAAGCCTAGCGTTGCTTTCTGCACTTTCTCCTGTTTGTCACCGCAGCCCAATTTCTGAGCCAGTGTTGTACTTCACGTTGTGAACAGGAAAGAGTTGGCTGCTGGGTGGAGAGTCAAAAATTTCATGGAGGGAACTGCTGAATCTAAATAATTATAAATAGTATTTGGGTTGTTATTAATTAAAAAGATTACTTAGAAAGTATTTCCCGCGAGAATCAAAACACTTAGAATCAGTGTCGCGAGAATCAAAACACTTAGAATCAGTGTGATTTTTCCCAAATAGCGAAAATTTCACCCCTGCTCATCCCAAATACCGAATTTTCTCAAAACAATTCTAGAAAACTGCAACGATAACGGGCTAAAACGTGTCTGTGGGACCAAAGGATCGTAGATACGATAAAAGGCGTAAAACAAAGACCTATAAGTATTACCCCACGATATAGAGACATTGAACCCCCATATGCTTGTCATAGGGTTTTTCTAGTCCCCTCACATTGAGACCATGAACATAAACTTGGCGAAATGTGTCCCCTCAAAACCACGATGGGAAAAAATAGGGAACCAAATAAAAATAAAACTTCGACACTGCATGCAATGACAAATATAATGCATATGCAATTTGTCCCAACATTGAACCTGTTGAGAACGGGAAAGTCGACAAACCCTTCTTCTAACTTGAATCACCATAAAATACTTTGTATGATAGCCTGTCTCACTGGACCTGTTTGAACCTTCGTAAGTATATCCGCTAAATTTGACTCTGATGGTTCATATGCAATCTTGATCACTTTCATGGCAACATTCTCTCGTACAAAATGATACGCTATCGCGTTACTTTTCTTCTTCAACACTGATTCTGGTGCCGTAGTATTGTACACAACCGACATATTGTCACAAAGAACTTTAGCCGGACCATCAATAGGAATACCCATCATACGTAACTTGTATCGTAAACCTTGTATCATCTCAGTAGCAATCTTTAATGCAATAAACTCACTACCAAAAGTAGACGTTTCAACTGAATTCTGACGCTTCGAGAACCACATAATCGGAGAACGATTGATATAAATCAAAACACCTGTTCGAGAACGACAAGTAACACGGTCTCCCGCATGGTCAGCGTCAACAAAAGCTATAATCTCCACCACCTTACCACGTGGTTCTGGAGCATTTGGTGGAATAGGCTCTTTAACATCACCGTAAAAATCTGTCCAATCCGCATCATTGTTAAAGCTGTTGTCAATCACCGGATAAGAATCATCAAATACCAATCGAGACTTGTGATGTGACTTCAAATATCCGAAAATATGAAAAACTGCAGCTAGATGTCCTTCACGCGGCATCGCAAGAAAAGATGAGAGCATAGACACCTCACACATTATATCAATGCGACCAATTTCAACTGCCCATCTCAAAACTCCTATCTGTGACTGGAAATAGTTAGCACGTTCCGCATCCAACACAGGGGAAACATCGAGTTCCGGTCGATAATTTGACAACATAGGTGACGAAACCTTTGTAGATAAACGCTTTCCAACTTCATCCAAATCCTTTTCAACATTTGCAACTGCCTGTTTCACATAATTCGTGGAACTCATCGACCATCGCTGTTTTGATGGATTATCGGGAAGCGTAAAACGTCCAAGATTTGCTCCCAAATATACCTCAGGCGTCTTAATTGATTCAGGCTTGAGTTTAAAATGCATACCGATCGAATCCAGAATCTTCTTCGGATCTGTACTGATACATAGGAAATCATCGGTATAAATAAGCACATACTCATAGTAATTCGTACCATTGTGTTTCTGAGCTGGTCTAAGCCAAACATCTGGATCTGCAAGACAAGAGATAAAATGCAACTCCTCCATTGTCGTAGCTAAGTGAGCACGCCATGCTGCCCCACTCGACTTTAAACCATATAACGCACAAACAATAAGTGCATAACAACCTTCCACTGACTTTCCGAGCTCTGGACCACATGTTGTATATACCTTTTCGCAAACTGGAGCATTCAAATAAGCATTCTGCGCAACAGCACCAAGTATATCCAATGAATTCAAAGATGTGATGAGTAAAGCAATTTGAACACTATCGCGCGAAACAACACTGGCATATGTAATCGAACTCGGCGGATCTGTAACATGTCCCCCGGCGACAAATCTGGCTTTGCGAGTAAAATCCATTTTGATATCAAATATCATGTGACATGGTATCCATGTATGAGCAACTGGTTTAGGAGCATCCTGATCGAGAATTTTAAATGCTGGCATAACATTTGTCATTTCCTTCTTGATCGCATCCGACCAACGAAGTGTTAGCATCTCGGTCAATTTCGAGAGCTTGCTTGACCGATTTTGGCATACAAATACCAAACTTGTGAGTCCTTTTAAGGTATCTTGTATTTACCGCTGAAATAATACAATCATGTTTCTGCAATACATCCGGTACCCACCAAGCAAAAGGTGGCTCATGAAGCAGTTTGTTAGCAATGGCATATTCGGCAACTTCAATTGGATTCGATTCCTTCAGATCTTTAAGAGGAAACCAAGTTGTAGATCCGTCCTTCCAATGCAATAACAACACCCAGCCTTTAGTGGTCCGTCTTATGCGTTTCACACCATGCTTGTCCGTATAATACATATCGTCAGGTGCGACTGCCGATCCATCCATCTTGTGATCAATGATCTCATCTACTATTCGAAACCGGCGTCCTTCATCATCCACCTGCGAATATAAGTGTTCCGCAATAATGTTAGCAGCAAATTCCTGCACATTACCGTCTGGGAACTGGACTTCCATAACTCTCGTATCCAAAACAGGATTGGGATGTGATTTCCCGACCACGTTACCATCGCGATCCTTTTTACGCGCAATGACTGTTCCAGTGGTAGCAATATCCTTGTAGGGTAATACAACTTGAGCATCAAGGTATTCATCAAAAGCTTCATGATCTAACTTGTCTGCTTGAGGCATTGTTGGCTCGTCCCCTGTCGAATCATCTGAATAAGCGCAAAATACATTATATGTTTCAGGAAACACAGGGGCAATGGCATCATCACAGTTATTATAGCTCAAAGTTGCGTCAAATGAGGACTTGTCTAATTGCACCTCCCTGGAATTAAGATCAGCTGTAGAAAGTGGCAAGTAAGAAGTTCGAGATACCACTTGACCACTTCGAACAAGTATACGCGCACACATAACATCACCAATGTCATGCGCAGGACCAAGCCAGCGACCTAGATTCCGTTTGTCTACCGGAAAGTCGACTGGGTCCAAATATCATATCCAATCATACCAAGCGAATTCACATAAGTGACTGATATCCGTAGTATCACCCGACACTGCTGTGTTTGGTACATTGTTGTTCAATGCATAAATGTTGTGAGCAATTGACAATTGAATCATGCTTTGCAACTCCAGGCAAAAATCCCATAAATATAACGGTGCAGATGACTTTTTCATAGCCATGTTAGTCATGCGCTTCAATGCTCTGATTGCAGTCTCAGTTCGATTCAACCATGGTGAGTAAGGTTCAATCTGTCTAGCATGAGATCCTGCAGCACAAACCTTCCGTCTGAATTCACCCTGCACCAATTCTTTCGCACCATCGGAAATAATCTCGGCTGGAACACGTTCTCGATGAAACAACAAATCCAATGTCTCATGGGCATTACCTTTTGACTTCATAGCATAAGCACGTGTCCAATCAAGATCATTGACGTAAATCTGAGCACAGGTATTTCCGCTCAAAGACATTACACAAGATAACATTGTATCCGTATACAAACTTGTACGGAGATGTTGGTATCTGAGCTGACTCGTAGTTGGCTTGACTCTCTGTGTTAAGGTCCGACTGGCAATATCCTTGACTCCTCTCTGAGTTGTAGCCAATAAAGTTTGTTTCGCTGCAGATAAACCGATATTCCAACATCTAGCTAACTCTTCCGGAGTAACTCTGTTTCCGAACTTTTGCAGCCTCTGTCAGTGGCTCTCCAAAGTCTTCCAGATCTGTATGAGCTTGCTGATGAATCTCAGCAAAACATTCAAAAGTAAGTTACGATGCTCTCCGTTGTAAAACTTGGACTCAAGATCACCTTCAGCCCGCGTCATAATCTTCAACTGATTAGTTGGTCCCAAATAATGCGAGCGAAGTGCAAACCAAGCCGCACGACCATTACGAGCTCGAGCATGAGCCGACACCCAGCTCCAAGTAGGACCACCATGAGCACAAACGCGAATAATAGACCACACTTGAGCATTATCTGCTGCATAGGACTCTTCTTCATGAGGACATCACGCTATCATTTCTTCAAACGCATCTTGATAGTCGTTATCTGGACCTTCAGGAACTTCTTCGTCTTCGCAAATGACATAAGCCAATGGAACTCCCGTTGTTCCTCGAATTTGGAGCAAATATTCCGCAATATTTTCAAAGGCATCACGGATTTTCTTCAGGTCTTTAATTTGTCCAGGAGCAACAAGGTCTTTCGCTAACGCTTTGTCTTCCTTCTCACGCTTCTTGATCTCGATCATCGAGAAAATACGCGCCGCATTGAACTGAGCTGGATAAGGCCGAGAAGTGCGCTTGAGGTGACGAACATAATATGCCAACAACACAAGACGCTCCTCCGCAGTGGGTGGAATTGCTACACCATTGCGAGGAATCATGGCCGGAGCTCCAGGTTGTTCTGCGTTAAGGTTTCGGAAGCGTACCCCCGGGACGACGGATGTTCTTACACATGTCCTTGATGAAATCATCCGTTGGGATCTCGAAAACATCCATAGACGTAATCGAATCCGTGTTAGCATCGCGTTGTTCGACATCAACAATGCCGATTGCTTGTAAAGCATTTCGAACTTGAGCTAAAGCAGCTGCCATGGTCAACTTTTGTCTTCTTCACCTCTCTTAAATTTCATAAAACTTCGTAAGCTGGTTCGACAACGTTCAGTGTTCTTTCTTCACCACGTGAACACGAGAATTATTGATCACTGATAACATCACATGTGAACACCACATAAATATTATAAGTGATATCAATACTGAATACCGTTTGAGAACCATTTCAATAAAACGCGACGAACACCATTTTCATGTCGCACCCATAATACGAGATATTTGGCTGATATCTATCAGAGTGGAGGATCCACGATTACCGTTTGGTACAAGTCCGATAATTGTTGCTGTATAAGTAAATGTCTCACGCAAACAAACTACTTATCATCCACACATGGATAAAGCTTGGATCCGAGCTTTTAGCAAACAATAAATTCTTGTGCAATGCACCTTCTTCGGTAGATGAAGAGATCCATGGAAGCGTCCCACCATGGAGATTTTGCCTCGTTTCAGACCGTTAGACGGATACGAAACCCAGTTACCGATCAACATGTCTACCACATGGACCATTACGAGAAACAGGCAGTATATTCCAGGCCTCTGCAGGCTTCGGCGACTCAACAATGACATGAAGAGCCAGGTATTTTAGCTTTACCTCCCCAGGCACTATCGGACTTGGCAATCACTCAAACACTCAAATCACAACAAATCACCCTACCTTCGATCCCGCTACCTCAGCTTAGAACACTGGGTCTGATAAACTAGAAAACTGCAACGATTAACGGGCTAAAACGTGTCTGTGGGACCAAAGGATTGTAGATACGATAAAAGACGTAAAACAAAGACTTATAAGCATAAACCCAAGAGAAAGGGATGACGAACCCCGATATGCTTGTCGTAGGGTTTTTCTAGCTTCGCCCCGCTCGTTTCTCAAGAACTCGCTTCTATGAATATTTCGTCAGAGACGAAACGGACAGAAAACTCCGTTAACGACCTTTCAGTGAATCAACCGGTCGAGAACGATACTGTTGTATCGGCTCACGCGACGACCAGAGAACCCGAAACAGAATGCAAGTATGAAACACGTAAAAGTCAGACTTTGGAGGGACAGTGGAATATTATTGGGAAAGGGGGAAGTCCATGACTTCCCGCGATATCGACACGAAATCGTCTTTTAGTAGCTATAATCTAGCTATAATCTGAATTAACGACAGTTGTAAACCATCTTTTGTTACGCCTTGAAGCACTATTCTATTGATTCTACATTGGAGAAGATTGCTTTCTTCTGCCTTTGTACACAGTCACTGGAATATTAAGTTGTCAGATTAACAGTCTCAATTCATCAACTGAACTGTACTGCCTCCTTTTGCCTTGCCCTGACTTGAACCGACTTGCCCGTATTCCTCCATTGTCCTTGGTACAGGAGAGAACTGCCGTACTGAAAACATGGAACGCATTCTCCATTCTCGTACAACGACTTCGTCCCAGATGACGCCTCTTGAGTATATCCTCACGGAAATCCTTGACGCCTCGTCCAGCCATTTGCCTTATTGCTCATTCTTTGACAAATGCGGTGTTACCCAAGCCTACGAGATAATCTCTCTCTCCGAAAACGACTTTGAAACGACAACGTTCTTCACGTCTCCTGAACCCGTAACTGATGAAACTGTCCCTGTTGCTACCACCCTCAACAAGGTGCAACGCAATAAATTGTCTAAAATCATCTCTTGGTTTAACCACCAAGGTGATGATGTCTCTGACGAAACTTGGTACGCCTTGACCGCCAACACCCTGCGTTACTGGAAACCTGCCGTCTCGAAGGCCCCAACCATTCCCGACACCGTCTCCCGTACTACTGAGAGCCCCAGTTCGAAATTTCGTAAGGGCATCAAAAACCACCCTGTCACGTATGCGAAATTCCATGAAGACCGTTTTTGGACCAATTGGGATACTAATATCCGTATCATGCTCCGTGTTCAAGGCGCACCCAACGTCCTCAATTCGAAAGATGTCCCCATTACCGAAGCTGAAATTGAAGTGTTTACCGATCAACAGACATATGTTTTCGGTATTTTCAATGAAACCGTTCTCACGACGCAAGGCCGTGATATCATCAAGCGGCACTCCGATGCGCTCGACGCCCAAGCCGTCTATTGTGACCTTGTCGCAGTATACAGTCACGGCATAAACGCCAAGCTCTCTGCCTCAAACCTCTCTGCCAAGTTGACCAACTACCACCATGACACGGTCAAAAGCAAAACCTGCGTCTCCTTCTTGACCAACTGGAGATCCCTTGTCTACAACCTTGACCGCATCAAGCCCGACTCATTGTCTGAATCTCAAAAATGTCCTGGCTCGAAAACGCTGTGAATTCTCACCCTGAACTTGAAAAATTCATGGGAGACATTTAACTCCAACAGCATTACAACCGTTCCGACACCGAACAAACTCTCGACAATGCCTACTCTCTGCTCTTGTACCGTCCCATCCAAATTGATGACAAAACCAAGCAACGTTCCGTCCCGTCCAACCGTTCCGCAAACTCTGCAAATTCGCAAACCTCCGGTAAACCACCGGCTTCCTCGGGGAAAAAGCATTCCAACTACATTCCTAAGGATAAATGGGATGCCATGACCAGCTCCGAAAAGGCTGCCATTTACCGTACACGTGACAGTGCCGAATTCCCTGCCACGACGGGCACCGACCCTACAGTCGTGCCCACCCCGCGTCCTCCCACTGCGCCGACTTATGCCAATGTTGCTGCTCAATTTTGTTACGTAGTACAACCAATGTACGTGCGGAAGACAGGAATAACGCGATGTTGACAATACCTGGTAAACGCAAATGGGCGTTATTACAAACGACCTGCAATACACCTAAGCGGACTTAGGGACTGTAAAACTCAGCTCGCTTACGACGCTCCCCACGGGTTAGACAGCGGATACAAGGACTTATGCTAATGCAATATTTGGATCAATGAATTTCTAAAACAATGAGAGGAAGATTATACTACCGCTAGTTCATGAGAATTGGTCTGTTCATCCAGATGCACGACCTCTTACCATGTACCATATAATCTTACTCTCACATAGAGTAATACCTTCCCTAAGTATAAATCCCACACAGAATCACTTGTTGAGTAACAAATCTTGCCTGTCACTCTCTTCGTTAATTTGTGGGACTGTGCCCTAGTTCCCACTCTTGGGTTCAACTCCTGCAGGTTCCAATACATGACAACCCCGATTGTACCGCGTATACATTGGGTTGTACAATAAGGTCGACATAAAGGAAACAATCCCGACACAATCCACACCTTGACTCACACTCTCGTAGAGATTGTTAGGTGCCTTCTGTCCTGAGGACATGTCGCCTTGGTGTATATTGTGACACTCCCCATCAACCTGCTTTGAAGTATTTGAAACCTTTACCTCACATTTTGATGTGTCACCTTGCCAGAACAGCATAGGCTTTAGAACAGGCCATGCCTGTTGGAAACCCCAATGCTTACTAAGGATGTCGGCGACGTTCTCAGCACCCAGGACCTTCCGGAAATCAACAATCCCAGCTGCAATGGCTTCACGTACCCTGTGATAAGACAATGCGTTGTGCCGTTTGTTTATTGGTGACTGTGGCTCCGTTGAACTGATGATGACTGACTGGTTGTCCCCAAAGAGCAAAGATTTGCCTAGAATGGGAACCCCAAGGAAACGAAGTGTGGTGCGAACGTCCATTATCTGTTCAACTGCAATCCGTGCAGCAACAAATTCAGACCCGTACGTAGCCGTCTCAACTGTAGCCTGGCGTTTGGAGAACCATTCAAAAGGTGTCTGGTTAATCAGATGTAGTACCCCTGTTACAGAGCGCCCTGTTATCATGTCGTGATATAGGTTCGCGTCAACGTAACTGGTCAACTTGACATGTTTTCTTAAGGCAATTGGGGCATTGTGTGGGAGCAACTCCTTTACACTTCCATAGACAGAAGTCGTCCAATCATGAGAAACTTCTGGAAGGTTGGAGTAATCTGGCACATCCGTCCGGACCCTGATTGCACCGTTTTTCATCTTCCTAGCATATCCATAAATCCGTTTGAGACGGTCAAGATGTCCCACACGCGGTGCAACTCTGAATCTTGACATACTCATAACTGCTGTTGCTATGTCAAATCGTCCGAGAGTGATCAGCCACTGTAAACTGCCAATGAGCGATTGATATTGTTTAATACCATCTTCGTCAAGTTCTGCCGTCGAATCCAACTCAGGATGATCACCTTTCTCTAAGGGTGACACATACACTTTAGGTTTCTCCTGGTACATTCGCTCATACTGTTCCATCATCCGCGATATGTACTTCCTGGGGTGATACGACAGGATACCGTCCTTGTCCCGTTCGAATGTACAGCCGAGGTGGTATTCCAATGGTCCCACACCCTTCAGTTTGTACTTGTACTTCTCCTTGAGCTGATGAATAATCCCTTCAGGATCATGGGCAGCCACCGCAATATCATCCACATAGACTGCAATGTATTCGTATATGCCGCGATTCTCTCTCATCCAGACGTCGGAGTCTGCCTTACTAGCTGTAAAACCTAGGTCTCGAAGTGTGTCTGCAAAACGCTCGTACCAACGTAGACCACTACTGCGAAGTCCATATAGTGCCTTGTTGATGATAAGTATATGTCCCTTGAGCTCTGCAAACTCAGGACCTGCAACAATGAAAACTTTCTCCTTGGTCTTGGCCTCTAGGTACGCGTTCCCTATATCGGCTCCCCATAACTTGAGTCCGTTGAGTTTGGCAAGGAAAACGACAATTCGTAGGCTACGAAGAGAGACCACACCGGAGTACACACTTTCGGTTGGTATAGGTGTTAGGTGTCCACCAGCAACCATTCTGGCCTTGTGCCTACCGTCGTGTTTGACGTCATACACGGTATGTACGCGAATCTTCTTGTATCCCTTAGGCGAATTTTTAACGTACTTGCCAACAATGTTAGCCTTACCAATGTCAACAAAAGTGTCGTATTCATGAAGCTGGGATCTCTCCGTGCTCTCTGCATCTTTCCATTTACTATCACCGTTGGACGCGTCAATAGTCAACGCATCCTTGTGATCGCGTGGGATTTGGTATCCGAACTTGTGGGCAGGTGTGGCTTGTTTAGAGTGCTGACGTGCTTGGTTTACAAGTCGTTGAACTTGCTTGTCTTTAGATGCTACTCGCTTGAATTGCTTCCATCCGGGTGAAAATCTAGTAACCCCTGGCTTTTAGCATAGATAGCGCAAGTAACAGGATCATCAGCGCCAATAACGTCTAGAGGTTCATACGTAGACTCCCCAGTCTCCCAATTGACAAGAACGTTGTATCTAGACCCTTTGTAGTTCTTATCCCGTGATAGGAGTGGGCCTTCGTGTGCGACAATGTCCTTGAAACGCCACTGTCGGTCCGTATCATGAAATTCCTTATCTAGATCCGTCTCGATTTTGTCTAGGATCTCGTTGTATGCTAGAATTTCATCATATTCACCGTCGTTGATTTCGACAAGGAATTTCACATCCGAAGGCTTGTCTGGGTCAAGTATTTTTCGGGTGATACGTGCTCGAAAACGCTCCCCATCATCACGAGTATCAGTGAGAAAAGTGCGGCCAATGAGGTCGTCAGGTGTGAAACCGGGCAACTCCTTTATGGCATAGGAATTTTTATTTTCGGTCCTACGCGACTTGATGAACTTGATGGGCTTAGGACCACTCTCCCCATCCTGTGTAAGGCGTAGGTTGGTTGCTCCTGGGATGTTGGCAGAACGAACGCTAGATCGGTATAGAATTTTGTTGGTGCCGTCGTTGAGGATCTTATAAATAAGTGCGTCCCCGACGGAATCCGCGATGCCCACAAAACGTCCTCGTTGTTCAGTACCATCTGAAGGGAATGTCGCATCGTCAAGGCGATAATAAACCGGTTCCCAAAAGTGGAACTGTAAAAGAACACTGATATCAGGGGTAGAACCAGTAAGAACTTCTAGGGGTGTGCGGTTGTTCAAAGATTCGTGTGCCAAATGGTTGAACACATAGCAAACGTAGGAGACGCAAAGTAGCCACGTGAAATCAGGGGCACCAGTGTGGTTGAGAATATTATTAGTATTGGCTTCGATGGTTGCAATACGGCGTTCAGCGAAATTTTGGTGCTGATGGTTAGGCTCACTCTGCCACTGATCGATATTATAGGCGCGTCTAATATCGGTGACCTTCTTACTGATTTCAACCTGTGCACGGTCACTGATCAGTTTGTCCATGGCACCACGATAACGAATGTGGTCTTCAAGTGCATTGACAAACTCTTTATCCGTTTTCATAGGATAGACGTCCGTAACGAGGGAACGACGTCCAACAAAGAGTTGAGCGAATTTAGCACCATTGTCAACGGCAGGGGTATCAGACCATATGGTGTCAGTGGCAACGGATTCATTTCGCCGGTGTACATTTAAGGCTGGGAAACGGGACTTGTAATGCTTCCGCAACGGGGCGTTGTGTACTTCTCGTGCGTACTGGGTTGTGGCCATGAGAGTTTTTCGGACGGTGTCAGCCGAAATCCATCCGAAACATGGACGAAGCGCTTCATAGTCATGCTCGTTGCGTGCAATATTATGCTGTTTACACTGTATTAAACGGTCGAGTGCACCTTCACGAAGGGATGAACACGAGGCGACGTGGCGGTGAAGATATTGGCCGTTGTTATCGAAGCGTGGTTCAACATAGGGGTGACCAGGTATATCAAGAAAGTTGCTGGACCATTCCACAGAGAGGTCAATTTCGTTGTCTAAGACGGATGGATCCCAATCTACATCGGAGGTGATGACAACATGGGATAGTGACTCGAACTCTTCATTGGTGGGATAGCGCATATCCATATAAGGAAGGCCTTGCCTGATATGCAGCGGGATAATGTAATCGTCTAATGTGACGATACGTTGGTTTCCGCCCACGGTACAAGCGCGATCCTCAACATGGTTGTGGTAGTGCTCGAGCTGGGCACTAGAATGAATAGTTCTACCCTTTCCCAGATATGCATACTGGTTCATGATGAGGATGATGGGTCCGTTTTGGGACATTACGTACCCGGCAGCGGTGACAATGTCTAAATTAGACAACGTGTGTTCATTAATACCAGTGATGTTGGCGGAGCGGCCAGTTTTATGTAGGATTTTAACATCCTTACCGGCGAGGCCACCATTTGCACCTCAATCCACCAAGGCGCCGGTATTTCCATCAACGGTATGTTGAGACACGTGGTAATGGAGAATGTTCGAGCGCAAAGACTTCGGAGACGCGGAATGAGGTGTGCCATGTGACGTTGGGTCGCGTGATGCAGCGAGCACTTTGCGGATGTTGGCATCGGTCATGCGTCCAATACGGTCCGTGAGATGTGCTAGTAGCTCGGTTTCAGGCGGACAATCATGAAATGTTTCCTGCCTGGACTGGTTTGTATCGTTGTCATCGGTGACTACGGCTGCATGTTTGTGGGCTTGTAATGCTGGACGCAGTATGTTTGGGTCTGGTGTAGGAGCGTTATCTGGCGCGTCCAGACCTTGGAGAATGGCCTTGGCATCGTCCGAAAGCCTGTTCCACATCTCTCGAGGGATATATGGACGTTCGCGAGCATCAGTTGGGCGTCTGTTACGGCCCCCTGGTGTGGTGCCGTTACGGTTGTGTGCATTTGCTTCATACAATGTAGTGGGGGACAAATCTATATCATAATCAACGTTGATGGGATCATCTAAGTCTGTAGGATGATAGGTTAGGTCAGTTGAATAGACACTACGTTTGGTTCTACCGTTACGGGAACTTGAGATGTTATTTCCGTTGTCGTACAAGGATGCCGACGCCAACAGGAGACTGAGGTAACCTTCATAGCTAATGGGACTACCCCCTTTTGCTAGATCTAAGGTTGCCGTGATCTTGACTTGGCAAAGTTTGGGTACGTCATGGACTGCATTCTCCAGAAGACTGAGGCACAGTTGCTGAGGGAGTTGTTCGGCAGTTGGTTCCGTATCATTGTAGATACGCAAGTGATTTTTCCAATGGAGTATAAAACCTTCCGCAGTACCTGTCCATGATGAGCCATATTTTGCCGTAGTAAGGTACCCTAATGTGGTGGACGAACTGATCTTTGCACTGGCAGATTCCGTGTAATGTTTGACTACCTTGCGGAAAACTTCCTGTGCATTGAAATCAAAGCTGTGCTCTCGAACAATGTTTTTACCCATATCGGTTTGTAGGGTATGCTCAAGGGCCGAGTAGACAAACTTGTTCTGTTCCTCGAAGAGGGATCTTTCGGAAGGGTCAGTGGGAACATATGACGGGTCAAGTACCTTCTCAACATTATGGGAGACAGCGGTCACAACGAAAGAACGGTAAAAATTGTCCCAGTACTTATCGTCTTTTAGTGTTGGATAATGGGTCTTGTCTCGCTTTATCCCACGTTTGAAGTCATCTGCAGCGGAACGCGGTTTTGCAGTGGGGTTCTGAACAGTCGAGGGAACATTGGCAAGTGTAGTAGCTGTTGAGACTTGCCCAAGGGCTGAACGACGGTACAGTACAAAATCTTCGTTGTTGAGTGCGACAAGCTCGGAGTTCCTTAGCAAGGTGCCCTTTTGTTGTTTTAAGGACACTTGCCAACGCAGGAAATGGCGAATGATTTGTCGATGTGCCACAATCAATGCAACGCGTGGAGGGTTTTCCGGGCCGTCGGGGAGAGAAAGTGGTGTATATTCGAGAGTATCAAGCTCATTCTCGAAAATACATAGGAGGTCATCGGCCGATTTGTATCCTTGTTGTTCAAAAGTGAGACGAATGGGATGCCCTTGTGGAAGAAGGAGTACGTTGTCCAAAAGGTGAGCATAGACCGCTTCGCTTGTCATTTGCCGAGTGGCAGGAACCATGGTGGCCTGGGAAGCCAAAGTGATACCGTTTACTTGAAAACTACTACTTATGTGTTCGGGTCCTTCGCTGTATATTTATAGCGGACTTCGTTAAAATGACCCTACACCAGTGAACGAAGCTCGCACTGGTACACTCACTTCTACCTCCGTAGGTAGTGTCCTCGGGGACTGACGAGGGTTTGATTAGCCCCCCCCGTACTACTTTACGCCGGGTAGTAAGTCCGTCCCAACCGGAATCAGGGCTGAGGTCCTCAAGCCTATTGGTATTTCTACCTCACTTGACCAGAGCAACCCGTAATCACGAAGCGACCCTGCCGACAAGCCCTGAAGACTCCAAGGGGGGTTCGGCACCGGCAACTCCGAGGAAGTAGGAAGGCCACGAGTAACTTACCGACAAGACCCTGGAGCAGTACTAGTGGGTCCTTGGTACCAGTTAGCGTGAGGAAGTAGGGAAGCGGCTTTTCAAACAATGTGTCGCACAAGCCGATAAATACCACCTTAAGTGATACCTCTGGTACTTATACAACACGAATGGATGTAAGCAATTTAGTTCTCAAAATTCACGGAGCTCGTGGAAATTTGAGAACGGCCTTAAGTAGACTTAAGGGATGTTTACCAGTAACGACTGTGCGGATGAGCAGCAGTGGTTTGACGTGCTGTCAAGACTGTTAATCTGTTACGTAGTACAACCAATGTACGTACGGAAGACAGGAATAACGCGATGTCGACAATACCTGGTAAACGCAAATGGGCGTTATTACGAACGACCTGCGATACACCTAAGCGGACTTAGGGACTGTAAAACTCAGCTCGCTTACGACGCTCCCCACGGGTTAGACAGCGGATACGAGGACATATGCTAATGCAATATTTGGATCAATGAATTTCTAAAACAATGGAGGAAGATTATACTACCGCTAGTTCATGAGAATTGGTCTGTTCATCCAGATGCACGACCTCTTACCATGTACCATATAATCTTACTCTCACATAGAGTAATACCTTCCCTAAGTATAAATCCCACACAGAATCACTTGTTGAGTAACAAATCTTGCCTGTCACTCTCCTCGTTAATTTGTGGGACTGTGCCCTAGTTCCCACTCTTGGGTTCAACTCCTGCAGGTTCCAATACATGACGACCCCGATCGTACCGCGTATACATTGGGTCGTACAATAAGGTCGACATAAAGGAAACAATCCCAACACGATCCACACCTTGACTCACACTCTCGTAGAGATTGTTAGGTGCCTTCTGTCCTGAGGACATGTCGCCTTGGTGTATATCGTGACAAATTTGCTCCTCCGACCTCAGTCTACGTTGCAAATACGATCCCTGCCGACGCTCCTAGCGTCACCTCTGTCCCTGCCCCTGTCAATGGTCAACTCCTTCGTGACCTCATGTCGAACGCTAGCGCCCGTCAACAAGTTGCTGCATCTGGCTCTGCCCTGAACGACACTCTCTCCGTCAATGGCACCACCTACCACCGTGACGTCAACCGCACAAACATTCAGTACAATGTTAGCCGTGCCCATATGCAGTATACACTGTCCAACCATGATACCACCCACACCCAAGGTTCTCTTATTGATGGAGGTGCCAACAGCGGTCTCAGCGGCTCTGACGTCCGTGTTATGGAAGAGACTCTTTTTGAAGCCAATGTTTCCGGAATTGGAGATACCAGCCTTACCAATCTCCGTCTCGCCACCATCACCGGTGTTATTGAAACGACTCTTGGCCCCATCCTTGGTATTTTTCACCAGTACGCTCACCTTGGCACCGGAAAGACTATCCATTTGTGCACACAAATGCGTGCTTACGGAGTTGATGTTGACGACCTACCCCGTCCACTCGGTGGGAAACAACGTATCATCTCTGGTTGTGGTAACCACATCATTCCCCTCTCTGTCCATGGGGGACTTACGTACATGCCCATGACCTGCCCTACTGACAATGATGTCCATGATCTCACATGGGTCACCTTCACTTCTGACTGTGAATGGAACCCCAACGTAATTTCTGCACCTGGCGCCATGATCAACGACCCCACTCTGCAAGTTCCTGAAGACTATCAGCATCACAACATCTACCGCCTCAACAACCTTGGCCGTATTGTCGAATCCCATGATGTGTCCCGTGTACCGCTCCCTGCCATTGAACTACAAGCTAACTTTGGTTGGGTCCATGTTGAACGTATCCAACAAACTCTCAACAACACGTCCCAGTTTGCCCGCATTCACATGCGCCTTCCCCAACGTAAACACTACCGTTCCCGTTTCCCTGGACTCAACGTCAAGCGTATGAGCGAAATTGTCGCCACCGACACCTTCTTCTCGGATACGCCCGCCCACGGTATCCTTGGACATGGTGGCGCTACCATGGCTCAATTTTTTGTTGGTCGCTCTTCCCAGATCACCGCTGTTTTTCCTATGGGCAAGGAATCCCAGTTCTTGTCAACACTTGAAGACTTTGTCCATTCCCACGGTGCTCCTCATACCCTTATGAGTGACAACGCCAAAACCCAAATTGGCAAACAATCCCTTGAAATTCTTCGCAAATATTGTATTGATGATGCCCAGTGTGAACCCCATCACCAGCACCAAAACTACGCTGAACGTCGCATCCAGGCAGTCAAGAAAATGGTTAATACCATTATGGACCGCACCGGTACCCCTGCCAAATATTGGTACCTTTGCTTGGAATATGCTGTCTACCTTTTGAACCGTCTCGCTATCCGTAGCCTTCAGTGGAAGACCCCTTACCAACTCGCCAATGGTGATGTACCTGACATTTCTGCCCTGCTCCAATTTCGTTGGTTCGAACCCGTCTACTACTTTGACCCCCAACATGCCTCATTCTCTTCTGCCTCTAGTGAAGCTTCTGGCCGTTGGGTTGGCATTTCGGTCAACAAGGGTGATTTGCTAACCTATTTGATCCTTACCACTGATACCCAACAGGTCATTGTCCGGTCAACTGTCCGCTCCGCTGTCACCCGGCCTACCTCTGTCAATCATCGCGCCAGTGATATTCTGACGGATGGGGAGATCTCTACCGAATCCGGTGACACCATCATCCTATTGACAAGTGACCTACGGTCCATGAATCCAGTCGATTCCACCGAATTCCTGCCGTCCCTCTTCATATCACCGTCTTTTGACCCAGAAGAACTTCTTGGACAAACCTTCATACGAGACACCATTGATGGTCGCTCCCACCGTGCACGCGTCGTGAAACAAATTGAAGACGCCGAGGCCAAGAACCACGCTGCCCTACGCTTTGAAATCATGGTCGGCACTGATGAAAATAGCTTCTATGAAATTATTGGCTACAACGAGTTGACAGACCTCATTGAATTGCAAGCCACGGCCGCAAGTAAGCCCCTCACTAACTTTGAAGTTAGCAATTTTGACGATACCAACAATACCTTCAAGTTCAAGCGTATCATCGGTCATATGGGACCGCTCAAGCCTGATCACAAGAAGTACAAAGGGTCATCATGGAATGTTCTTGTCCTGTGGGAGGACAATACTGAATCATACGAGCCACTGTCTATCATCGGTAAGGACGACCCAATCACTGTATCTACATATGCAGAAGAGCATAACCTTCTTTCAACAGATGGTTGGAAGCAGTTCAACCGCATTGCTAAGAAACGTAAAGTACATGAAATCATGATTCATAAGCTTCAAGCCAAGCCCAACCGTCACAGCCCTGTCTATAAATTCGGCGTACAAGTTCCTCACAACGCCCGCGAAGCTTCCCAAATTGATGCCAAAGCCGGTAACACAAAGTGGGCTGATGCCATGAAACTGGAACTGGATCAGCACAAGGAGTACAAGACCTACAGAGACATTGGCCTTGATGCAAGGCGCCCAGCTCCCGACTACCAACGTATCAACATACACTTTGTATTTGATGTCAAACACAGTCTCAAACGAAAGGCCCGCCTAGTTGCTGGAGGGCATACTACAGCGCCGCCGAAGGATAGCGTATACTCTGGTGTGGTCTCGCTTAGGTCTATCCGGTTGGCACTGCTTGCAGGAGAACTCAACAGTCTCGACACCTGGGTTGGTGACATTGCAGTCGCATATTTGGAAGCCTACACCAAGGAACATGTCTACTTTGTTGCTGGACCAGAGTTTGGGGAGATGGCAGGCCATACCATGGTCATTGAAAAGGCTCTGTACGGGCTCCGTACTAGTGGCGCACGTTTCCATGAACAGTTGGCTGACACCCTCCGTGCTATGGGGTATTTCCCAAGCAAGGCTGATCCTGACCTCTGGATGAAAGACTGTAACGACCACTGGGAGTATGTTTGTGTATACATCAATGAATTAGCTTGTGTCTCACGCAATCCTAAGGCCTTCTTCGACAGCCTCACACAGAAACATGGTTATACGCTCAAGGGAGTTGGGCCACCTGACTAGTTCTTAGGCGGCGACATTTCTCGCGACACCCTCAACCGTACCTTGACTTTTGGAGCGAAAACGTATGTGAAGCGGATTTGTGCGAATTTCAAGCAAATGTTTGGCAACGATGCAAAACTCTACTCTTGCCCTTTGGACAAACATGATCACCCCGAAGTTGATGAAACCGAGATGCTTGACGACAATGGCATCAAACGGTATCAGTCACTAATTGGTGCCCTGCAATGGGCTATTACCCTTGGTCGGTTCGATATCCAGTGCGCCGTCATGACAATGGGGAGATTCCGTGCGGCTCCACGTAAGGGACATCTTGAGAGACTCAAGCGTATCATCGGGTACCTACGACACTACCCTGATGCTACCGTACGCTTCCGTACTGGTATACCAAACCATGAGGCACGTGGTGATCCACCAACGTACGACTGGATGCACTCAGTGTATGGAAGATCTTCTGACGAACAGAATCCCCCCGGAATGCCGACTCCCCGTGGAAAGCCCATGCGCATCACCACTTTTGTGGATGCGAACCTATATCACGATCTTACGACTGGCCGGTCCACTTCTGGCATCCTGCACATGGTTAACCAAACCCCGATTTCATGGTTCTCGAAATGCCAAGCCACCGTCGAAACGGCTACGTACGGTTCTGAATTCGTAGCGGCTCGACTAGCCACTGAACAGATCATCTGTTACGTAGTACAACCAATGCACGTACGAAAGACAGGAATAACGCGATGTCGACAATACCTGGTAAACGCAAGTGGGCGTTATTACAAACGACCTGCGATACACCTAAGCGGACTTAGGGACTGTAAAACTCAGCTCGCTTACGACGCTCCCCACGGGTTAGACAGCGGATACGAGGACCTATGCTAATGCAATATTTGGATCAATGAATTTCTAAAACAATGAGAGGAAGATTATTCTACTACTAGTCCATGAGAATTGTCTGCTCATACAAATGAAAGACCTCTTACCATGTGACAGATAATCTTACTCCCACGTAGAGTAATATCTCCTAGGTATAAATCCCACACAGAACCACTTGGTGAATAACCATCCTGCTTGTCACTCTCCTTGTAGTTCGTGGGACTGTGCCCTATTCTCCATCCTTGGGTTCAATTCCCGTGGCTTCCGATGCGGGACGACTCTGGTCATACCGCGTATACATCGGGTCGTACAATAAGGCCGACATAAAGGAAACAATCCTACCACGATTCCCACCTTGACTCACACTTCCATAGACAGTATTAGGCGTCTCTTGTCCCAGAGACATGTCGCCTTGGTGTATATCGTGACATCATTGACCTACACATCACGCTACGACACATGGGCATCCCACTCGACGGCCCTGCATGGATGCTGGGTGACAACCAAAGTATTGTTACAAGTTCTACAATCCCGCACTCTACGCTATCGAAACGACACAACGCACTTGCGTACCACCGTGTACACGAAGCCATTGCCTACGGCATTATGAACTTTGTTTGGATTGATGGCAAGGACAATGTGGCTTATATACTCAGCAAATACGTTGGGTATCAAACGGCTTGGCCCCTTCTTCAGCCCCTTCTGTTTTGGAAAGGTGAGACAAATACCAGTTTCTCCACCGCCACGCGCGCCTTACAATGGGGAGTGTCAGCTTTCGGTCCCAGTCCCGGAAGCAAAATTATTCCCCGTGACTCAACGGAGTCATGTTGCTTCGCCCCGCTCGTTTCTCAAGAACTCGCTTCTATGAATATTTCGTCAGAGACGAAACGGACAGAAAACTCCGTTAACGACCTTTCAGTGAATCAACCGGTCGAGAACGATACTGTTGTATCGGCTCACGCGACGACCAGAGAACCCGAAACAGAATGCAATTATGAAACACGTAAAAGTCAGACTTTGGAGGGACAGTGGAATATTATTGGGAAAAGGGGGAAGTCCATGACTTCCCGCGATATCGACACGAAATCGTCCTTTTAGTAGCTATAATCTAGCTATAATCTGAATTAACGACAGTTGTAAACCATCTTTTGTTACGCCTTGAAGCACTATTCTATTGATTCTACATTGGAGAAGATTGCTTTCTTCTGCCTTTGATAAGTTCTACCTGCTTACGAGTGTATTTGTAGAATACGACGAAAGAGTAGAAGTTGGGGGGAAAGCCTCGTAGAGGCTCCGATTGTTTTAATCGGTAGGTTTTTAGATTGAGATTGTGAGACTAAAATATAGATTCCAAAATGAAACCTTTTGTGTTGGAAACAGAATGTACGAACGTAGAAACCCCGTAGCCAATGTACTGGCTATCGAACCATTGACATAGTTTTTGTCGAGATGATTGGATCACCTATGTGATCGCCAAACCATCGAGTTCGGATGGTGCCAACAGTATCTGTTGACAACTTTCATCTAGGGAAACTGTATGGTAATCAGGAATATTTCGTTCCTAGCATATCAGGTTTGATAAGACGAGTCGTCTTATACGCCTCATGCAACGGAACCAGAGTTGTGTATGTTGCAAACATTTGGGTGCATAACGCAAATATTTGGTTTCCTATGAGACGCTTCGTATTTTCCTCCGGCATGCCACACACGGGTAATGAACCCGACGAGGACAGTCGTCTGGCCACTGCGTCTGTCCTACGACAGAGCCAGGAAAAAGGAAATGGCAACGAGGCCAAGATCTAGAGCTAGTGAATCCTAGATAGATGTTCCAACAAACAATGCTAAGGCTAAGCAATTCTATCTACAACGTAGTATCAAATTGTAGCATTGTGTGGCTATAATTTATCACCTTTGTACACAGTCACTGGAATATTAAGTTGTCACTTCGTACTTTCCTCCGGCATGCCACACATGGGTAATGAACCCGACAAGGACAGTTGTCTGACCACTGCGTCTGTTCTACAACAGGACCAGGAAAAGGAAGTGGCACTGGGGCCAGGATCTAGGGCTAGCGAAATTCTAGATGGATGTTCCAACAAACAATGCTAAAGCTAAGCAATTGTATCTACAACGTAGTATCAAATTGTAGCATTGTGTGGCTATAATTTATCATCCATACAATAAGACCGATATTTTCCCCATACAACTCACTTCTCTCTTATGAACACTCCAACTGCCATTCACCTCCACCAAACGGACACCCTTAGAAGACATATTGCGTGGTACTTACTATGACAGTTGATCAACAAGTAAGGAGAATTTGGCTCTATGAACAAAATGAGCTTGAATTTTGGCAAAATAAGCATTGTGCCAGATAGTTGTGAAGCTCGGAAAAATGGAAATGGTGTTAAAATCCGGCTCTCAATCCACCCCTAATTTAGAGTCAAATCCAACTCTACAGCCATCCCAAATTTAGAGTCCTTTTGATTTAGAGTCGGTTTTCGAAAGCGACTCTAAAAGTAGAGTCGGATTTGAGAAAGCGTCCTAAATTTAGAGTCGGATTCGACAGCGACCGTAGTAATTAGAATCTGGTTTCGGAAGCTGCTTACAAAATTGTTTTCTTAAACCTGAACGGATAAGCAAAACGCCAGCCGCCGTGAATGTAGTTTTAAGTATGGGAACGTCGAGTGAAAATGTCTTTCGCTGGTTTTGTGGCTTTTTGATATTGAAGATTTTGAGGCACGCCCCTGAAACTATTGTGACGAGGGGGGAGGGTTCAACTCAGTCACAGTCAGCGCATGGACTGTCAGCAAAACTGCGATTCCACTGCTCATATCCGCGTGTCCAGTAATTCAAACAAAGGAATGACCAATGACTCGAAACGAGATTTTAAAAAACGATATATATAAAGAAGAGAATGTCATTCTCTCGACCAATCAGAGCATCCGAGCTTACATAGGAACGCGTATACCTAATCGAACTCACATAGAATATGCGGACACTACAGTTAGTGAGATTGAACCTCTCTCCTTGAGTTAACGGTATATTGGTTTGGATGTGGAAAAAAAATCCCTGATAACAGCGAATACTGACGTGTTTCTTTCTACTTTCGAACAGGAATTCATCGTCATTCGCGAATGTATCACAATTATATAAGCCAAAGAGTCCAGCAAAACGGCTCAAGCAATAAATGGCAACTCAGTCGCATTCGCTTTCAGTTAGCTAGTTGGTCCACAAAGGTGCAGCCTTGTTTACAGCTAGTGTTACGCAAAAAAGGTGGCAGAACATCAAGACTCACAAAAACGACCACAGACAGGTATCTTTCGTCACCAACCAAAAAACGATCTTCTCTCGGTAAGTTGGAAATGAAGACAATAAAATGCCAACCCGAAGCTACAAGGATGCATTCTATTATTGTCGATCTTTAATGAAACAGTCGCTCCGGTCCTCCGTGTGATTGATTCTCACCATTTTGCGTCTTGCTTCAAGAATGTCTGGAACTCCCGATCATCCGCACGATCCCGCGGACGTCGCTATTCAACAGGGAGAAACGAACAAGCTCTCGTTGTCCAATCCTACATCTCCCATGTCAATGGACGATGAGCAGCCTTTTCCCCATACACCTATAGAGGACAGCGACCAAAGTCGAAGCTCGGCTGCAATTTTTGTATCCCGTGTTTCTCAGCCTCTGGTAACCTTGCCTCCTTCTTCAAGACATTTGGCGCGTACTGCGGGGTCTTCGAAGCGTCATGAAGGAGGCGAAAATCCAGTGTGGTTGGCTCAGCCTCCCTCAGTGTCATCCATCAGTCACCGAAATATCTGTGATTTTGGAAACAAAGGATTCGACAGCGACCGGGGTTGGTATTTGCGAGAGTCTTGCTTGCTCTCGATGGAAGTTGGCAGTCAACGTCAAGTCGTTAGCACGCCGTGCCGACGGGACTGCAATGGGCAAATTATGCCCGTGGCCGTCCAGTCACCTCTCATTAGCCGCGACGAGTCTTTTTTTCGCGATCGCAAGAAGGTTCTCCAAGACGCGATGTCCGAGCGTTCCAAGTACGACATTCAACTCAACAACGAAGTCGGGGCGTTGGGAGGCGCCTGGCGTGGCATCGTCAGGAGGTTCATGTTGTGGGCCTTTGACAACGTCAACGCCTTGCAGCTGAGTCGGGCCTTGCAGCTTCAGTTGCCCTTTCAGACGGGCTACGAGTCCTACTTGACCTCGCAAGTCATCGAAGCCCTTGACAGGGGCGATCCCAGCGAAGTTGCTGATGTCTTGAGTGCCGCGTTTCTCAACCGGAATGTCTCTCGCGTCATGGTCCAGAACCTAGGACCTCGGTACGATCTTTTGTGGCATTGGAGTACCGCCATCACCTGGAATCGGGCCTTTGACGCTTGGGGGCAGTTCCCGCTCGTAGGCATTACGGGTTTCCCTGCCACGGAGAACTTTCCTTCTACGCGCAACCACGCCTTAGCATCCATCTTTCGGGTGCTATTGGGACAGGGTAACTGGATCACTCGCGTGGTCACGCAAGGACGAGAAGGAATATTGACGGACAACCCAAACAACAAGGCGCAGAATCTCGCACCCGAGTCCAACGGCTTTGAACTTGCAAACCGCAACCAGTACGGAACTTACTTCGGACGCGTCAAGACGAACGAGTTTCGATACGCACATCGGCTTCCTACTGACGAGTCAATCGTACGGACCTTTGTCGCTAGCCCGATGGCCACGATGTCCAACAATGGGGTTGTACACGTTCTTCGCATGCTTGACAAGCACTGGCACAATATGCTCTCACAAGAATGGGGCAATTTCGCTCACCAGCGAATGGAACAGTTGGACCCCTTTGAAACTCTCCGTTTCCATATGCCCCTAGTCCTCGTTACGCTCTCAAATTTGCGAGGTCGCAACGCATGGGATGCCGAGGTTTTGGGCCCGGCTGTTCGCAAGTTGCAGGCTCTGAAGCCTGGTCTGGATACTGCTGCTGCTTGGAAGCTGGCAAAGGAGTTGGTGGATGATGTAGCGGTGACTGTATCGGGTGGTGTTGCCTCCGTCTTTGTACCCCTTCGATCCTGGTTGAAAGCTATAAGAGAATCCTTGGACCGTTTGGAACGTAAAGCTGGAGAAGTCCTGAAGATTGTCTCGTCTGTCGAAATGGGCATTCGCCTCGGGCATGATCTTGTAACCCAAGTCAGTTGGAAGGTGCCGTCGGATAGCGTTTTGAAGGCTGCAATTCTAAATCATATCCGAGGGAAGGACAAACAAGCTGTCATAGCGAACGATCAGGATGCTGCCGACGCACCAGACGCGAACGCTGTGGACAGTTGGCGTATCAGGAGTGCTCTTCAAAAGACAACCCCGCGTGATATGCGCACGTTGATTGAGCTTGTCAAGGGCAATCTCGAGCACATGAAGGCTGCCCAGTTACTCATTGGACGGGTCAAGACGCTGCTCCAACGAGAACTTCGTCGTGGATATTTGAACCAAGCTATCCGTGACTTGTCTAAAGGACCATACATCAACGGTCCTTTGATGCGGGATGAATGGTACTGGCTAGAAGAGGAACACGGCCAAGGTCTTCACATTTACATAGGCAAGATTCCTGACAGCGGCCTGCATCAATTCATCCACGTCGATTCCGGCAACGATAAAACAATTTCGTTGTCGAATGGAAAGGTACTAGCGCGAGCGTACATTCCCGTACCGGAATCCATTTCTCGAGCGCAAAAAGTAAGTCCAAAATGATCACAGTCAGTGTATCGGTCGGCTCTGCTTGTCCCGGGTTCGGGTTCCTCCTCTTACACACACATCCGCGTTGTTACTAGGCGTTTATGACGATTGAGCTCGAGTATGGCAAGACTTTCAAGTACAGTGCTTTTATGGAGTTTTCCATGCTCCGGATCGCCCTTCAACGACTTGGTACGTGCGGGATGCAGTGGTCAGTCGTTGCTCATTGAGCCCTTCTAACGCTTGACGGACCTTTACCGTACAGTTGTTGTGTCTCAAATGAATTGCGAAGAACTCGACAATGCGCGCTTGAACGTTCTTCGGGAAATACAGCGTTCCAAGCAAACCGTACTCGGTCCTGAGGACCTTACGCCTGGCAACACGTACTATACATTCGACGAATCCAAACGACAGTACATACCGTTTCTTTGCGAACCAACGAATTCGGTTTCCACGCAGTCGAAGAGAGCCAAGTATGTGCGTGCACCGCCACAATCCGTTCTTGTGGTGGGAGGAGGCCCGACCGGGCTCTTGACCACAATTCATTGTGCTGAAGCATGCTTGGCTACTGGAGGAGCCATGAAACTCCAAGAGGC
Source organism: Phaeodactylum tricornutum CCAP 1055/1 (assembly GCF_000150955.2). Lineage (NCBI taxonomy): Eukaryota > Bacillariophyta > Bacillariophyceae > Surirellales > Neidiaceae > Phaeodactylum > Phaeodactylum tricornutum. The sequence continues at coordinate 40,071 of NC_011684.1, forward strand.
CCGTGATGCATTTGCGCAAGGAGGGTCTACATTTGAACGAGCCCAAGTCGTTCGACTTGATGCTCGTTGGATTTCCATGCTCCGATACCATCTCGGTACAATTTTTGAGGACGTTTACATTCCAGCGTCTGGGGAAACCGACGCACAGTTGGGCAATACCCTGTAAGTCAGAAGACTGTTTCAAGTACGCCTTTTTATTTCGCGATTCTGGCTGAAGTACTCACCATGATACTGTGTTGACAATACAGACCAACGCAGGGCTTTGTTGAGATTACAATCAAAGACTTGGAGAGTTCGTTGCACACAGAAGCGTCGCGTCTTTGGTCTCGAGGTATCATTTTCGTCCATACAGACTCCAAGGCCCGATATGACGCAACTTCGAACTCCATGATAAAGCAGGGCAAAAATCTGAAAGACGGTGATGTCGTTTTGCGTCCGGTGGATTCGCATGGAAAGGATTCTTCTCACTTTCACTCCTGGAAAGTTTCGGAAGTGCGGTACACAAAGGTATTAGGGATCGAAGACCTCAAAGTTGGGGAGGAATACGGAGTTTGGATTCATCAAGAACAGAAAGTTCTCCCGTATACACTCGTAGCGGTGGATCTCGATACCGAGGTATGCGCATCATGAAATTGACTGTCAGCGAGCGACTCGCAATGTCTCCATGGCCATGCCCTAACCTTCTACTCTTGTTTTTCTCTGAAGTTGTACACATTCCGATCCCATTCGAAGGACAAAAGTAAGTTGTGTGTCAACGCAAAGAATCTACCCTCCATCTACCCTCCCGGAACGACTACGAAAGCCCACGCGGGTGTCCGTGAAGTTGTGTTCGAGGGCCTAGGAAACCGACAAGAGGGGGAACTACCAAAGCAAACAGTTCCATTTGATCCGATTGAAAATGTCAATTTTACGCTGGATCTCGGAAATACCCATGTTGTCGAGGCCATCGGGTAAGTACTAACTTGGCCATCAACGCTGTAATGCGAAAGTTTATCGCTTTCGGATACGCACCCTCACCCCTCTCGTCTGTTTCTCGGTCTCGTAGAAAACAATACCCCTCAGACGTTCACATCGGTGTCACCACAAAAGAGCCTTATGGCGTGTGTTGTATGCAGGGGTTGAAAGTGTCTATGGGTATGCACAATTTTGGAGAAAAACGATGGGGGACTGGGATCCTGGACGATATACGTTCGCAAAACGATCAGAACACGAGAATCATCGGTGATTTCACCAAGATGGTCAGGGTTGTGCCTATCGTAGAGCACATGTATCAGACCATTTCCAAGGATAAGGATTGGCGCATGCATTTCAGCAACGTCATCAAGGAAAGTGGGTTTCCGGAAGTGGCCGACTTGCAACCTGTGCTCCCTGAACTGGTTGAGGGATGCAGATTGCTCTCGCAAGCATCGTTGAATTTTCGCAGAAAAACTTTGCAGACTCGTTTTTTCGAAACAGGGGACAATTATTATCTCGGCATGGAATTTCCCAGAGAATACGATGCTTGGAAGAATGCGCTGTCATTTAGCTTGGTGAAGAAATTGTCTGCAACTGGAATAAACTCCAGAGCGGTCGAACGTCTCAGGTCATTTTTGATGCATCATATTGATCGTCTGTGGTACAACGGGTGCTTGGAGACTATCCGAACCGGCGATGTTTACAATCCAGGAGCACGCGAACGCGTTCCTCGCCTTTATCTTATCAATTCGTACATGGAAATGTCCCTGAGCGCCTTGCCAATCGGTGAGAGCTTTCGGCTGGTCTCCGATCCACAGTCGAAGTACGAAGTTCTGGCGATTTCATCGTCTACGATTCTTGTGCGTAACGTTGAAGGGTACTTATCTAAATTCAAGAAATCGACAAAGGTCTTGCGTGAAGGAAATCTGACTCGGGGTCCCGATGGGAACCAAGAGTCCAAAGTGGTAAGAGAACTGTTAAAATACTTTCATCGGTTTTGTGATTGTCCGCTAAACATGAAACTCACATCAACCAATGTTATTGCAGGCGTTGGCTACGTTCGATGTGGGTCACTATGTTAATCATCGCACCATGCGTCTGTTGAACAAGGATCAGGGCTACGTTTTCGCTTTCATCGGAGACGAGCAAGCAACACCTCACTTTATGCGGTACAGTGGGTTGACTGGTGCATGTATCAACGCCATGTCTTTCAACAACTTTATCACGGATGCTGGTCGCGGTGTATCCTTCGAGGAAAGACTGCAGCAGTATTCCGAAGAGACGGACTGGTCAAATGGAGAAGTGGTCCAGCGAGGTACTGGTGCAAATTATGGGGACGATGGGTTTTTACGACCGGGATTCTCGTACCGCGACGGAGTAGCGTTCTTGTATTCAAAAATAGTTGAATTCGGGGAAATGGGAAAAGATGTGAATAATCTGCTCACCCGAGACTGGATGGTGAAGCTTACCGCTTCCCTTGTACCTAGAGGCATGGAACTAAACCGAGTGTTCCTCGAAGGTCTGCAACGGCACTGGAAGGCAGCTGTATTTGACAAACTAATGGCCTCGGTGAAGTCCGATATTCCTGTTGATGAAAAGGGAGCTAATGTTGTGGATGCGCTCCGATCTAGCAGCAGCACTCTAGTGGAGAAGAATGCTGCGTCGCCTGTTTATTGGGACGAGTTGACAACGAGTTTACAAGTGGACACCGCCACTAGAGACGTTCTCTCCACACGACATTTTCCCGTTGCGAAACGGCTTTGTGAGATTATCAATGAGCTGATCGATTTTGCTAGCAAGGCCTATGTTTACAACGAGCGAATTAGTTCAGAGCTGAGCAACCAACCGAAATCAGTGGACTCGCTTATTGACGACTTCTCCGTGGAGGCGCAGAACTTCGCGAACTCCTTGACCCAATCAGCAGCGTTTGCAGCAGGTGTGCTTGCGTTTCGTCTGGTGGGTAGCAACGTCGCCAACACGTTTTCCGCAGTGTTTGCGGGGTTAAATATTCTCATTGCGTTCGGAACCATGACCAACGTATCTCGTTATAAGATTCGAAATGAGGAATGGCGCGTCTTTTTCGCAGACCAGAAGTTTTCTGGCGTGAAGTGCGCTGTGTTCGCTTTGTTAAGCAAGGATGACCAAGATTCTACACCATTGGAGCAAAATCCCTTTATTGATATATTGGAGAAACGAGTCAAGTTGTTCAGAGAGGCCGCTGGCTACTATGGGTACAGCGACCCAACTGAGTTTGATGAGGCGTACCAACAATTGAAGTCTCGTGCCAACGACGCGAGTGAACTCCAAAAGTTTCGAGATTTGTTGGTGACGGACCTGCTTGTGGATACGTACCATGTCAACAGCTATGTGCAAGAAAAGCTTGTTGATGTTTTCCGAGTCCTCGACGAAATGATTTTTTTGCTCGACAGCAGGAAGTCCAAGTCCGCAAGCAAGGCCAAGCAGCTGTTTGACCAGTTGCTCGCGTATGATTCGGTGTTGGAAGACTCTTTGCAGCGAGGGCCGGTTCGCTTTGGTTTCATCAAGCAGCGAAAGTTTTTGCATTGGAATTTGATAGCAGCTGTCCGGTACCTCGGCAAGGTATTGTGTTGTATTCCGAGATCTTGTCAAAGTGATCGTGCTTTGTTTCAAAGTGGAACTCTCGGTATTGTGAGAAGTCTTCAATCACTTTCAAAGGAACAGGATTCGAAAGTTCTACGGCGAGAGAGCAGGGACTTTGAGACTCTCTTGTGGGCAACACGCGAAAGCGAGATTGCGTCCTTAATATTTCTCTCGGGCTTCTTTGTTTTCTTCGCCTCCGTTCTTTTCAGTGTTGCTCGAATTTTCAACATTGATTCGCTCGAAAATGCCGCATTCTGGGCTAATGCGGTATCCTCGTTTGGCGCGGTTTTGGCCGCATTCCATCTTGTCCGGAAATTCTCCATTTTGTTCGGTCTATGGGTAACCCTTTGGTTGAAGACAAGTAGTACGGAAGGAATGGATCATATCAATATTCGTCGGATTCGTGACGTGACATCAATTCAGGCTCTTCTGACCTTAACCCGTCTAGCTGCTGCCTCAGGTGCTGCTGTGGCCTTACCTTGGTCAGTGATAGAGAACGCTTTTCCTAGTGTGATTACGCTGGACGAAGACTATCCATTTTGGCTTGCTTCGGGTGCTGTGTGTGCCGCAATTCTGGCGACAGTGTTTTTCTTCGTGGTTGAGTATGTGGTCCGGTACAATCTCAGCCCCCAACTTGGACCTTTTGTCAGTGAACTTTTCCGAGACGAAATTGAAACCATGTTCAACGACTTGGCGCAGCGACAAAATGATATAGACACAAAGGTTGTCCAGGACCGTGAAAACTGGGAGTATGTTGCGAGAGAATTTTTGCACAAATACCGTTTCGATACGGTGTTTGCAGCTGATCGGTTTGGGACTATTTTTCAATACATACAAGCTGGAATGGAAGGGAGCAGTGATTCCAAAATTGAGAATGATTGAAGGAGCTTTACATTTGCATTAATTTTATAGTGGTAGCGTTGATATAAGTGATGACAAGCAATTGACATTTGCAGGTAGCTTCAACTTTATGTTACTATTCTTCGTGCCCGAGATATACCGAAATTGACGGAACTTTGGACTAGCAAATGTACATCAATATCACTGGTAAGAAGCTAATTTAACCCTAACCCATACAATGTAGAAGTCGCGATACAGTTTTTATCCGATGTCATGCAATTGGCTTACATTAGTACATATTCCAATAGGATGTATCCGAATGACGGGCTAGATCCGTTGGTTCAATTGCTACCGTTTCCCACATTTGGGGGTGATGACGTTGTGTAATGCACTGGGTTGGCAAATCCGTAGGAGTAATCTCGAACTTTTTACCCCACGCAAATTGTCCGTTTTGTCCAGCTGTCCACAATTGTCGTGATAATCCACTATTGCAGGGCTCCAGGGAAATCGCTAAATTACCGGTACGTTGAATACAGAGCTGGCTCGTAATTTCTTGAATCATCACGGCGCCACTACCTTGAATGAATCGGAAATAACTTGGATTTCCACCGTCGCCCGAAGGATTGTCGCAATTAACGATTTCAACCGACGAACCTGCAGTGCATCCGTTCATACATTTCCAGCACCATTTTCGTTCGTAGGATTCGAATTGCCAGTAGTAGCCTGTCTCCCAGTAGAGTTTCACTCGAAAAGTATCGGCTCCCGCAGCCCCAGTTTGGGGAGTTACCGGTACAGGCACAGGCGGTGGGGGAGCAACTGGCGAGGGAACGGGGGCAGGGGGAGTGGGGGCAGGAGGAGTGGGGGCGGGAGGTGACCTCCAGAAGGGGATCGCCCGAATGCGAATCAATCTCAACTGTCGACCCTGTTGGTCTTGGGAAAGTTTCCAGTCCTCTGCGGCTTCAGGGACAGTGAAGCTCGTACTGTCTTTCCCGCCGTTTTCCTGTCCCAGAAACATAGCTGTTCCGGTGAGGATGGCGAACGCCGTCGCTAGGATTGACAATCGTTTGATCATGGTGTACGTAAAGATATTATTCTCTCTGTAGTGTTGTGTCAGGTTCAGGTAACTCAACGGCTCTCGAATGAGTCTCAATGGGGAATTTTGATCAAAACGAGGATTGCCCACCGGTCGGTCATCGGAAGTTATTTTCACCGGTCGTCGTGGCGCGTGCAGGATAGAGTAGACGGAGTAGGACAATCCCATTCAAACCATAATCCAAGCACCAATGTTGGCTCTAAGTATCCGTTACGGGCATGTAAATATCCTTGTCAAAATTAAACACATGTATAATGTTAAACGGACTCACGTCAAGATTTCGTAAGGCTATATACGAAGAGATAGAAGTCGCCCCTATCCCAAGCTTTGTTCCCCATGCGTACGCGCGGCCTACGTAGATACAGGAGTAGAAGACCCAGCAGCAGCTAGCAAGGATTTGAATATTCAAACTTTCCAACCGGCGGTATAAAAGACTCCAACGAAAATTTAAGCCCTCTCACAACTAATCCTGTGCAAAATAGCTAGATGCCAAAGCAAGAAATCGCGCCTTTTTGTCACTAATAAAATAATCTAACAAGAATGGCTGGTGCAGAACACATAGAAAAATCTGACCGCCGCTGGTCGACAAACGTCCGTACGGCCTCTAGCTAGAGCAGCGAAAACGCGTACTTTGAAAAAGCCGACAAAGAAAGACTTTTTTACATGTGACAAATACCTCTGTTACATACGTCCCAGCCTCCCGTAACCTTGTCTCGTTCGTCGTAGTGTCAAAGGGCCTCAAATAGCTTTATCAAGTATACGAAAAAATCCCATGCACGCTAAGTGAAATATGAATTACAACTTTGGGTCGGACGACCTTCTACCTAGAGTCGTTCGGTCCCAGCAGCATTTCTCACCGTCAAGACCTCCAAGAACCTCTCGGCTTACACTTACAAAACTATCTGACAACTTTCCAAAATTCAAAAGTGATGCGTATCGACCACACTGCCGCCTTGTTTCTTAATACAGATTCCAATAGGACGTGTCCGACATGCGGGCCGTAATAGTTGGTTCCACTTCTAGAATCTCTCCGGCCTTGGGATGGTGCCGCTGAGTGATGCACTCACCAGAAAGGCCGCGGGGAGTGATTTCAAATCGCTGTCCCCACGCGAAGCGACCGCTACTCGCAAAAAAGCGTTGGCTAGCCTCAGCCACATTACAAGACTGTAAAGTAATCACGCGATCATTCTGTCGTTGCAGGCAAAGGCGACTCCCGATTTCTTGAATCTGCACCTCCATTGCTGTCCGTTGCTGGATAAAGCGGAAACGATCAGGAGCAGCCAATCCCCCGTCGTCATCGCAGTTGACAACCTGTATAGAACTGCTCACGTTGCACATGTCAACACACATCCAGCACCACTTACGTTCGTAGTCTTCTTCCTGCCAGAAGTAACCTGGTTCCCAGTAGAGCTTCATTCGAAAAGTGCTAGTATTAATGGGCGCCAAATTATCTCGGCTTCGGGTGAAACGCAGATCTCTCGAAGTAGTACAAGCGGATCGATTTTTCGGGTCAAGGCAATTCGTCGACGCATTATAAGGAGATGGCGTCATGATCGTCTGGTCTAAATGACGAATGGCGATCACATCTATCCCACCATCGTGCAAAGCTTGCTCGCTGTGTAACTGCTTTTGACGGAGCCAGGAAATGGCTCCGAAGAGAGTTACAAGTGCAACCAAAACTGTTGACAAAAGTCGTTGCATTCCGCGATTTCCTGGTTTTCTTTAATCAATTCTGTCGTCAGATGGAAAACTCTTTCAGTTCATACTGTAGACAAGAAAAGTGAAGAACTCGTATTCTTTGTGCCTGGAAGCAAACGCTGGTTGATAACTTGGTCCATGCTTGATTCGATCGCGCTTTTTTCTACTCCTTGGCGCCAAATAGGAGCGCAATTCTGTGATATTTTTAAAAAGATTGGACCTTTTTGACCACTTTAATTACGTGTGTTTTAGAATATTGCCTCGACACTGTTTTAGCGATACACATGGTGGTGAGATTCAAAAATCATTCAGGGTTTCCCCGAAAACTATATCGATGATCTTGTGAAAAATGCCGCGTCCACACCAAACGAGAAACCATCACTAACCGTAAAGTCTTCAATTGCCAAAACCGTTTTTGCATGCAACGGCATACATAGCCAACCTTCTTACTGGGTGTGACCAGGAAAATTGTTTCCAATTACCGATGACTGAGTTCGTTACAATGATCAGCGCTGACAACATCGAACTCTGAAGCTCACAGTGAGGACGGTATGTTCCATGTAATTTGAGTCGTTTCTCACAGTCAGTCAACCAATGACAGTCATTTGTGGTGTATTTATATTTAACAGTGAGCAGTGCACACCATCACCCAACAATAAGTCACATTTTGTTAGATTCGTAATGACCATCTGAAACAGATGGAATATTGCCCATACCACCGCTGTAACAATTCTGCATACTGTCTCCCAGAAAGCCCTGTTCACCTCGGAGCGCAGCTGTGGTGGCCCATTGAAACGATTATCGTCACTACTCGATCGTCTAGTGAAAATCGCTTGAGAGTTCTGGTGCAGTCGAGGTGAATACACGGTTACTCATGCGCATCGAAACGTCGGCCATAATACGTTGCAACAAAATGAACTATAGATAATTCTTAACAGCAAGTGACAGAGCATTACCTTTTGACCCAACAAATAACACCGGGAATTTTTTTATGGCAAGAGATTCCAAAACGACGTATCGGAGCGCTCAGCCACAGTGTCGCACGGCTCCAATTCGATTATTTCTGCGTCTTTGGGGTGATGACGTTGGGTTACGCAAAATGTGGGACGGTTGATTGGACTCAGTTCGAATTTGTCCATGAACGTTAAATCTCCGACCCTCGCAAAAAAACGTTGATCGGATGCACCGGCTTGACAGACCTCCAGCGTAATCTGACGACTGGGCGCGAGTTGCATACACAGTCCGCTAGAGACTTCTTGAATCTGCACCTGCTCGCTCGTTTGAGGTAGAAAACGAAAGCGGTCCGGTAAGCCTCGGCCACCGTCGTTGTCACAATTAACGATCTTCATTTTGTGTCCCCTGTTGCAACCGTTTCGGCATTTGATACACCAGCGACGTTCGTATGACTCCTCCTGCCAATAATATCCTTCCTCCCAGTAAAGCTTGAAAACAAAGGTATCCAATGTTATGCTGCCAGAAGGAGCCACCGGGCTCATGGTAGGCGGCGGCACTGGTGTAGTGCTGTCGGGGGGAGCTACCGGCCGTACAGTCGGAGAAGCCACCGGCGCGGGATTCGGCCGAGTCGGTACTGGTACAGGCTTGCTGGCTTCAGGTGCAGGATCGTAGCAAAAATCAGATCTGCTTCCCTCGTTTGAGCCACCAGAGCATCCGGGCACATCTTGTCCACCGTTCCGTTGAAAACAGCGGAGGGTTCCAGCACAGTCACTGTCTCTGTCGCAATCGCCTTGGCAGAGACCTAGAGGGAAGCGGGAAGAAGGTGAACCGTTATCACCAACAACCGTCACAACTGGACGGGGGCCAGAAGGAGAAGGGGCAGCAACTGGAGCGGGGACAGGGGAAACAACAGGTCCTGCAGGAGGAGGTGGTACCGGCGCGGGATTCGGCCGAGTCGGTACTGGTACAGGCTTGCTGGCTTCAGGTGCAGGATCGTAGCAAAAATCAGATCTGCTTCCCTCGTTTGAGCCACCAGAGCATCCGGGCACATCTTGTCCACCGTTCCGTTGAAAACAGCGGAGGGTTCCAGCACAGTCACTGTCTCTGTCGCAATCGCCTTGGCAGAGGCCTAGAGGGAAGCGAGAAGAAGGAGATCCATTGTTGCCAACGACAGCAACAGACTGCAGGCGGCGATCTTTAGGATTGCTGTAGGGCGATCCAGATGCTGAAGTCTCGGATTCAATAGAAGAGAGCGAATGATCGGCAAGCGCTGACGAGAGGGTACAAAGCACCAACTGAATGCTTACCAGGGTTGGGCCAGAAGTGCCAGCGAAGAGAAGTGCAATGGATGTACGCAGCCTCATGATGCCGAAAGAATTTATAAGCAAAGAATGAAATGTTTGTAAGCGTAAAAGTATTACAGTGCAGAGGAGATGACCTCGGCATCCACAGTGGAAGATTGCGGCCGCCCTTCAACCTCTCTCAATTTTTGTCGTTCTCTTAGAAAAAGCTATACACATGTATTGAAGCGAACGCATGCGAACCTCCACCAAAAAGCCTCATCGGTTCCTTGAATCCTTCAGGGCCGTGCCTGCATAAGTTTGAATCGTTGCAAAAAAACGCGAAGACATTTCATATTTCACAAAATGTTTTTAAAAACAGCGCCAGGCGGTTTTTCTAACGGCCATTTGAAATGGAGGCAATCTCAGACAGACGTAGGATATTAATGTAAGCCCAGCTTTCAGTTAAGCTTGTGGCCCTGTGGCAGACGTGATCACGAGAACAGAAATTAACTGTAAAAGAAAATTCACTAGTAGGTAATGTTACTGGGCGTGTAGACCCAGACCCGTCCATAATAATCCTCCACGTACGTGCTCGTTCATCGTTCATTTCAAGCGAAACACACGCACAGTTCTCAACACCCAGCCCCGCTTTCACGTGGTTCCTTTACCGATTCAATCGCATCTGCTTACCACTTCAATTTCAGAGTCAGCGCGGGCTTCAAGATATCCTACCCTGAAAATTTTATTTTCTTTTTCGCTCTAGCTAGCTAGAGAGAGCCGCTTATAAAAATGAATAAGAAAATATTTCCAAATTTCTCACCGGTTTTTTAGATTTTTCCTGTGTATATAGGATTTCTCACATTTTTACGCATAATTAGTCCGTTCAATGAAAGTTGCTCTGAAGACGAGATCGAAGGTCGCCTAAGTGGAAATCATTACTTCCCCAAAGATAAGAGGAAGAACTTGTGCAACGAGCAAACATTACGGCCTTGAAATTTACTAGGGGAAATGAGGTATCAACCCTGACTGCTTGCTACCTTCGCAAGAACACCTTGGGTCGCTCTACGGCAAAAGATTCCAAAACGACGTATCGGAGCGCTCAGCCACAGTGTCGCACGGCTCCAATTCGATTATTTCTGAGTCTTTCGGGTGGTGACGTTGGGTCACACAAAACGTGGGACGGTTGACCGGACTCAGTTCGAATTTACTTCCAAACGTTAATTCTCCGACCCTCGCAAAGAAACGCTGAGTGGAGGCGCTCGCTTGACAGACAGCAAGCGTGATCTGACGTTTGGGTGCGAGCTGCATGCACAGTCCGCTAGAGACTTCTTGAATCTGCACCTGTTTGCTGGTTTGAGGTAGAAAACGAAAGCGGTTCGGCAAACCTCGGCCACCGTCGTTGTCACAATTGACGATCTTCGTGCTCTTTCCGACCTTGCATCCGTTACGGCATTGGATACACCAGCGACGTTCAAACGACTCCTCCTGCCAATAGTATCCCTCCTCCCAGTAAAGCTTTAAAATGAATGTTTCCGATGTTATGCCGGAGGGAGCTCCCGGACGTACAGCAGGAGAGGGCACAGGCGCGGGAATCGGCCGAGTGGCGACAGGTGCAGGGGGGGGCCTCACACTAGCATTGGGATTGTAACAATAATCCGATTTGCTACGGTCCTTCGCGCCACCAGCACAACCAGGGACATCTTGTCCTCCGTTCCGCTGAAAACAGCGGAGGGTTCCAGCGCAGTCACTATCTCTGTCGCAATCGCCTTGGCAGAGTCCTAGCGGGAAGCGAGAGGAAGGAGAGCCATTATCGCCAACAACTGCGACAGACTGCAAACGGCGGTCACTTCGGTTCTCGTCGGGCAATCCAGAAGAGACCTCTGATCCGAGAGAGGAAAGCGAAGGATCGGCACGCGCTGAGGAGACAGTGGAAAGCGCCAACTGAACACTTACCAACGTTGGGCCATACGTGCTAGCGAAGAGGAGGGTAATGGATGAACGTAGCCTCATGATGCCGAAAATGTTTGTGAGAAAAAATATGGGGAGCTCTCCAGTGGAAAGGTTTCTAGCCCCTCATTCCTTCAGATGCAGGCAATACTACGGAGGGCATTGCTCAACCAGTGAAGACCAAGACGGACCTCGAACCTCTCACTTTTTTTGCATTCCCGTAGGACTTTACACATGAATTGAACGAAAGACATGCGAACCTCACGGACGCACTTCACATCATTTCACTCCTTCTATCACAAAACAAAATCACAAACAAATATGTTATTCTTAAAATTATTTGCTGACTATGGAGCCAGTTTTTCTGTCCTCAATTAAATTTCTAATTTCTTTCTGGTTTCATAATTGTATATCGGCTGCCTAATGTGTCGAACCATTTATGTACCTATTCCGTTCGGACAATTTCATTGCCACAATGAGAGGGCTCGATCAGGATATAAAAGAACGTACTGACTAACATTAGGTGACCATCGAGGTGTACTAATGAAACATAAAAGAGAGGTATTGGCCCTGCGTGTACCTCAGGGAAGCGTCATTTCCTTTTCTGTGTAGACAGTTTGCATCAAAATATGGAGGAATACCTGGCACTGGAATATCCGATGCAATTGTGCAGATGTTGCTAAACGGCTTTACCTTGACAGATTTCGGAGGTCTTGGATCCCGGTCTTGGATCCGGTTTCTAGCAATTATCAGAAACCCTAGAAAAGCTCTGGATCACTCTAGGTCCCGGAAGGGCTATTCCTCCATTTCGACGAAAACACCCCGGTCAACCTCTTCAAGTATTGTCCAAAGTCTCCATGGAATAGAGCGAGCAGAAAGCGCGAAGAAGGAGGAATGCTGTTTTTTACTGGAGCGATTGTTAGAACGGCCGGGTGGCGGAGGGATGGCAACTGGAGCCGACGTACGGGAAAAGCTAAATCAGCAGCACTATATTGCCAGCGTTCGAAAAGCGAAATGTCTCGGTCACAAAAATTCACAAAGCTTGCGCGCAACAAACACATCGGAAAGATGCTGTATGGCATTTGCTAAGCATCAGTGGTTGAAAGCCCAACGACGATGTGTTGATTTGCACGGAGAAGGTGGCAGGATTCTAAAGTCTAATTTTATAGTTGGAACGCCACCGAAATCAAGTTGCTTGTGAATTTAGAGATTTCCGTCCTTACCAGGTGCCTCCAGACTCCAGTAGGATGTGTCGGCTGCCTCAGGGAACTTGCACTGTTGTAGCTTGAGCAGCTCTCCAGATTTCGGATGATGTCCTTGAGTCACGCAATACCCGGGGCGTTCGACCGCATTGATTTCGAAGCGATCGTCAAAGTCGAATGCACCCTTCATGGGCATAAAGCGTTGACGGACCAACTTGGGTTGGCAGCGTTGCAAAGTAAGTTGCCGCACGTGAGTGCGCTGCAGACAAAAGCCGCTACTGACTTCTTGTATTTGTGCATCTCCGCCTATCTGAGGCAGAAACCGGAACCGATTAGGAAAACCTACACCCCCGTCGTTGTCGCAGTTGACCACCTTGACATGGTCACCAGCCTCACAATCGGCAGAGCACCGCCAACACCATCTCCGTTCGAACCTTTCCTCTTGCCAGTGATACCCGTGTTTCCAATATAATTTGACGAGAAAAGTCTCGTTCGCGATACGTGGTAAGACAAAGGACGGATCGTAGCAGTAATCGAAATGACTCACGTCAGCAGCCCCCCCTGCACATCCCGGCACCACCAGATGACCGTTCGAGCGCTGAAAACACCGTAGATCGCCCGCGCAGTCCGAGTCTTGATCACAGTCGCCCTCGCAGACACCTAGAGGAAATGCCGTGAGGGGGAATCCATTGTTGCCGGCCAAACGGATGTTTGGTTGTAAACGACGAACGTCGTTCATTTCAGCGGACGACTCGACTCTATTCATGTCCCGATGGTCATTGTTGTCGTCCACAACAACTATGCCCTGCACCAAGACGATGAGAGATAACAGTACCACGACGGGTAGGCAACGATTCATGTTTTGTATCCAAGTGAACACTTCGGTTCCTATGCTGCGATGTGTAGAGTTGAGGAATTGTTCAGTGCTACACAGAGGGAATGGATTAATTCCCTTTGGGTACCGCTGCTATCTGCGTCCCTAGGGCTTACATTTCGAGCCTCTCGGTTGACCTCCCCCGTTCACCTATGGTTTGTTTCTGGGCCTTCATTTATTGCAGGACCGAGCTACTCCAAAATGTGCGCGAGATAGCCTCTAATTCGCTGTTTATGCAAATAGTGTCCCTTTCAGCCCCAAAACTTCGGTAGGAGACGGCTACTTAGGTAGGGGCGTACTCCGCGACTCAGGCGTGAATGACCCTGGCTGTAGCTAGATGCCAACTAAGTATATATGTTTAATATATGGAAACAGCAAAGCGTGACAAGGCACACACAATCTTGGTCACGTCATATTGGCATGCAATCTTAGATTGCATGCCAATCCCCGATATTGCCCTTGAGAAGGTCTTACAGTTAGGCGCTTTTTATTTCTTAAGACCATGCATGTTTTGAAAATGTCTGAGAGTGCGACGATGTCCACCAAATATGGTCAGGAAGCACCCTGTTGCAATCAGCGGGCACCCATGGAAAAGTCTAGACCTCCCTATCCTTCCGGGAGCATAGCAAGCAGGAAATGTTGTGGAATTCTTATCGTAGTTAGTTTTCCACTGCAGCACTCCTCTAATACAATAGTAGGGTTTCATGCCACTGGGTCTCAGTGCTATACCCTCTTCGTGTGCTTCCACAGTCCAGTAATCTGTTCCGACTTTTACAACAAACCAGGATGTTCTACTCTCCATCCTGGAATCAGTGGTGATCCAACTGCTACTGGTTTTAAGGTAGTAGGACCCAGTAGGATGTCTCGGAATATTCCGCATATGGACACGACTGCAATTCTAAGAACTCTCCGTACTTGGGATGGTGATCCTGGGTAACACAAAACCCCGGATAGCCAAGAGGCTGCATTTGGAACCGATCACCGATCGCGACGTTGCCGCCACTCGCAAAAAATTGCTGCCGAAGGAGCTCGGCTTGGCAAGGTTGCAGTGAAATGTGCCGATCCTGTGTTCGTTGAAAACACAGCTCACTGGTGATTTCTTGAATTTGGAAGGTCGCCGTGCCGTCGGTACTGGGTAGCTGCAGAAACCGGAACAAATCGGGTTCTCCATGGTTGCCATCATTGTCACAATTGACAATGATCATAGCACCATCAACCTGACAACCAAGGGAGGTGCATCGCACACACCAGGGGCGCTCGAAGGTTTCTTCTTGCCAATAGTATCCATCTTCCCAGTACAGCTTCAGTCGAAATGCGTCGATCGTAATTGGAGGTGCTGTCGCTACCGGCGCGGCTGTGGTGTTGCTGGAACTGGGCATGGAAGTGGTCATTGATGTTGTCACGCCGGTCGGTGCAGCGGTTATGGTTGCGGTCGGCATGGTCGTAATCCCACTCGGAGGTGCAGAGGCGGGTGTAGGAGTGAGGGGGTCGTAGCAATAGTCGAAACGAGTTGCATCGGCGTCCGCTCCGGTACAACCAGGCACGGACTCCCGACTAGCACCACGTTGAAAGCATCGAAGATTGCCTTGGCAGTCACTGTCTCGGTCGCAGTCGCCTTCGCATAGACCCAACGGGAAGGCCGCTCGGGGAAAATGATTGTTGCCCACGAATTGGACCTGTGTCAAACGTCGAAGGATGCGTTCGTTTCGCATGACATCCACGCGAAACGAATCGGTGTCGGTTCTCGAAACGGCAACTACCGTCGGTGCGGCAATCGCGGAGAGAGCGGTCCACCAAAGCTTCATGATACACAACGAGTGGATGTTGGTGCCGTGTAACTGCCCTGACTGTGAATAACACCCAAGGGAGAGAGAGAGAGAGAACGATACAGAGCAGTCTCTGTGAACTCTAGAAAGCTGACAATTAGCTAGTTGACTGTGTGTTCGTTCGTTTGTTTGTTCGTTCGTTCGTTCGTACTGGCCAAATTGGTGAGAGCGCTTCGACGAAACTTGGATTCTCGAGACATTTCAACAGGAATTGGACACTTACAAGAGGCTTATACTCCGATCGGATGTCGAACCTGTATGAATTTGAATCCCACTGGGCGATCTTGGTGCGCCGTCCGCTCCCATGGTTGGTTGGGATCACGAGTCCATCGAGCAAGCCTCGTTCTTAGAGTGGCAGTCGTCTCCGAGAGCTCACGAATCGAGCTGCCGCGCCCTGCCCTACTCGTTTGAATTTTCTAGTACTAAAGGGCGGGGGAACTTGAATTTGGACCCGGATGGAAAACTCTTCCTCGGGAACCGTCCGTGGCAAAGCACTAGCGTCGAATCGTGCGGACTGTGAAAACGCATGTGCCAAGTTTGGCGGGTCCTACTCACGAGGATGCTATGTCCGACTGGAGAGCACGCGTCGGAGCGAGAGGACAATTCTCGACAAACCGAACACTTTGGATGATGTGGACCAAAAACAGAAGATTGTGGCCCTATGTAGGGTTACGATTCTACGTCGGATTTTGGCAAAGTTGAACTTGTTTTTGGAGTTTTCCTGTAACAATTAATCCGCAACGAGAACAGAAACCATGGTCTCGACATGCGACAACATCTTGCATCGACCTGTACCATGAATTGGATCGAACGCAAGAAAGAAGGGATGCTCCATTCAAACATTTGTGACCTCAATAAGGCAGCTTGTTTACCGGCAGTCCTTGTAGAACATGATTGCACTGAGAGTATCTTTCCTCTGCGTTTCGTGTGTCCTGTGGGCCTATGCGTTTCTCGCTGTACAGCGGCCCACTATCATTTCTCTAGCACACAGAGAACCCTTGGCTGCAACTGATGCCAAAAGTAATGGCACTTCAAATGCAGTTGCTATGGATAATGTGGGTTTTGTTTTGCTAGCCGGCGGCAAGGGCTCGCAAATGTAAGCCACTATGCCCAAACAGTCTCAGAATCTCCAATGTGTTCCTGTTTTGCATCGTAGCCTTGACTTCTTTGTGGAGCATCTACCGGAGCGTCGGAAAGCCCAAGATAAAGTTCCGCCACTGTACATGGTACTGCTCATGGATCCAATCTAGCACTATTAGTATCAAGCTATAGTGAATCGATACGATGGGCGTCTTGTGTTTGCCAATCCCAGTGTCGAACGACAGGGATCCGTCGAAAACGGCCTCAACAAATTGGTGGAGGCTTTCGATGGCAACTGTTAGTATGTAGCGATTGACGACTCGGCTCGACCGCAAATACCCATTCCAGAGCTGTGTAAGGTTGTCCGCGATGCCAAAGAGCACGGCGCAGCCGTCTTGAGAGTTCCGCGCAAAGCTAAGATTAAAGAAACGGAAGACGGTTCTACGGTTTTGCGAACACTTCCACGAGCTCGCTTGTGGGAAGTGCATACACCAGAAAGTACTAAAGTCGAAACGCTTCAGCGCGATTTTGCCAAAGTGGCGAGAGAAAATTTGGAGGCGACGGACGACGTGACCATTGTGGAAGCTTTGGGAGAATCGGTCAAATTAACGCTTGGCGAATACACTGATCTAAAAAATACCACGCCCGAAGATGTGGACGTATAAAGTGAATGCTGACCGTGTAACCGACGATTCTCCCAAGTGACCTGAGGCCGAAACGTTCTAGCTCTTTCGCGGATGAGAGAATTTATACCGACCCATTCTACGGTGTAGGCATTCAGAAGAGCCAATGTGTAAGAAGTTTCCACGACATTCAAAACTATGTTGGAGTATGTGCAGTGCTTAATGTACTCCTGAGTTACTGATCTAATTTGATTTTGATGGACGAAAAATGACCTTGTTGAACCACAATGAGGTTGACATTCCCACAAAACCCATCATGCAGAACAGTCCCAAACAGGACAGTCCAATGTAACCAAAGTAAAGGAAGTAACTTGCCAACAAGTTGGCCTCAAGCTGCTGGAAGAATAAGATGGAATACAAAAAGACGTACACCGAAGTCGATCCGGCATTTGCGAACGAGCGCCACCAGCAGTGGTAATCTTCACTACGGAGCTGGAAGTAGGTAAAGAGAAGAGTAATTTCGGCGCAGGTAATGATGAGGATCACGAAGACCAGGAACAGAAAGCCAAAGACGTAGTTGTAGTAGTCCATCCACACGGAGGCAAGAATGTAGTAGAGCTCGACAAAGCACGAACCAAATGGTAAGATACCAGCAATCACCATGGTAAACGGAATACCCATAAACCAAGGTTGATTGGGAATCTGCCGGGGGATCGAGCTGGTAGTGACGGGAAACTCAATAGCCTCGTGTCTGTAACCAAAGTAGGCGCCGAAGAAGACAAGCGGTATAGAAATTCCAAACCACAAAACCACGAGACTCAACATAGTCACAAAGGGCACAACGTAGGTAGACTGCTTCACGAGAGCAATTATATTCATGATTATGAATACACCAAAGCAGATTCCGGGAAAGCCCACGGCCGTGAGTGTCGTCGCCTTTTGCCTGGACTTGCCCTTGAAGGTTTTGTAAAAGCGAGCCGTAACGTATCCCGCCAAACCACCCATGCAGACGAACAACAGCAATTCCGCCATGAGTAGGTATCCGCGTCTCTCGGGGCTAATAAATCCCATTGCAGAAAATGCAATCGTCCAAAAGGTCATAGCGAGCAGTTGGGCTCCGGTACCGCAAGCAACCGCCAATAACAGCGGCGAGAATGTCGGTGGCCGAAAAACATCGGCGTGCACAAACTTCCAGCCGTATTCTTTCAAACCCTCCGCTGTCTCTTCGTCCGTAGCGAGACGATTGTACCGAGAAATGTCCCGTGGCACGTTGTGGATCAAAATAGCAGCAATCATGGCGCTGAGCACAAAGACAATGACAAGAGAGTTTGCAATACTCAGCCAATGCACTTTGGCGTTAATGCCATTGTCCGTGTTTAGGTAAATATCCCAACGCGATGCCCATTTGACCTCCGCATTGAGTTCCCATTTCACATCGTAGGTAAATAGGACTTGACCAGAAGCGCGTTGGGGTTCCCGACCCGACTGGGTAATCATATTGTAGGTGGTGTGGATCTTTGCTTTGGGGGCACAGGACTCAATGGGATTGTTGATCTTGGCGACCTGCATTAGAACGTGGGTGTCATCAATGTCGTTTGTATCGTCCATAAGCGGATAGAAATCATGCTTGATGGAAAAGGGCTCCACTATGAATCGCACAATGTGGTATTTGTCCGTTTCCGTATCCGATGGATGGTACATGATTTCAATATTGACGTGGTTGTTCACATAGACATGGCCATCTTTGCCAATAAAGCCAACAGGAAAGCCCTTCCAGTATCTCGTAGTCACTTCTTTATCGTTTTAAACTTTACTGGCGGAACTGAGGTTGTCGACGATCCAGTTATTATGGTAGTTTTTGCGAATGGCCTTGACGAACTTGTTGGGCTGTACGCCGGGTTGTTCGCCCCGTCCAAGGTCGGCCATACAGAGCTGTTCACAGAACATGTCGTTCTTCATTTGGAGAACGTACGGCGAGGACTGAATGCGATCTCCCGAAAGGAACTCTCCTAGATTCTCATCGTCCATTTTGGCTCCTGCCTCTGGTAAGCAAAAGTTCAGGCGGTAGTAGTCAATGGGCATGAGCGTACGAAGTTAGCTTATTCACCTTGAGCTTGACGCTGCGAAACAGCACGTCATTAATGTAAACAAAGGAAACAATAGGTGAGTTAAGGTAAAAAAGGAAAAGTCATAGAGAAAGCGTGACCATCCCAGCTTTGTGTAAAGTCATGCAGGAACACAGCGAAGCAATACGATTCGTGCTTTGGGGTGCGGACTGTCGCTCTCTCTCGCCCATGAACGTGTACTCGGAATACTTATGGATCAAAATCCGAGAAGGCCTGAGAATGGACACCGGGAAGGTTGAAGCCTTCCACGGCAATCACTCCACAAAGGGCGATCACAGCGACGGAACGTTGCAGCAGCGCCACCATGGTCAAATGTTATGTATATGTGAGTGTGAGTTTGGCCGCACGGAGAGCGGAAGGAGTGAGCGTGAGTTACGAAAAGTACCCGTCAACGTTGCTCTACATTAGCAAATGTATTGCACCACTTGCTAGGGCGTTTGAGTGCATTCAATCGCTGGATTATACGTTACTTATGGGGTGTAAATCTATATGCTGTTTCCTGCTTGTTCAAAACCTACTAACTGTAAATCCACAGAACTTGACGTAGGAAAATGAATATGGTCACTGTCAGACCCGGTGTTAGAAATGGAGTTCTCGCCAGTCCAACGTAATTCTGTGTAGGTCGATCCTTGTCATCCCGCGTTCAAGCATGAAGGCTGCTTTCGTGAACCCCATCTCGAAAGAGGCTCCTTCAGATATTGATCCTGATTAATGTACCGCGAGACCTTGGTTTTCTTGATTAGGTTCGTCCTTTGTTTTTGTCATAACGAAAAGTTATTTGGATTTGACGAAAGATGAATTCGTATATATTGACAATCTCTTCCGCTTCCGTCACCTAACAGGAAATTTGTGAATATCTATAAATGATATACAAAGGCCGTTCGTTTACCATCCAGGATTTGCATACATATATAGTGTTCGTTTGATTCGCGGGCCTAGACAGAGCCCCTGCTACACATGCTCCAGTAGGTTTTGTACCGATAGAGACGGTCATTTCCAGGCCCGGACCAAGCCAACGAGCATGACTGGGAACAGGTCAACATCCTCTCCATGTGGCCCAACAGACACGATGCCACGGTTCCTGGCAGCCCCAACCTTAATACGGTGGACATCCTCGAAAATCGATTTCCAAAGCTGTGTATGACCTCTCCCACGAATTGACGTTCCAATTAGTGAAGTAGTTTTACCCATTGAAAGCAGTTCGTTTGGTGTTCCTACGCGTGGGGGAACCCAACACAGAACCACAGTTTAAATATTCTCGAGATAGCGGAGCGTAACCGAAGGAATCGTCTTTGTTGCGAGTGAGTTGTGTGGACTAGCCGATTGCCATTCCACTCCCTACGAGCGAAAGAGGCAACAATCACCAATCAGCAATGGAATACCTTTGGAAAGTTGGAAAACGTTCGTGTTGTACACGTTGTACACAAACTCGCACACGTACATACATACAAACATATACAAATATAGACAGCAACGAGTCTCAAAGTCCACGCATGCTATGTCGAACAGTGAAACCCGGGAATGTCTCACTGTCCGTGTTACTCTAAATTCCAAAAGGACGTATCCGAAAAAGTGGCGGTCAAATCACAGGGTTCCAGTTCGAGGACTTCGTCGGCTTTGGGATGATGCCGCTGGGTGACACAAAAGTCTCGTCTCGTGACTGGCGTGAGTTCGAATTTGTCGCCAAAGACCAAATTTCCGTTGCTGGCTTGGAAGCGTTGATTGGTCCGGTTGGACCGACAACGTTCCATGGTGAGTTTTCGGTTGCCGGTTCGTTCCAAACAGAGCTCGCTGGAGACTTCTTGCAACTGCACTTGGTTGTTGTTGGCGGGTGTGAGGAATCGAAAACGATCGGGTTCCCCGTCACCCCCATCGTTATCGCAATTGACGATTTTGAGTAGTCCGCCTCTCGAACAGCGGTTGCGACACCGAACGCACCACCGACGTTCGAAGGACTCTTCCTGCCAAAAGTACCCTTCTTCCCAGTACAATTTGAGTACGAATGTTTCCGTGGTAATGGCCCCCGGAGTGGTTGGTGCCGTGGGACTGGGACCGGTGGGTGCCGTGGGACTGGGACCAGTGGGTGTGGGTGCCGTCGGGACCGACCCCGACTGGGGGTTGGGGTCGTAGCAGAAATCTCCGTTGCCGGTGTTCTGTTCGCCTCCGCGACAGCCGGGGACGGCTTGACGACTTTCGCGTTGGAAACAGCGGAGACCGGGGGCACAGTCGGAATCGCGATCGCAATCCCCTTGGCAGAGTCCGAGTGGGAAGATGGAGGGTGGCGATTCGTTGCGCGCAATCTGGGAAATGAAGGGTTCGGGCCGGGGCGCCGCCACGGGCGTGGGAACGGGGGCCCGCACCGGAGCTTGTACCGGTGCACTGACGGGGGCCGGCACGGGAGCACTGACGGGAGCCGCCGTGGGGCGATCCTTGAGGTGCACCAAGGGTGGTCGATCCGCCGGAGGATGGGTGAGCGCCCCGATCGGCACGGGTTCGCGTGCGCGCGTAAAGGACGGAGCGGGAGCTGGCACACGCCCCGGCACCGTCACCACTACAGTGGTCGACGGCACGGGCACCGGGGCCTGTACGGGAGCCCGCACGGGGGCGGGCACGGGAGCACTGGGCACACTGTCGGGATCGTAACAAAAGTCGGAGCGTGCGTCTAGATCTTCACCTCCCTTACAACCCGGCACAGCCTGTCCTCCACTGCGTTGGAAGCATCGGAGCTTGCCTTGACAGTCGGAATCGCGGTCACAGTCGCCTTCGCAGAGTCCCAAAGGAAAGGCCGAATTGGGATTCCCGTTGTCTCCCACGGCTCGGATGCGCTTGAGTCGACGTGCCGTTCCGAGATCGTGGTTGTTGTTATCGTGATGGTTGTTGTCGTGATTGTCAACGTTGAGGGCGGCAGCAGTGGGCCAGCACCACAACGACGACGTCGCGACAGTCGAGACCAAGAGCGACCAGACGGATGGATTAGTGAGCTTCATTGCGGGCGGAATGAAACAGAAAAGAGACGAATGACTATTATGAAGAATAAAGGAACGAACGAACCAACGAACGAACGAACGACAACGAACTGTGGTCTGATTCGATACAAAAGAAACAAAGAGTAAGGAGAATCCAACGTTGACCAGTGTTGGGGAACGTCGACTTGGGTTACTGTGTGCCGTGCCGGAGGCAATTCGAACACGAGACGAACCTTTCCGTGGGTTACTCACACAACAAACACGTGGTGTCGACCACACAGAAATCCGGGACGGCGCTCGAAGAATCCGATCCGATGGTATAGTATGGTATGGACGAGTGACAAAAGTCCGTCCACTTACGATTGCTTTGGTGGCCTACATACAGTTACTATGGCGCTCCCGCCACGTTCGCGGATGCTGGAATGGGTCGGGTTTGGTGAAGGTACGAACACACACATACAAAACACGCCGCATCAGGGCTGACCAAAACTGTCGAGCCAACCATTTCAAACCGTAAATTCGGCAACGAACGGAATACACATGTATGTAGATTTAGGAATCGTGGTTCCGTTGCTACTTTTTTGCAACGAACGGGTCAATCCCACTGGCGGCTGTTCGTCCGGGCCGCGCGCACACAAACCGTTCTCCGAAAATTGGGGCCGAGGTTTTTACACCCTCTCAGGATCGTCGATATCGGAACTGGTGATTCCCGGAACCGCGTCGTGATCTCGGGCGAATCAGGCCCGACACAGTTTAGAATCGTAAATACATAGAATAGACATGACGACACACTGATGTGGATCGATTCGGATTACGGTTAGTATGGTAGGTGCGTGTGCCTCTCCCATGATGCCGCCACTAGGGGGTGGGTGCGTGTCGGTATAGAGTTGGCGCCACGACAGAGTTATCGTGTGTGTATCGGTGTGTTTTTTTTGTCTGTCTGTTGTGGAATAGGTGCATGTGCCTCTCTAGCTAGAGGCAGGCAGGTAGGCAAGGCACACACACCTTGGAACAACACTGGCAAAAACCAGGAACGGCACTATATACCAAGAGACGCTCGGAACCACGACCCCACCCTTGTGTCCGGCACCGTCCCAACCCGATGGTGTGGGGTATTCGCCGTAGTGACGGTGAGGGTCCACGCGTGTAGACCGACTCGAGACCCTTTCCGCAGTCGAGCACGACGCCGACGATTCCACGGATCGCTCGGCGTAGAGAAAATGGCGGTAGAATCGACGGGGCTCGTGACCGACACCGCGACCAAAACAACACGGAACTGTAGTCCCGATCTTCTCCTCTTTGGCGTTGACTTTGACGTCTTGCAAGGAGTCGTTGATTTTGACGACACCGAAACACTACCAACGTCGTCGGGTACGAGTACTCCAAGTTTGATTCCTCGTATAGATCGGGATCCGAACGACGCACACCACACGAACGTATCGGTTCCGACGGACCCGGAACATCTCCCACCTCTACAACACTTACAACATCTCCTGTCCCTCCCCAGTCCGTTCGACGCCACGTCTCCCGCCACGGACAACGACTTTACCGCACTCTTTGCCTGGGCGACCTCCCGTGGTGCTCTCTTGGACGCCGTCCGACACGGACGCGATGCCTACGGTGGACACGGACTCTTCACGACCCGACCCGTGCGCAAGGGAGACGTGGTAGCCACGCTGCCACGAGAGCTGCGCGTCGGGCAACGGTTGGCCTGCCAAACTCTACCGCGACTGCCTCCCAATACTCCACACTTGTCCGCACTCAGTCTACTCTTGTTACACTTTTCGAGAGCAGTGGAAACCGACTGGAATATATACATTCGGACACTGCCGAGAAGGGGACAATTTCACAACGCAATACTCGTGAACGATGCGGAACAAACGAGGTCGGCCCCGGACAAAGACGCGTACGCCCAGGTCTGTGCCGATACACGACGCTTGGCCCGTAATTGTGAAGCCTTCATCCGTGATTGTCTCCTGGACTCCGTCCACGACACGTCCAGGCCGCCGTTCACGGCGACGACCGTCCACGAGAGCAGTCCCGCTTTGGAATGGGCCGTCGCCATGGTTCTGAGTCGCAGTCACGGCTTTGGATCCACGGATGGGGGACGCTGGATGACACCGGTGCTCGATTTGGCCAATCATCAAACTTGCAAACATGGTGGGGGTAAACTGGAAAGCGACGACCAAGGCAGACTCATCTTTCGAGCGGGGAAAGACCTGGCGTGCGGAGACGAAGTTACCTTGGATTACCAGTTGGAACACGACTCGGACGCGAGAATTCTTGCCACCTACGGATTTTCGCTACCTGTTTCGTAAAGGATCTTTCTACATAGAGGCTTGTAAGTCAAAAGTAGCGTTACAAAAACACTCGGAGCGTTCGATACCGCATTGTTCGCAACGACGCGTCTCGACCAAAAACAACATTCGTTAGCTTCGGTCCAGTCATCTCCTTTCGTGGTCATCCATGTGACAAACGACTCGCTCCAAAAAGATTCTTTGGGCGGCGTCCGTTAGCAGTTCGTCCAGAGCCAAATTTTCACTCATTACTAGGTACTGTTGCGGCGATAGGTAGTCTTCAGGAAGCCAGCTAGCTTTGGCAATACCGCGGGCGCCAGAATTGTGATCCTGCCCATCCTGTCGCGCGTGTTGGGAAATGAGCGGACGCACGCGGCGAGTCAAGACCGACGTGTCCCGAAATCCCAAGACGGATTGAACCAGCTTTCCAGCATAGGCCAACCACTCCATATTTAAAACCAGGTGATACCGAAGAAGCGTATCGAGCGCATTCCCCAAGGCTTGAGCACCTTGTTCCATATCCTTGGAAGATTGCGACAATGCCAGACGGCCCATCCGTGGCGTGTCCGAAAAAGTGGCGGTATACACATTGTACAAATCGCGACGATGCTCCCACCAGGCTGTAATGTTTTTGTACTTGCAGCCCCGGTCTTCCACACACTCAAACCGAAATTGCGAGAGTGCACGATGCAACGGTCGACGAAACGAGGTTACAAATACCGCCGGTAATTCGAAATAGCGTGTGGCGTCGAACCGATCCCACTCATTCCCCGCAATCCAATGACTTCTTCCGCGCATATTGCTGAGGATTTCCTCATTCGACCACTGTTGCAAGCATCCCGCACATGCTTGAGGGCGATGGCTACCTTTACTATCCTTTCGTTTCCAATAGTAGTCAGGCATACAGTAGTAGGAAGGTACGTGTGCCGTGGGCAAGTTGGCCTGGGCCAAGGTGCAGAAATTTGTACCGCCTGCCTTGCGCAAGTGTTGAAAAAAGATGAAGGCCATGCTGCTGTTATCAGTCGGTATTGTCTGGGCGTCGGCCAGCTGCCGCCGCAGCTGGGCCGCCAGTGTATGGTTCCGTTGGTCTGGCAGCGTAATGCGGTCAGTTGGACACGAAAAAAGACCTTCTAAAAGTCGCGGATTATTCAGCGCGTTTCCACCAGACGCGTCCAGATTTTCTTCCGCTTGAAGAATTTTCTGTTCCATTTCTCGCACTCCAAAGGGATCTTCCGTTTGCAAGGTCTGCAGCAGGCTCGCGGGAGGCAACCGAGCCAGATTAACAACAAGCTGGCGCCAACCAGCATAGTCACTGACATTTTGTTCACCTTCGTCGATTTTTCCAGCCATTTTCAAGGACGGCAAGGAACTGTCGTTGGGAACTGGGTAGGAAAACAAAACCACAGTCAACGCAAAGTAATAAAAGGCTATCAGTGAGCTGCACACAGCCACTATGACAGTGATAAAGAAAGCCTTGGATTTTGACTGGGACCGTTGTTGCTGCCGAAGCAAAGGACGACCTCGCCTTCGGGTGACATGCATTATCATGCAGCGGAGAACAGCTAAAAACTCGTCGCAAGCATCCCTTGGAAAAGAAAAACCACAGCCGGGTAAGAATCCTGTGCAATACCGATTCTGAAAAAGGGACTCTTTGTGGATCACAGACAACCCCAGAAATCAGGAGTTACCGTAGCAGTTACATCCCCAGCTGACTGTGAATTGAGAAGATCATTTCTCTCGAAATTGTGTATCGGACAAAAAGTCCGGGAACAGCTTTACCAGTAGCTAGCCTTTCCAGTTAGTGCTTTTCATTTGCGTCCGAAGTAGCCCTATGTGGCCTTTAAGAACGTAGGGTGAGTTCCGTCAGGAATTACAGCTACTGCACCAACTGGCCTATTTACAGCCAATTTCCAAGTAGAAATAAATTAGATAATATTTATGAAAGAGGATAATTTATTTCCTCTTCTGCAAGGTTTTAAGAAGATCTTGCTGGGGTCCAATTGAATCCCAAGATACAGAGTGCGCGGCCAAAAGGCCGGATCCTGCCACAGCTGGTACGCCAATACCAGGAAAGCAAGAATCCCCGCAGGTTAGTAATTGTCGAATCGGAGTACCCGCGAATGGAAACGATCCTACGCCGGCCTGGATGGCGGGTCCATATGATCCTTTGTACCGACGCAGAAACCGTTGGTGAGTCAGAGGAGTACCTACACGAACAATCCGGGCCCTCTCGCGAATGTCTGGGACAATCCGAGTCAGTACCTTCCATAGATACTGACTGCGTTCCTCCTTCAGTTTTTCGTATGCTTCTTTACTTTGAACATTTTCCCAGCGTGTAAAGTCTTCGGTGGCACTGAAAACTCGCAAAAGAAAAGCACAATGAGATAGTGTGTTCATGCGGCAAGACACGGAATGTAACGGCATGAGGGCAGACCCCTTTCCCTCATACTCACGGTGTGTATATGTGCAAAACTGCGTATCCTTCCGGTGCTAATGTATCATCGTGAACAGAAGGAATGGAGACCAGGACTGCATTGTCTTCATCTTGGACGCCTCGACCCCAGTCTTCCATATGCATATAGTGTGCTTGCAAGGTTTGTAGCTCCCCTTTGGACATGCGGAATCCTACATGCAAATGCATGAAAGATTTACCCAATGGAGTGGACAACTTCTGCTGGACAAGAGAATTTGGCAAAAGGGTGGTATCCAAAATGCCACTGCCAAACAAGTCCCAAACCGACAAATTGCTTATCACTGCCTTGGAAGCGGCAACTCTTTGTTTGCCTTGCTTGATTACAACACCAACAGCCTTTTCGTTTTCCACCACAATTTCCTGCACGTGCGTATTGCAAACAACTTCACCACCATACTTTTCAATTCCTCGAACTAAGGCTTTTACAATGGATTGGGCTCCGCCTTTGGGGCAATCCATGACGGCGCCAGGGGCGTAGAACTCTCCCATCATCATGGCCATTTCAGCCGTAATTGTACCCTTTGCTGGTAACCCAGAAAGACAAAAGCACAGCAAGTCTAGCCAATTTCGCGTGAACACGTTCGACACAGATGGATTTACGATGGCACTAAATGGCTGGGTGAGTTTGAGATTTTCAAGAGGATTGAGCGTAGTAAAGTTCGGCAAAAACGGAGCGGCGGTCAACAGCAGGCCAATGTCACCACGTAAGGCGGCTGTCGGCAAGGCCGCTACGGCTTTTTCTAAGGGGCCCATGCTTTGCATGAGGGCTTGCCATTCTTTTTGCGCGGTGGTTCCCTGGAGCTGTTCTAGAAGGCCACCCTGTGCTCCAAAGAAACAAGAGTGCTCAAAATTACCTTCGGGGAATTGCAAACCAAACGTAGTGTATGGAACACATTCAACCCTTTCATCAATCGCGTCCAAGACTGTTCTCAACGGATTCGAAGCTTTGGCTGGTGTATCCGAATTTATTCCGGAAAAGAAGGATGGCCCGGTATCGAAACGAAACTCGCCTTCAATTTTTGGATCACGCGCGGTAAATCCATGCGCAGCGCCGCCTGGGACATTATGCGACTCGAGTACGGCCACTGTGTACCCATACTTTGCCAGCATGGCGGCCGCACATAGCCCGCCGATACCGCTACCGACAACAACTACATCGTAGAAAGCACTTTTCAACTTGCTTCTGCTTTTTGGCGGCGTACCTGGAGTAGGAGAGGTCGTACCAGGAGTTGCTGACTGTGAAGCTAGGAGGAAGCATCCATGTCGACCAACTCTATTTTTGCTGCGTCGGCAATTGGAAAACGTTGTCCGTTGAGAAGCCGGGACGAAAGCCGAGCAGATCGCACTGTTTTCCATCATATGCAGGAGTATCAAGTGACCTACTAGCGTCAGCGTCAACTGACTAGAAATCGCAAACATTTTGTTGAAGTGAATCAGTTGGCAATACACCCGAGCACTGTGTCGCTCAAGCGCGAATATTGACCGGTGATTTTTTAAAATATATGACACTCATTGAACCAAATAATTGCAATATCGTTGTCTGGACTTCGCCGTCGATTCTGACTGTGAGAAGTGAGAGGCGATTTTCGCTGGCCTCTTACGATGACTGTGAGTTTTTCATACGAATGCATGCGTTCGGGATTCTTTGTTCCCCAGGCGTGTCCAGATGACACCAGATTCTGTCGCATCCGAAATATCTGAACACGTCAAGGAAAATCCTACGGCTGGGGGCTCGGACCTGACTGTTGTGTCAAAGCCAGTGGAATCCATATGCTGAACCTGAAGCTTCACGTAAGAGAAAAGCTGCGTTTTGTAAAAGGGTGTCAACGATCCAATCCCTCGGCACCATACAAACTATATAGTTGTTAAATTTGGCGCTTTCAAAACGGAAAAGAGGAGTTTGCGCTGGGCATGCCCTGACTGACGAAACGCAAAATACAAACTATATAGTTGTTAAATTTGGCGCTTTCAAAACGGAAAAGAGGAGTTTGCGCTGGGCATGCCCTGACTGACGAAACGCAAAAGGCTTAACCAGACAAATTTTTGAGTTTACATCATTTTCTCCTAGGGGAGGAGCCCGTCACTTCCTGGCATGGCTCCACCGTCAGCAAACGTCTCCGATCGGGGATAGGTGGAGACTATCTAACCCTTTTCGCTTATATCTCGTATTTTCAAACTCGAAGCCCATCGACTGAACTTTAATGGAATGCAATATCAAAGATTGTAAGTGTTTTATGCGGGCAATTTCCGGTAAATCCATCCGTGATTTTCACATAGACGAGGGCCAATGCTCTTATGCCGCTTGGAAGAACCATTTCCGTGATTCTCTACATAGTTGGTAAACACGAAAAAATATCGAAAAGGGAATAGTAGAATTCTTTCAATTATTAGAGACATATAAAGAGTCAACAGATCGCTTTGAGCCCGTGACCGGTTGCATAAATCTAGATAAGCAATCCTTTTTGGAACGTGTCACGGTCTCAGGTGCATAGTCAAGCCTCTCGACAAGAGCGGGAATCATCTCTTCTGACTTATCGTCCATGGTAAACATTCACTATGCTTTTCACTTTCTCAAACATTCCATTTTCGAGATGTGGTGAAGTTGTAACAACGAAGCTAACAAATTCGTTATAAACAAAGCAGGCGCAAATTCTACAGTGCTTTTCACAACAATGATGGAGGAGCCTCTTTTTGTACTGGACAGTAGCCGTCAGCATCATGCCTGTTTGAAAATTGGTGCACCTATTGGGAAAATCCCTTTGTCGTTGTGCTCTGCGGAGATTGAAGACGAGCCACTTCTTTCTTTCCGACATCTATCTCGCCAACAATTCTGCGTTCCTAATAGGATCCAACGAAATGAGCCCCAATTGTTTCGCAAAGCTCCAAAGTGTCGCAAGCAATTGGTTCACTTTGGATCAGTATCGTCCGACGGACCTCTTACCATTCCCAAAGATTGCAGCACCGTCAAAGTCTCGCATACGCCTGATCCTTGCAAAGGCGACTCATCCAGACACGACCTGTGGCTAAATGACAACGATATTCGACGCTTTCAGCGGTGCGCACGGGCCAGGGCTAGCGTTTACGTCGCTTTGAAGCCACATTACGCTAGGTCCATTCTCGCCCTAACGTCAAATCCCTTTTGTACCAGTTTTTCACACGGCGAAGCGTCTACAAGTTATCATATCGAAACTATTGCCTTTGGCCACGCCCGTGGTTTGGAACAACGAATTGTCCCTCAGATGCGGACTGCGCGGAAGCGTGCAGTATCTCATGTGCTGCTTATGCAAGAGAAGCTCAAGCAAGACAATTTTGTTGATCGAAGAATGATGGAGCTGCTGATCCAGCAAAAAGCTCAGGAGTCATCTCGACGCTCACGACAGCTCGCATTACAATTGGCAAAAGCAGATGCACTAGCTGCCCGTCGAATTCACCAAATGCCGTGTCACAGCCAAAATAGCATTGTAATAACGCCATCAAGCTGAATTTTCAAAACGCATAGAAATATATTTAGCTAAAAAGCCTAAGCACTTTACGGACTTGCAAGGCACGGTGAATATACTTTCATATTACTGATCGGATGAGGCTCTGCTTACAGATTTCAGCATCCTGGAGCATATGAATGCGTCTCTGCGGACAGGTGTTGGAGAGAACATCTGCGCTGGTACTCGAGTTCTGCCCTTTGAAATCGCTGCCTAGAATTGTGTACGGAGAGGTCTTTGGGCTCCGTCTCTAAAAGTCGACACGAAGAATCTCCGCTCGTAGTGACATTTACGTTGGTAAAAAAGCGAAAGTGCGCAGTATCAGTATTGTAAATGTAAGCAAGATGACACAATGATTTTAATAGGCTCTTTGTCTCCACTCTTTGTTAGCATATAAACTGCTAAAAGTATCGTTTTTAGGATGCCGGTAGTGCA
The DNA here is from genome assembly GCF_000150955.2 of Phaeodactylum tricornutum CCAP 1055/1. Taxonomy (NCBI): domain Eukaryota; phylum Bacillariophyta; class Bacillariophyceae; order Surirellales; family Neidiaceae; genus Phaeodactylum; species Phaeodactylum tricornutum. The sequence goes on from NC_011684.1 coordinate 70,840, forward strand.
AAAAAATGCTGCTGCCTTCTGGTTGCTTTTGACCTCCGGTGTCTGGAGTCTGCAAAGTGTTCCAGCTGTAGAAAAATGGGCCGTTCCTATGAGACGAGAGCCACCAAAATACACTCAGCCCCAATGGTGTTTCAATTCTGATCCAATTTATCAAGCTTTTAAGAGAGGAGAGGTACCCTTGGTTTGCTTTAAAAACGTGCTTTCAAAAGTTCTGTTGGAGTCACTACGATCTGATGCTACAGCGTTACGATCCGCAGGGTTTGGAGCAACTGCTGGAATCGCTCAAGCTGCCGACGGTATTTCAGATGAGGTACGACGCAACGTGCATCAAGTTTGGTTGCAGTCGCCCGGGCAGCGTCCTCAAGAAGCCTTTTGTGGAGATATTGATGCACGAAAAAAACTTTTGTCTTTTGTTTCTGAGCTTAGGCTTGACTTGGCAGCCTTGCCGAAATACGAGAGTTTGGTGCCGGGGGGGATCGAACTCAGCTACCTTCTCTATGAGCCGGGCTCCTTTTACAAACGACACATTGATTCGCCAAAAGTTAGAGATAGAGAGGGAAATGTAATGGTAGACAAACGAGCTGTTAGCATGATTTTATACCTTGGCGACGCTCACGAGAACCGAGATTGGGACATCTCAATAGATGGTGGTGCCTTACGAATCTACGGTAACGAAAATGTTAAATGCAGACAAGCACAAGAGAAAGGTGAGGGACGTTTACAGTTAGACGACTATCTCGACATTGTGCCGGAGCGTGGAACGATGGTGTTGTTCGAGTCAGAGCAAGTCGCACACGAGGTACGACCTACGGAACGCGACCGTATATGTGTTGCAGGATGGTTTCGCCACCGATCATGTTAGAGATAGAAGCACATGCAGGCAGACAGGTGAATCACAATTTGTGGCAATTGAGAGAAATGGAATACGCCGGTCGCTACAACAATAATTCCGGCATTGTAGCAATTCGACTTCCATTGTTGGAAACTCTCGCGTAAATTGGGTATGAATTCTTTGTGCGAGCATGAATTCGAAATTTAATCATAAGAAATGGAAGAGAATTAGTCAGTTTTCATAAATCAAAATTAACAGTAAACTGTAATGGTCTATTCCGGTTGTTCGGAGCAATCTAAGCCAGAATTGGGCGGAACCACCAATTCTACTTTCATTTTCACTTTGATTATATGATTCACACGGCAAGACACTAAACTATGAAGTTCCGTGTAGCCATAACGACCCCAAACCCATGGAAGAATTAAGCGGGTCCTTAATGTAATTAAACTTAAAGAGCTAGCCAGCTCATCCGTGATTTGTTTTTTCCCTAAATTTTTTTGAATCGCAACTACCTTTAATGCATTCTTTTTTTTGCTATGACCCTTTCCATTCGAGTGTAAATATGAAAATTGTGGACTTATTTAAGGTAGATAAATTTAAATATGAAAAATTTGCCATGTAGTTGGTAAGGGAGACGAAGCACCAAAGGAAATCATATTTTGTCAAATGACGGTCAGCTCTTCGAGATTGATAGGATATCTTCATTTACTATTTTAAATGTGTTTTGTAGGCAAAATGTTCTTTCTTCGATAGGTATTAATGACAACATTAATACCTAGGAAAATAAGTAATTTGAAATGTTGCAAATGGTAATTCTGTTTACAAGAAGAAAGCCTTCCTATTTGTCTTAATTTGGAAAGGTGGCTTGTACGATTTATTCTGAGCAGGGAAATGAGATAAAGATGCTTTTTCAAAACTTGCCTCAAAACATAAGCTCAACTCGTTGAAATTTTTTGTATGAAAGTTGTCACTAGCTTGTGATCGAATAAACTATTTGGTGACGTAGTTTGCGTCATGCTGTTCCACAAACAGAAAGCAATTTCTTTTTAGTCTGTTAGAAAAGATTCCTAAATTTGGTGAAATCAATGACTCACTATCAGTCCGATGTCTTGCAGAACGGAAAAAGTCTTTTTGAGAAGAATTGGCATTTAATTCTACTCCTCTGCCACGTCTTGAAAACACAAGAAAGGTCAGCGATTTTGCTTTACTACAGAGATCGATGCAAGCGCTAAAAAATGAATTGAGCAGATTTTGTAATGTTGCAGATCAATCAAATATGTTGCCGCGAAGACTGACGTATGGTGTGTGTTCAAAACCATGTTTCAATTTTATGAAGAATTTTTATCGTCGCGTAATTTGATATTTCATTTTCAATTTAACCGCTCCGAATAGTCAACAATTTAATTTCAACATAACTGACTAATGGTATGTCTCCAACTCTACAATTACTCTTTTCATAGCGTAATCACTTAGAATATATTGTTTTAATTTAGCCATTCCAATTAGTCAACGGTTCAATGTGAGATCAGTATTCCTCATATTCCAGGATATCAGTCTTATCTCCTTTTTGATAATGTCTGACAAGTATAAACAAGTGTTTTGTAGAAGCGGCTGAACAAATTAAAAGGTAGCATGTGAGCCTCAAAATTTGGCATTTTAATATCTTTTTTATCTCCTTTCTTCCCTAAGCTTTAATCAATTTTCTCTGAATAATTGAAATGCGGAAAATTGGACCTTTTCCCTGCTGTAACTGTGATCAGTCGGTGCTTGCTTCATATCTCGAATTATGAGGTCGCCTGATACACCCACATAGGACATGTGAAATGATCCTAGAGATATTGAGTGCAAATATCGTTCATATCTCCTTTCTTCCCTAACCTTTAAATCAATATTTCTCTGAATAATAGAAATGCGGAAAATTGGACCTTTTCCCTGCTGTAGCTGTGATCAGTCGGTGCTTGCTTCATATCTCGAATAATGAGGTCGCCTGATACACCCACATAGGACATGTGATAATGATCCTAGAGATATTGAGTGCAAAATAGTGTTTGAGGAAAAAACCGAAGTATAACCGAAGATATACTATCCAAAAATCTAGAATTTATGGAGGCAAATTCCTCTGCCTCTTAGATGTAAAGGAATCGCCGGCTACTGTTACTGGTACTGTACCAATGAATGCACTCACGAGGTCACTCGCCTTCTCTAGCTTATTAAAAAAGTATAGAATGGGTACTCGAATAATGAGGTCGCCTGATATACCCATATACGACATATGATAATGATCCTAGAGATAAGGAGTGCAAATATGTGTCTGAGCAAAAAGCCGAGTATAACAGAAGATGAGGCAAATTCCTCTGCTTCTTAGATGTAAAGCGGCTACTATTACCGGTGCTGTACTGTACCTACAAATGCACTCGCGAGGTAACTCGTCTTCTCTGGATTAAAAATATTATAGAAGGGGTTGATTTGATGATTTTTGTGAGAGGGCCTCGCTCGATTATCAATCAGCCTTAAAGAGAGGGGAGAGTTGTTTACTATGTCTGTTCATGTGTGGTCGACAGTTTAGTAGCTCCGCTTCTTGGTTTCAATAACATTGTTCAGCATCGTAGGTGGCGTCATGCGGTAAGGTTTTGCCACCTTTCTCCCACCTTTTGAATGATCACATGGAATGTGACAGTGAAGTTCATTTTCTCGAAAAGTCTCTTCCTTCAACCTCTATCACACCAAATCTGCTTTACAGAATGCTGCGTTATGGACGACACAAAATTCTCATTTACAGTGCGTTAGTCTAGTCTTCTTTGTACTGCGCCCCTTGTGAACTGAGCTGAGCCGCCGCAAATGCCCCCAAAGATATAGAAAATCCTAGAAGTACTAGCAAGCCTGTAGTAAAGTTCGGTTCCACAACATTCACGATAAAATTGTCAATGTTTTCTGGTAGAGGCTCTCCACTCGTTTTGCTCCAAGCTTCTACGGTAATTCCTAATCCAGCCCCAACAAAGAGAAGACTTGAAAGTGCCAGACCAACTTTAAGGAATCGATCAACAGCAATCAGAATAGGCCCGGGTATCATTGCCATTATGTCCAAATCTTCGTCTAATTCAATTTGCTTCTTCCATTCAGTCATCTTTTTCCGGCGCTCTTGTAACATTTCTAACTGCTTTGCATCAAGCTGTTGCTCTTCTAAGGACTTGAGACCGTATTTTTCGCGAAGAATTTTCTTAGTGCGCTCTTCTGGTGGTACGTCGTCCATACTAGGTGTACGGCTGGACCCTCCCTTCTCTACCGACTGCAAGAATGGTTCCGACAGCGTAGATTCTGGTGTGCTGGGCGGGGAAGAAGCAGGATCTTTTCCCACAAGTTTCGACGCTGTGCTCGGACTGTTTGATGCTCTTCCAAACCCTCGGGCATTGCTCCCCTTCTGTTGCTTGGCAGCGAGTTTGAGCTTCAACACACCACGAGACTGTATGGTTCTGTCGAAGACAAATGAATTACTGGCCGAAGCCAAAAAGACGATGGCGATAAAGAAGAAAGTCATCATTTCAATTACACGAAATCGGATTCGCTCTGTCCTTTCATTTACGAGTTGAAGGGATGAATTGTACTTGCGTGTTCGTTTACTTCGCATTATGGTGGTACGTAATGATTTTTTGGCTCGACTTGATGCGTTGGCGCCTGGCGACGTTGTCACCATCATGCGAACGTACGAAGTACGGACTGTGAAATTAAGTTGACTCGATCGATTTTTGGTTGCTGAAAGGTGCCATTTTGCTGACTGTGTGAAGTGCAGTAGTATCTGATTCGCACTACGTGTCCACAACGATATTTTAGAGGTAATCCACAATTTGGTGAATATTACACTATTTGGGAAAACTTGAAAGAATTCTAAGTATCTTCATTTCATGCGATCATCGTCATGCTTTTCTTAGAGGATGCCTAAATGTATCAGACCATTATTGTGTTGGCGCTTTGCGATTTAAGCAGAAGGAGTAGCTTAGGGGAGAATTGATTTTCTAAATTGCAAATGCTATAAACGATCACCATGATTAACCACAGCATATGGAATAACAGCTAAATTAAAGAGTACTTAAAAAGGTATTTCCCGCGAAAACTAAATAATTAGAACCAGTGTATCTTTCCCAAATAGTGTATTTTTTACCCCGGTTCATCCCGAATAGGGGATTTTCTCATATTTTTATGTATCTCGAGCACTCTCTCTCGTCCACGGAATATGGTCACTTTCTATTGAAAGTTTTTTACATTCCATGAATGTGACAATGCTCTTACATAAAGATGTGTCGCAGCAATCATCTTGACGTGCATTGATGAAGAAACGAACTGTTGGGGCGAGAAGAGTGCGAGGATGTGAGAAGACGTAGACCTCGAGTTCATGTAAAAAATCTAGAGATTTCTGTACACCGTAGCGAGTCCTTCCGCATGGAAGGGTGATATCTCTTGAAGTATGCTAGAAACTGCATCTTGCTGTTCACTGTCAATTCATCTATTTACAGTTAGAGACCTTTGCGTGTACAAGTATAGGAGAAGCCGATTCTGCGTGTTGATGGGCTGGAACTTACAACAATTTTTCCTTAATGCGGGACTCACCAAGCAATTTACAGTTAACTGTAAAACACTTCAACATCGTTTCGCCTACTTTGAAACTCCAAGCAGGACAGGAATAATCCGAAAGTTGCCTGTCTATTTGTCACAGGTAGAGGAGCATTTGTCTATCTTACAATCAGTGCTTTTTAATTGGTGCACGTCCCAGATGTCACAAAAATTCGCGAAACGGCAAGCAGGAGCCGCCAATATTGGAACTCCAAGCAGGACAGGAATAGTCCGGAAGTTACCTGTCTATTTGTGACCGGTAGAGGAGCTCTTTTGTTTTTCTTACAATCAATGCTTTCTGATCGGTACACATCCCAAGAGGTCACAAAAGTTCGCGAAACAGCAAGCAGGAGCAGCCGTATGGAGCAGATTAACTTTTTTATCGCATTCACAACTCTGTGTGGGATTGGGAGCCACGATTCAGTTGATGGAACCATTTTGTTCTCATTATTCACAGTCGGCATTTGACAGTGAGTATTTTCTATTTATTTTTTTCTATTCGGTAAATTGCGTCGACGTCTACTGGTTTTTCCAGATAATGTCCATGTTGTCCCTGCTACATGCCTCAGCTATCTGGTCCGTTGACGGTCGGGTACCCCAGAATCTGCGAGTGCGCAAACCTGCTCTAGAAGGAATACCTATGGTAATCGATACCAAATCCTTAAACGACAGTGTACCTGCTGGCACAGACGACCACAATGACTGCACTCGCCGAGCCTTGGCCCAACTCGGCAAGATTAATGCTGATTTAGAGGACACCTATGGCGGCTTCCAGCTCAAATACTGGATTATTTTTGGGGCCTCTCTCCTCTTTTTGGTATGCTGCTGTACTGGCTGCGTTTTTTGGCGTTGCCGCCGACGTCGTGGAAAAGAAACGAATGCGGTCAAGCAGAATAGTGGCAAGTCAGACGGTGATGGTGAAAAGAGTAGCACCATGGTTACTAGAAACAATTCAGGTCACACGTCCACTACCCAAGATACTCCGGATACGGACCGCCCCAATGCCTGGGCTAATGCCCATAGCAACCATAGTATGAGCGTCATCTACTAAAATAAATTGGCGACATCCCCGAGACGTTTTCATTGTCAACATATTTATAAGTAGTTCATCGTCACTTCCTGCCTACTCACATGCAATCATCTTTGTTGAAAACTTTGAAAGATTGGCCCCAACAAGACACCATTCTGAATGGTCGCCATGTGCTTGCGCAAATCAATGGGAGTTACGTGGGGAGCATTTCCTGTTTTGTCACCCAATTCAGACCCTTCCGCTATTCCTGCAGGGTTCTCTGTAGTGTGTCCCGTGCCATTTGCGTCTTCTTTCGGATTAAAGAATATCTTGGTTAGTTTGCGCAGAGCCTTGACGTCAGACTGTGCATCTTCCATCTGGTCACGAAGGATGGGCCGCTCCTGCAACGCTTTTTCGGCACGCAACAACGGATCCGTTGAAACAAGCAGATCTAATTCCGCTTTGGATAGTAAAGGCTTCGGCTTAGTTGCTGTGGGTAGCGTGGAGGGGATGACTATACGTCGCGGCCAGAGAAGTTCGTCAGCAATGCCCTTTTGAATTGCGTTCATAAGTTCCGACCGGAGCCACGGAATGCGCGTGATATCACCACCGGCTATCCGAACATCTAGACCAATTTTAGGCACCGACGGTAGGGACACCAAGATGGCACCAAATCCGGGCGGTGCTTTGGTCAACGGAGCCAAGATCACCCGAACAACTCCGTCGAAGCGAATGTTTTTGATTTCCACCGGTAGTCTTGCGAGACCTCCAGCGGTATACAGGTTAATAACCGCACTCACTTGACTATTCCATTCCATATCACAATCAAAAGCCATACCCTTGTCTCCCAAGTCATAGACACGCGCGGCTTCCAGTTTGGGTGTTTTCTTGCCAATTCCGAAACTCACGAGTGTTAGCTTTTTGACGTTCCGATTCTTGACTGTCTGCAAAGTGTCCTGCAGTGACTCTTCCATTGCGGCTGCAAGACTAAGCGGAAACAACCGATCCACTACATATTGCAGTACAATTAGTCCGGGAGCTCCCACGGCAGCAGCATACAAGCTCGCTTCCTGGCGAATCGCTTGTACTCCTTCCGCCGCCTTTTGCCTAGTCTCTGCTAAGCGGGCCTTGAGTACCTGCCAGGCTTCTTTCCACTTCCAGGATCCGTCTTGACGCAACGCTATTTTGGCTGCCGACAGAGCCAGTGTAAAACTGATCCAAACCGACCGTAGGACGAGCTTGACAATGTCCCAGACGCGCTTGACGTTGTCCAAGCCAATGGCGTAGCAGGCCGTAACGGCCGCAATGGCCGTCGAAAAGAAGAGTCCCCCCGACACAAAGGCAAGTAGCAGCTTCAAAAATCCTACCCCGGGCGATGCGGATGTCAGCATGGCAGTGGCAGTCGTGGATGGAAGGATACGCGCCATCGGCCAAGATGTGTGTGCCGACATGCAAAGTGCCGTTGCCGAAGAACCGCTGGTAGTCCAAGGAGACGAGCCGTCATTACCTAAGCCGCGAGAAGGATCTAGAGGTAGCTTTGTCCCTCCGACAAAAAGAGCAGATTGACGAGCCCGGTGAGATGTGGATAATCTCATCTTCAGGCAGCAGGAAAAGCTCGGCTGCAATGAATGTCCAAGCTTGACGGGTCGGAGGAGGGTTTTTTGTGTTGGCGATTTTGATCTTTCATCGACTGTGAATGGAACGTAGCGGCAGCAAAACATGATGGCTTCAGCCGTTTGAATGTTTGGAATTCGAACATCTTCGACGAACTTTGACAGGAATCGGATATGTTTATATAGGGTCGGAAATGTCCTAAGATTTCAGGGTGCATTGTGGCACAGACAACGACGTTTTGGTCACGAGAATGCTCTCGCAGTCCAACACAATTTTACTCTCCCTCTACTAGATCTACTAGCTAGCTCTACTACAAGAAAAATCAATTTTCTCATGATTGATGGAAGCGTCCGGGCGGGCCCACTTCATACATACCTACCACAAATAATTAGAGCATAGCAACATATCCAAGTTATCAGTACTCTAGCATCGAAGAGTTTATTCTGTATGACTGTTCCGTTGGCCTTCCATCATCACGTTGCAGTAGTAGGTGGCGGAATCACCGGAGCATGCGCGGCATCCACTTTTGCCAGTCGGAATATTAAAGTCGACGTGTTCGACCAAGGTCGCAGTGGCCCAGGCGGTCGCGCCAGTCACCGTGTCACGGAAGAAGCAAAATTGGAATGGGACCACGGCTGTCAGTTCTTCCGGGCCGATACAGAACGATTCCGACAAAAAGTCGAGGGATGGATTGAAGGGGGCATGTGCCAAGAATGGTTCGGAAAATTCGGGCAAGATTCCAGCTCGGCAGACTTTTTTGGTCTCCCCGGCAAGCCGCCGTTTTTTGTTGGTATGAAGGGTCTAATCGATTCTTTACTCAATGAAGAAGGAATTCATGTGTATAGCGATCAGCGTGTAAGTAGCTTAGAAAGAGAAGGAAAGGTATGGAAACTGCTTGGAGTGCACGGTGAAGCTGCGTTTCATGACACTTCCGTGGAAGCGAAACCACAGCCAATTGGCTCAACAAACGGCTACGATGCTGTAGTTTTGACCGATGTCAGCTCATCTTTTGATTCTTGGCACCGTGCGTCAGCCGGTGTACCCGCTGCCTTTGCGGCTCGAGTGAGAGAACGTGCAGGATCTCGCGTTCCCCTTTTTTCCGCCATGGTGGCTTTCGAACAGCCCTCTCAAATCCCTTTCGATGCAACTGCTTTTGACCAGAACGAGTCGATCTGGTTTGCAGCTAAGACAAACAGCAAGCCAGGAATGGGAGCACTTGAGCAGGAATGCTGGACGATTATTTCTACTCCCGAGTATGCCATGCGCCAAATTTCGGAGATTCAAATGCAAGACAAAGAAACAGGAGCATTTCAACCGCAAACACGGGAATATCTGACGTCTGTACCTGGTCCTGATTTAGAAAGATCTTTTCGTAGCTCACTTAAATCACAATGGAAGGTTGATCTACCCAAGGTTAGCTTTTTGAGTGCTCAACGATGGGGTTCGGCACTGCCGGCGCATCGTCTTGTGAACACTTCTTCCGACACAAGACAAATCATTGCCGGAGTAGCTTACGACTCAAAACGAGGCTGCCTCGCGCCAACTGAGGCAGAAGCTGGTACACAATCTTTCTTGGCTGATGATGGCTTGATGCTCTTTCAAGCTGGCGATATGGTGTCTTCCTACTCACCAGGATTTGAAGGGGCAGCAATCTCTGGTATGGATGCTGCAGAACATATATGTAAGCTTTTATCTTAGCTTCTGCGGCTGAGCTAAAATAGGAAAAGTTTTGCTCCAGGGTCTTGTTCTCCTGAAATAGTTGGGGTCTATATTTCTTCGATCATCGCTGGCACAACTCCTGCGAATCTCTCCTTCGAGGAAGAATATTTCGCAAACAAATTTTTTTTGAGAGCACTATTTCACTCGAATCGCCCCGCAATGCTACTTAATCATAGTCGATCCATGAAGGACTCTGCATCGCAAATGAAGATATCTTTTCGATCATGCTGGGGAATACATGACAAGTGTATTGACACACACCTGAACAATGATAGCTGTTCCGGTGCTCAATCTTTGTCCGTCGCTGGCCGTATCCTCTCCTCTACGGGCCATTGCTTGCATGGAGCTGAAGGCATCAAAAACATGCAGAGAAACTAATGTTGTGTGCGACTGAGAACACTTTTTTGGCTTCCAATGGGCCTCCTAGGGGCAAGTCATGCAATATTGAATATACAGTCACTTAGAGATTGCAAATCACTATTTTTGCGCGAGAGAGAAAATTTCTCCCTACTTTGGCTCCGGAGTGGGTGAAAGATGTATATTGAAAAAAGGTAATTAGCACTTTGTTCGCAGCATCTTTCTCTCTTTTGAGATTGTTTGATAAAAATAGCGCTTTTTTGTTAGAGTACGTTTGCGATGAGCCGAATGCATTCCTTAAGTCCTTCTCGCTCGTGTGAACTTTCTGCCTGGATCAAAGAAGACTCATCCAGCCACCGGACATAGCGAATCAAGCCAGACAGCAGGCCCACCTGTTTTGCCAAACAGCGACGATGGCAAGGATTGCTAGATATTGCCAAGACCAACGAGATTGCAGCTTGTCGGCCTCCCGTATTTGTTTGAGAATTAGTCAATATGACGAGAGATTCGAGCACTCGCGGTTGCCGTACCAGAAGGGATTGGATCTCTCCGTCTGCCGATGACAAATCCTGAAAGATGTCCATGATCGAGATAGTCAGATCGGATACTGTGGACCACCTTATACTTGTCGTTGCCAACGAAGTCAGGATTGTCGGGGAATCTGTAAGAATCTTTTTGGGGTCGTCGCCAAGTATAAATGCAATCATACTAACGGTCTGCTTCACAATCTCTCTACTATCATCACCCAAGAGAGCTTGACAAACTTTTACCAAATCCGAACAGGGGATACCTTCACAGATCTGATGCGGTCTCGTGGTCAACCATGCCATCATGTCCAGTAATATAGTGGCGGCGTCTCGCTGAATTTGATGATTGGGCCTCTGCTTTTGTTCAGGCACCAAAAGTACAATCTTCGTTAAGTTGGCAATTATTCGCTCTAGCTTTGAGCAATGCTTTTCAGTCAATATAACACACTCTACGCGTTTGTCTCGGAAACACAATCGCAGCCCAGAAACACTCTCCAGCTTGGCATCCCAGTCAGCGTCTATTAGAATCCGTATCAGAGCATCTGCAATAAAGTCTGGGGAGGTCGTGACATCCGGGCCTAAGGAAGCTAGGGCAGACAAAGTCGCAGCAGCCATAACAGCAAACTCGGGATTCTTAGACACAGCAGTATCTTCTAGAAGCCGCAACACCTGTGATGTTTCTCGCTTTTTCCAGAGAAGTGCGATGCCGTTCGATGAGCACGAAAGACACCTCCAATAAAATAGCTGTTGATCGTAGTTGCTAGTGCCTTCGTGTTGTTCTCGGAGTTTGAAGGGCAGGTTAACGGCATGAAGTTGATTGTTTGTCGTCGTATCAACTTCTAAACTGGCAATGGAAAGCTTGGTGAATTCAACGATTTCGACAGAATTCTGCCAATGGAAAGAAGAAACGTGCTGTAAAAGGTACCGAATTCTAGGACGCAAATCGCTGGTGGCTGAATGGTACCAACGGACAAGAATGAGCAGATTCCGACGAGCTCGGGTATGAGCAGCAAGAAAGATGGTGTCAACGAGATCCCCACTCAAATAAACACTCCTTTCATCGTAGGCTGACAGTGTTGCCCTTGTCAATTGTTCCAGCACGAATAAGCACACTTCCGGTGTCGAAGTATTTGAGGGATATGAACTGTCTCTATACCTATCCATACAGTCCAGCAAAAATTCGAGCGTTTCTGTACGGTCTTCCTGCGTCAATGATTGAGAGTTGGAGCGTGACCGATAAAACTGCCTTAACAGTTGCCAGGACTGCGAAACACTGTCCGCCTTTTGATCTATGGTGTCACGAGCGTCGCGCGTAGTAGAATTTGAGAGTTCCGGTACATCAATTATCTCCTGGTTTCTTTGTTGACAAAGGAGAACGGCGTGGTGCAGTTCCAATATCAAACACGCGTGTTCATGTCGGACATCGTCTGTATCCATAACGGGAATTTCGTCGCCGCCGGAGCAGTTGGGTCGGAGATATCTGCTGCGGTCGAAGCTATCGTCGTCCTGTCGATTCGGGCGGTGACAATGTTCTCTTACGTGTCGAACCAATCGTACCGATGTTGCGGATTTGGAAAGGTCTTTTTGCCATTGGCACTTGGGATCTTGACGAACCAAGCTAGTGTTTCTGGACGCAGCCTTCGGAAAAGAAGGCTGACTTGAAGCATTTGCATCAGTATAGATGACACGGGATTGTCCATAGTTCCACCGTGGTTGTTTCGTAGGCTTTTTCATAGTGGATTCGGTTTGAATGAATCTCCAATGGCCATGCACGCCTATCGTCGTACACTCCAAGGCTTGAAAGTCGATGGATTTTTGACGCTCTCGATTTTGGTGGGAAAGCTCAATCACCGTAATTTCAGAGTGTACGAGAGGTACTGTCTAGCTCTAGACGGGTCCGGTCCACCATAACGTCGGTCGGAACCACGAGCAAACGAGGATTCGACACGGACCTATGTGTTACGTGTGTTCAACGGACGTCGTTTGGCGAAGCGGTGACGGGAATATAGACTCCCCCGGCGATCATCTCTATTTTGATTGGTGGAATAAAAACTGTACTAGCAAGAAATCTCGTGTAAAGTTCAGGGTAAGATCGCACCTGTATCGTGGTAGCCAAAAAGACCTTCCAGACCGAGCTGACAGTGAATTCACAGGCACTCTGTCAAAGGCCCAAATGGGTGTGACTGGCGAATGCTTGAAGCTTTCCCTAGTATTAGACAGCTCCGTAGATATTGTTCCTTTTCCCTATTTCCATTCCAACGTTACCAATGAGCTATAAAAAGACAGCTTCGGCAGATCGGGATGCCTTGTTTGGTGGAGTGCCAGCCGCAACGGAAGGAGGGCGCGACAAGAAGAAAACCACGAATCGTACCGCGCGTCTTTCCTCGTCGACTACCGAGACTGCACGGCCAAAACCTACCGCTGTTCCAACCAATCAAGGTTATAGACCCCAGCGCGGCACCGCCGGAGGGACTGGGAAAAAGTCGCAGCCCTCGCTGTCGGCGGAAACGCAGGCACAAAAACGAGCGGAAGCGGAGGACTACAAAGCAAAGGCCAACAAGTGCATGCAGCGTTCGTTTTTCGGCAAACCCGATCCGGTCGCCGCCAGCACCTTCTTCAAACGCGCGGCGGATTGTTACCAAATCTTACAGGAAACGCGGTTGGAGCAATTGTACCGCGTCGAATCGGCTGAGTGCAATCGTATCGTGCAGGCCTGGGCTTCGTGTGCTTCGGATTACACGCGGGCTGCCGAGCTCATGCTCGAACTCATCGACACCACCGACAACGGTACGGATGCTTCCCAAAAACGCCGAGATGCGTCCAAATTTCACAAGCAAGCTGCTGGGGCCTGGACAGAAATGGGCGAGAAATCCAAAGCTGCCGCTTCGCAAGTCCAAGCCGCCATTGCTTTGAATTTCGGAGAAGAGTCCACGGTTTTGTCCAAACAAGCTCTCCAGGGTATGGAGGAAGCAATTGAAGCGCACGTACCCGACGTTTTGAACCCGTACGGACGGTACCGCCAAACCGGCGTTTCTGCATTTCTGGATCCGGAGAATGCGGACGAAACCGTTGAACAGGCCAGTGCAGAAACCTTACAATTGGCCTCGTCACACATGGTGACCCGCTCGTACGCCCACGAACCGTTGAACCAGCTCGTAGCCGTACTCGTCAATGCCGGTGAGTACGCTTCGGCCCTGTACGCGGCTGGTGCCGTGACAGCGATTTTGGAAAAGGATGGCATTAGCACGTTGAGTTTGAGTCGTGCGTACGCCGTCGAAACAGTCTTGACACTAGCCTTGGGCGATCCCGTCATGGCGGAACAATCCTTCTTGTCCCGTCACGTTCAGTCCACGCCGTACTTGGCCTCACGTGAATGCAAGCTGGCCGAAGACTTGTTCCGGGCCGTCAAAACACGCGATCTGGATGCCTTGGAGGAGGCCCGCGCGGTTACCGGTAGCAATCGGGCCGCCCTGGCCAATCTGGATCCGGCCGTTAGGGAATTGGTGCCCCTTCTGCGCTTGACCGGTGTCGCGCGAAAGAATGTGGCTAGCAATGCCATCCCCGTGGCATCGACCTCTGCGAACAGCCGGCGTGGCGGGAAGAATGAACCGGATCGGTTGCAGAAAAATGAGATACCGGAGGCGACGACGGAACCGGCAACCTTACAAGAACTGAGTAAAATGAAGACTGGATACGAAAAGGAGGTCGCCGAAGGAGCACATTTGGATGGGAATGCGTTGGCTAACGAATTGGATGATTTGGATTTTGGTGCTTTGGATAGTGATCACGAGGATGACGGTGATGGCTTGGGAGGGGTGGGCGATGATTCCGACTTGGAGGATGACGATGACGTTGACTTGCGATAGAGCACGCGAAAGACATGAGCGCTTGAGCCTTACAACAAAGATTTGCAAAGAATCCACAGGTGTTGACTGCTTAGCGAGTAGCGATAGTAGTAACAGTAGTAATTGAGACGGAACAGCTATTTTAGCAAGTCTTCCCATGTTCCTTTTTGCTAGACACTCTCGTCTTGCAGGCAAGCCATGGTCTTGACGTGTTCCAGCTCGTCGTCCCGAATGTTGCGGATTGTATCGTACAGTGTCTCACAAGTGGGCCGTCGCTGCTCCACTGGCGATTCCGGTTCCTTTGGCTGTCGCGTATCCCAGTGCATAGCGTGAAACAGGTACAAGTCGTCACCGGTGTAGTACCTTATCGCCGCTTGTGGTGCCGGTTGCGACTGCAAATACTCTGCGTGAGTTTGCAGGAACCCATCGTAGGTCTCGTAAGCTTCTTCTTCGACAGCTTGATTCAGATTGTACGCCATGGTGGGATTGACCGCGTACAGGGTGACGACGATCCAGTAGTAAAAAAAGGCAATATGCTGAGCGACGAATCGATCGCCCCAACGTCCGTTGCCGCCCAATTCTTCCATAATGAGCAAGTGGTGCAGTTCGTTCCAGGATTCGGCAAAGTGTACCTGGAGATACTCGGCCCGTCGCCACATGCCCAGTGTTTCCCAGAGATGCAACACGCTGAGGTAGGAAAAGTAGGGCATGCGGGCGATGGTTTCGAGCGCGTAAAAGCGGGCAAAGGCGCGGTCCATGGTGTCGCCGCGGTAAACTTGATCGAACAAGACACTCTTGAGCTGATGCACCAGTTGACGATTGCGCTGCTTGGTGGACTCGTCCAAGGGTCGTCCGAATACACTGGAGGGGGAAGAGGGCTTGGTTTCGGGCAAAGTCGAGACTGTGTTGGCGGAAACCACCGGTTGCGTGCGTTCCGTTCGCAACGGATTGGATACACCGAGTGACGTGGGGGGACGTGTACGCGTGGAGCGAACGAACGGGGTCGATGCGAGAGACAGCCTTACCGTGGGAGTAAACCCTCGTACCGTCGAGAGGACAGTCACGAACGCAATCGACCCGAGTGCCAATGGTGAGAGAGAGCCAGGTAACTTCATGGTACCAGTGCGTGGAATGTCGATACGAGAGGACTTGACCTAATTAATTGTCAAATGGATCCTCCTTCTTTGCAACGACGAGAGAAAGGATTCTTCGGTAGTTGTGACGCTGATGGATGGAGTGCCGTTGGCCGATCAATCCCACAGAATCTCTCGGGTGCAGGATGGGCTTGTTCGTGTACTCACGGTTGGTGGAACGTTCACTGGCGATGGACCCCGCGTTTCCACACCGAGGAATTCGCTTTTGTCGATTGGATCTTTCCTTGGGTCTTTCACGAACGAACAGGTGGAGTTGCTCCTGTTGATGATGAAATCGTCACCTCCTTTCCATTTACGTTAATTACAAATGTCTCCGAAACATCCATTGTTCTCTACGGAATCCAAACGACGAATTCTACTGTTACTTGTCATCTAACATCTTGCCCTGCATTTCGGCATACACGTGAATGAGTTAATTCACACGATTCACAGACCAAAAAGCCTTGGTCCGACTGCATCGCTCGAAAAAGACCCACAATGTCTGCGTTCCTTTTCCTTTGGTTTCGTTCCGTCAATCACACCAACATGTAAAAGCAAGATGCACGAACCATGATGGTGCGAGTCCTTCCGACTCGCGAACGACGAGGCCGTACTTGGTGTCGCTGTCTAGTCTTTAGAGTATTCCTCGTCTTGACGCTCTTGTACGGAGTATTGCAACGCAATGCGACGCCCTCAACG
This sequence comes from Phaeodactylum tricornutum CCAP 1055/1, assembly GCF_000150955.2. Taxonomy (NCBI): domain Eukaryota; phylum Bacillariophyta; class Bacillariophyceae; order Surirellales; family Neidiaceae; genus Phaeodactylum; species Phaeodactylum tricornutum. Next base: position 87,180 of record NC_011684.1, read on the forward strand.
GAAACATCCTCGAGCCGGACGGACGTGCCGCACCAACGAGCCATGCCCGGCATCGTCCTCACGTCAGTGGTTTCCAGTCTCGACGCTTTCCAACCAACGCAATCCCAGAAGTTGCCCACAACAAACACCACAATCTGCAATGCCAAAGGATGTTGGCGCAACACGCAGTTGCCCACGACTCGGGGTAGCCAAAGTCCGCCGGTGGCCGCTCCGGTGTGGTACTGGAACTACCATGCGGTCCTTGCCGCGCACACGGGGCGACAATCCAGTCGCATCCTGGAGTTGCGTTCCATCGATTCTCGGCATCGGTTACCGCCTATCGCGTACGAGAACGTGACGGCCTTTCTCGACGCGGCGGTCCCTCCGCTCGACGACGAGCGCTGGTGGCGATCCGAGGGCACCAAGGAACTCTTGTTTACCTACAACCCTTCCATTGTCATTCTTCCGGAATGCCAACAACAGCAGCTTGGGAATGTATGCAATAGCTCCACGACAGCCGTTTCTTGGCGTCGTTTCGTGTTTCGAACCAAAATTATTGCTTCCATCCCTACGATCGACAACGACTGCAACCGACCGGGACCGGAAGCAAACGGATGACCGGCACTAATCATTTGGGTCTCGCCTTGTTGGACGCCAACTTGCGGGTGCTTTCGGACCAAGTGGTGGACGTATCGCATATATTCCACACCGTCGAAGACTTTCGTTTGGTCCGCATCGCCGACGACCTCTACCTTTCCAGTTTTGATGAGATTGTGCCCTTTTGGCTCTGGTCGTCTACGTCGATCAGGGACGGTAGCAGTACTACACCCACGGTACTCCCAACTACTGTGTTTCCACCATTGCACTGTAAAGACAACGGTGACAAGGCACGTTTGTTCGCATCCACGCCGCCGTGGTCCATTGCAATTCGCGACTACACATCCTGTGCTCCCTGCGGGAAAGTAAAGACGACGAGTCGACGAGTCGCATCGTGTGGTAAGAATTTCAATTACTTTGCGGATCCTCGCAGTGGCGACAAGAATCCGTCAACCTCCGTGCGCGTGGAAATTTGGCCGTCGGCACCGCACATTGTGCGGACGGTTCAACTCGAGAAATCCTGTGATCGAAGGCCAGAGCCCGTCAGTATTGTGACCGACTTCGACCCGCCACCGTCGTTCGCCACGCTTGAAGCCCTGTACGGACCACCGCATGGTGAGCAGATTTTGACCCGGGGTCGGGGTGGTGCCTGCTGTATTGACCTGAACCGCACGCTGGCAACGACCAGAGGCTTGACAACACAGAGGCTCTTGGTCGGTATTCAACACAGCAAATCACGTCCGCAAACGAGACGACACGCCAATTCCACTCCTCGCGTCACACCGAACCATTACCTCTCGCGTTGGTACGCCTTTGAAGCGACGGAACCGTACCGTATTGTGGCCCAATCGGGATACTTTTGTTTCGGGTTCCCCGACGCGACCGACAATGCCCACGCAAATAGCGGGAGTATGCTTGCCGTTACCACATGGCGTTATCTGAAGCTAGGCGACCAAATTCCCATACCAGAGTGTCCCCGTATTCATTTTGTGAGTGGACTGACGCTCGACGTTCGTGACCCTACAAAAGTCGTTGTTGCGTACGGAATCAATGATTGCGTTTCGGGATTTGTGGCGCTTACCATTGCGGGAGTGGAGCAGCTCTTGTTTAGGAACGTGTCGGCATCGGTCAAAGCTGCACGAACCAAACGATAAGAAATGCGGGTAGTGTACAAAAAGCTATAGTGTAAAGGTTTAGTGTCGATAAGCAACATGCTATCTTTTCGGTGACGGAATGTCGAATTCCTTCTGCAGCTCTGCGAGGGGCGGCGTCAGGAATAGAAAGTTATCGGCACCGTGCGGGCGCGTTTCCACAATTCCCTTGTATGCCGTCCGTGGTACATTGGCCTTTTCGTCGGCCATGAGTTTCAGTTTATGAGCGAGGTACTTGAACTGCTCAATGGTGGTGTACTGTAATCTCGCGTTACTTTTTTTGGCCTGCTCGAGTGCGTCTGGGATGGTGTACGTCAATGTGGAGGCTTGCACCATGGCCCAGTAGGCCGGGTCGTACACTTCGGGTCGCAGTTGGGCTTCCAGATCCACTGCCTTGCTCCAATCCACTGTTTCACGGTTGAGCAGTATTTTCGATAAATGGGACCCAAACTGATTACTACTCGTGCCACCCTCGGTGCCAAAGTGGTAGGTGCGGGAGATTTCGGGTCTTAGAATTGCGCGATCTTGCCGTTGTGCCGGTTCCCGCAACCAGTCGTCCCAGTATCCGCCGGGCCATTTTGACTGGAGCTCATCCACCCATAACCGTCGGTTCATCATCCATCCGAGACCGGGGAAAAAGTCGGACCGCAATATTCTGGATGCGTTCCGAACGTTGTGTGCAAAGCCGTTGTCGTGAAAGGCCGAAACGGCCAGGAGGGACGAATCGTGGTCCAAAAGGGGCGCGGTGGCGGCAAAGTAGTCGAAAAAGTCCGGTGCCACGTGCAAATCTTCTTCGAGGATAATGACCCGTTTTGGCGTCCCGTGCTTCGCACCGTGAACGCTCCCGGACAGCGTTTGTCCGTCAAAGACTCTTCGCAAGGCCCAACCGTAGTGAATGGCCAAGGCTTGGTAGCCGTTCGTGCCGCCGCGCAAGGCACTCGTATGCGTCCAGTGGACCACGGGGACGTTCTTGGTGGCGAATTCGTCGGTAAACTCGCGTACCACACGTTGGACGGCGGGGTCGTTGCCGTCTTGTGAAATTACCAAGGGACAACCTACCGAACAATCCGTCGGAATGTAGTTCCAAATATCCCGCAATGTTTCGCGCAAATATTGATCTCGTCGACAGGTAAAGACGAGTAAGGGCGATTCGTACGCCCCGGGTGCGTCCGAGACGACGAAGGCGGCGGACGGTCGTGAATCGGTCGGTACCGTGGGAAACGTCGGGACGGATTTGGTGGGGGACGCGACGAGGGCCACGAGGGTACCGACGAGTACCGTACCCCACACGACGGCCAGCGTGAGCAGTAGTCCTATCGCTAGACGCTCCTCCCGTCCACCACGGCGTCTACGGCGTGGTGGTGGCACACCCGACGTCGTACGTTTCCACAACCGCATGGCGAAGGTCCGGAAGATTCGTTGCCGTAGGGCTGTGGATTGTGGAGCTTGTTGTGTGGTGTTAAGGTGTGCTGTTGTGCTTGGAACGATGCGAATGTTGCTTCCCCAGACGGGCGTATCCTCAGAAGAAAGCACGAACGTGTTTACGTTGGACACTCCAACGAACCAAATGTGCCCCTCGGTACCCGACCGACCAATGCGCCATGGTGAAGTGCCCCAAGGACGAGACCGAGATTCGCGCTAGCTACAGTAGAGCTAACATTACGTTAGTGCACTGCAGTGGTCGACGGCACGAAAAATCTCGTGATACCCTAAACAGTGGTAGGGTTGGGTCAAAGGGCAACGAGACCGCCTCTCGAAAACCTAGTCCCCGAGACGATGCCGACAAGTCGCTCTTGTTGGGTTGAGGTGTACAGTTTATGTTAGTTACACACACCGATAAGGTACGAACGCGAGTCGACAATCCTTACAGTAGGAACGGTGGGGCGGTTAACAATTTACAGTATTACTGTCCATTAATCCACCATGGCCATGGCGTTTTGGATATCCTGTTGCTGTTTCATCTGCATCATACCGAGTGCTCGTCCCACCACGGGATTGTTCTGATGCGCGGCGACGGATTTTTCGAAACACTTCATGGAGACGTCTTCCATCTCGAGCGCGGCTTCTCCGGCATCCTGTTGGCTCATGGCGGCGCCAAAGTCCCGTTGCAGTGCTTGTTGCGTCGCGGCTTCGGTCGTATCCCTACCGTCCGCTTGGTACTGTTGGACCAGTTCGGCAAAGGCCTGAGCGTGCGCGTCAAAGTACCGTGCCGCCACTTCGAGGACCCGTTCGGCCGTGAGCAAGGCTTCTTCCTCTTGGGCGGCTTGTCCGGGCCGCCATCCCGTCACGGGCTCATCCGTAGCGTGCTCCCAGAACTTCTGCAACTGCGTCACGGCCTGGAGGACCCCGGGGTGCGCGTCGTCCTGCAGAAACTCCCAAGTCGCTTCCTCCCAACAGTCGTAATCGATATCGAATTCGTCACAGACGGCGGTTTGCTTCAACACGAGGACCCGCGACATTTCTTGACGAAACAAAGCCTTGAGTTGGGAAGGCGGGACGGCCTGTCCCATACGCTGCAACTGCTGGACCTGCTGCAGGAGCTGCGCGTAGACGTTCTGGACTTCCAAATACAAGCGTTCGAAGATTTGGACCACTTCGTCGGCCGTAATGCAGTCGCCGGGTGCTTCGTTATTGTGCGGGTTGTCGTCGTCGTCAATGTCGGTCAGCGTGCCGCTTCCAGAGGACGATGTGGCGGGTTTGTTGCGTTCGTATTTACTGCTCGTCCGGGAAACGAGTTTGTAACCGAGGCCGGCAACGAGCAACGATCCCGCCGCCAACAAGACGGCCGCAGACGAGGATGATGATCCAGTGATTGCCATGGTACACAAAGCGTACCCGAGAAAGCGGGCTGGTTTCTGTAAGAGTGTGTACGAGAGAGTCTGTAACGGCACCGGAATACGACCAAGGAAGAAAAGTCTCGGGAGAAAGAGAGATGCACGGTTGAGGTTGGAGCTGTAGTGTGCGAGCTTCCGGTCGCGTCGACATCGCGTACTGGTTGGTGGCAACGAGTGTGAATTCGGGAGAAGATTCCGGAGGGGGCTGGACGACCCACCAACTCGGACCAACCGCTCACTTGTACCCGTATATATATATACGGGCGGACAACCTGTCGGACACGTGGTTTAAGTACCAGACTCCCACATACTGTCGATGGACGGACGTGTACAAAAAAGGGGTAGGGTGTATGGCTTCGTTTCCATCGTTCGTAGCGTAGTGACGTGTCTACTACTACCTTACTCACTGTCACGCAGCCGACGGCAACACAACGACACCATTCGCAAACATACGATAGGAGTCTCTTTCATAGTCAGTGTCAGTCAATCCACAGCCCACAAACGCAGTTAGGACGACGCCCTTCCGAGGTTTTTGGACAGGATATTCCAACACCTTTCCAAAGCACACATCCTACAAAGCATCGAATCGGCATCCAAACACATTTGAGGAAATTCTACAGTCTTGTTGGCATTTTCCGACTCACACACAGAGACCCAACGACCGCCCTGTATTGGCACCGTTCCATACAATCCGTCATGATGCGGGAACAGCGTATGCTTGCGATCCTCTGGGGCGCGGGTCTGTGGTTCGGTGGTAGTGGTGTCCACGCGTGGCAATTTCCCAATCTCTTTACGGTTCCGATCCAACCGGTACGTAGATAGCACCTTCTCGCGAGAGCCATACGTATCGCCGACACGGGTAGCACCCACCCAGTTTACCTCCCTAGAGTGACTGTACGGACGCTTGTTCGAATTTGTTCGATCAACAGCTCTCTCTCACTCCTTTATCCCGACAAACTCACTCACTATTTCATTCGCTCAACACTACCACCACCCTGGGCATTCCTGTCTGATGTATATCTTGTCCAGTCCCAGAAGTTTTCTCAAGGTTCGACTGCCAAGGTAAGTAGGTAGTCAAGGCTCCCACGTGCTGACGTTGCGGTCCAAACTCCTTTTCTCTAGTCCGGTGGATACTCACACACCCACACCTTGCCGGGGTCTTTGCAGAAACAAGCCGTCCTGGACGCCGTCAGTGGCACCAACAACGGCAAAACCGCCACACCGAATCAACAACAAACCGTCTTGCGACGCGTCCGCGAGCTGGAGCAATCCTTTCCCCCCTTTCGACTCGCGGATGCCTCCCAAGCCGCCCGTTTGGACGGAATCTGGTATTTGCAGTACACCTCTCCCAGCACCGTGGGTGACAACAACAACAACAACAACAACAATAGCGAGGACGCCTGGCAACCCTCCTACGCCACCGAAGGCGACTCCCGGATTGAAACCCGGCCCTTTCAAGCACGAGGGACTGTCTCGGCGGCCGGCATTCGCGTCGACACGGCCAACAAGGTCGTCCAACAAATACTCGACGTCTCCAACGCCCGGGTAGCCAACGACGTGGTGTTGGAATGGGGACGTGTCTACGTGGCCGGATCCTTTCGACCCTCCGACATGGTCCCCAACCGTGCCGTCGTGTCCTTTGATACCGCCGAAATTACCGTCGCCCAACAGGGCGGTACCGAAAAAGGGTGGAAAATTCAATTGGGCTGGTTCTTTTGGATTCTGTCCAAAATTCGTGGAACCACGGAAAACGGTTGGTTGGAAACCACTTTTGTCGATGACACGCTCCGGATTGGGCGTGGCAACAAGGGAACTCTCTTTGTTCTCACACGGGATGTCGATGCCGTCCAACCCTAAAACCGGTTGCCATACGCCAAGTGCAAACCAGGCGCACGCCGCGGTATTCGCACGCTAGTACGGAAACAGCAACGCAGACACACCGTGAACGTCAAACCCTGTCCGCGCCTTGTCGCCGGACCCACCGAGACGCGACGCCACCCAGGATGACACGACAATCTCAACCACAACTGTCATTCCCCCTCTCTCACAACACGGCATCGGAAATAGCGGGCTTTCGTTCATACAAGTCCACAGGAAATAGGTAATCAGTCAAACAATACCAAGGTAAGCAATCTCGCTAGGTAGACTTGCTACTATCGCAATCACACGATTTAACTACATAGGACAGCTTACAGGTACGCCAATTGATTACTCGTGATTTCACGAGATGGCAATCGTGATAGGTCTGTTGACGGTACTCACGCGTTTCCTTAAAATTTCGGGGTCGAAACAGGCTTGGCTTGGTGGTCCATAGCGAAGGGATCGTCCACTTCGAAACTCCACACGTGGGGTTCGATATCGCTGGCCGAATCCATCGACCCCGAGGGTGGAGCCAAACGACTGAACTTCTCCGTCTGGCCACCAGGCTGGCAATTATTGGGGTCGCCATGGGAAGCAACTACTGTAAATATTGGCGGAGAAAATGACTCTCGAACGGGAAGCGACGAACGCTTGGAAGGCACGTCGAAGTCGGCAAAAGGGTCGGGAGTCGAGCTGAAAAAATTGTTTCCGCCGCCAAAGTCTACTGCCGGTTCGGACGTCGTTTCTTCCCAAAAAGGGTCGAATGTCGAGGGCTCGCGGTCGTAGTGTTGTGCACGAGACACTTCTAAGGCTGCCACCGCGTCGATACTGAAAGGATCTAGTTCCGGTGGTTTCGTTTCGTTGCGCAAAGGACTTTCGCGAACAGACAGACTTTTTATCGGGGGATTTACAGAGAAGGGATCCATTGATTCTGCATCGCCGTCTTTGTCTATCCCGGATTTTGTCTCCTCCTCCTCTTCAGTGCTTGTGGAAGACCAAAACTTGAGGACAGCCGAAGCCCCGGCTCGGGGACGTTCGTTGTATTCCGATTTGGGTTTCAAGACGGCGAACGCATCATCGAGTGGTTTTGTTTGTGGTTGGTCTTTCAAAAAGTTTGTCAATCGTGTTAGGGAAGATTTCCTCACGAAAGATTCTGTACTGGCCCCATCCAACAGCGAGTCTTTTGAAGAAACAGGGTCTCCGTCAAGGAGCGTTTCAGCGGCAGATACAGTGGAATCATCCAAGAGAGACTCCTTTGGGGATAGTGCAGGAGTGCCGTTGTCCAGTATAGAGTCTTCCGAAGAACATGCTACTATACCTGAGTCGCCGTCAGTGGCCAACGTAGGCAAGCCACCTGATGGGGTCGGGGCCAGATTGTCGATGGCGGGTTTCGGATCAGTGACCAAGTCGTGAAATGGCACTAACGACTGTGCTACTTTATCGACCAACTTGCATTTTTCGTCAGTATTTTCTAAAGCCTGACCAATGGGTTTTGCTTTCGCCTCAATTTTTTCGCAAGAAAGTCTATCGGCATCGCGTTTTTGTAGGCGGCTCGGAGACTCGTCGCAGCAGTGTAACATGGCTTCCACTTGTCTCCTCCATCCCACAGGAGACAATGCAATGACGTCTTTCTTCCAGGGATGGTCTCGATTGCGAAAAGACGGTGATTGAGAATTTCTGTTGGAAGTTCGCAAAGGATGTGGTGATGAAGCTGTTGCCACAGCCAGGAAACTTCGACTACTAGCTTCGCGAGGGCTGTGTAATGTTGCTTCGTGAGAGTTGATTGATGTCTTCAGTGCTTCGCTATCGCGTTGCGCCGTTTCCACATTGCGATCTTCTGCTTTCTCCTGTTTCTCAATCATACTGACAGTGGTTTGTGTGGTAGAATGTCGTATTTTTTCCTCAAGTTGATCATGGTACGAAAGCTCTTTGAGTTGGCTTTCCAAGTCGTTGTTACTCATGGGCTCGAAGACGGGGGTCAACTTATCCTCTGGGATCTTTTCTTGCATTGTGACCGTGGTGAAGAGGAGACCACTCTCAGCATGTGGTTTTAGCGGACTCGAAAGCTTTCCCTTCTCCTCCTCCCGTCACTTCACAGGCTGTGGAATGCCGAACACAAGGAGAGCCAAAAAATCCCTTCTGTCTGAAGCGTTCGATTTGGGACGGAGATCTAGGGGCGTTGGGCGCCGGGCTCGCCATTTGCGAGAAGCTGGGAGATTTCTTTGAAGCCAACCGTTGTAAGTACTGCCGGAAACCGGTCTCCCCTTCAGACGACGCCTTTTCTGGACGTTTCTCCCGCTCTTTGCTTTTTTCGATTGGCGATGTACTGTCACGGCCATTTGAAGGACCAGTCAAACACAGACTGGTATTTGAAACAATTGTTAAAGGAGAGGGAGCAGGCTTCGGACTCGCAGGAGCACGAGGTTTGGACTCCGGTAAACGTGCTTTCACGGAGACGAAACTCTCTGCCTTTAAACCTATTCGTGCCTTAGAATTTGGTGTAGGGCTTTGGCTTTGTCTTGTAATGCTAGCAATGGCAAATCGTTCCGCCATACTCGCGACATTGACCTTTACAGACGTTTCACGGACACGTCGCACTTGAACTGGCTTGATCGACGGCGAAGTAGGTGATTTTTCAAAAACTTTGACTTCATCTTCCATTTTTGTCTTACATACTTTGCCGGATTTTGTTTTGTGACTGCTGTGTGTAGAGCTGAATCGAGCTTTCATACTCGACACTGAAACTTTGTCAGGTCTTTCAATGTTTAGGCCAGAAATTGGAGTTTGCGTTGTGTCCGTTATGCTTTGATCAATGGAGTCCGATCTACTGTCGTGCTTTCCAGTCAATTCGGCTTGACTTGAGGGTTTGCGAGTCAAGCATGTGGAATGTGCCGGAGGACTGAGCATGTCTTTTATTTCATCTCGGCGAAAAAATTGTGCTTTGGCGCGAGCCGGTTCGCCTGTAGTGTTGTTGATGTACGACCTCTTTACCTTTGAGGATTCTGCAAGATACCTATCTGATGTTCGAATTGGCATTGGCGGACTATAAAATGTCTTTTGATCGTGATGAAAAGGCGATATGTCCGGTTCGTGAGATGCTTCGTTCGAACCCTCTGTGGAAGCAGCTTTCGATGTCTTTGGCGACGAGGTCCTGTCTGGCTTGCTGGTTGCGGAACTAACTTCCGATGAAGCCATCAGACCATCTGTATTTTTCTCCTTTAGTTTCATCCATTGCTGTGACGACGTAGCGGGCGACGATGAAGACGACATGAAGTAGAGATTTCTACTGTCAATTTTGGGTGTCGGTGCCCAGCGCTTCAAGGGAACCGTTGACACGACACGTTCCACTGTATCCGATATGGAGGCAAATCGCTTATGCTCGTCTTGAGGCACTATAGGTCGTGAGAAAATCTGACATGTATCAGCCGTCTCGAGGATTGGTGATACCACTTCATACCTGTTGTCTGGTCTAGTTTTCGTGGGTGATGGACGAAAAGAACTGGCGCCGCAATTATGGTCGTCATGCGCGGTTTTGGCAGGTAGCACCGGGGCACGACAAGATTCAGACAAATTGGGGGACTGATGAGGCCGTGTTTGCGGCGAAAGTGTTTTGTTCGTGCCGACGGATGGAGTTGACCTCGGAGACGTACTCCTGCTTTGGATTGTCCATCGTTTCGCAATTTGGTGGCACGAAGATGGCGTTAGTGTAGTTGTTGGGCTTCGATGCGATTGCGGAGAACTTTGCTGAGGCTTCCAGGTACGTTTATGTATGCTGCTAGGAGTAAGATTCCCCAATGGAAGCTGATGCCCTGTCTGCATATTTGTCGGAGCCCATTGGTCTCGAGAAATCTCCGCGGGAGGAGGTGGACTTTTCTGATGTTCCTTGGCCGGGCCAGCACCCTCAGCAAGCCTTTCCTGCTGCTTTTTGGCGGCCTTTGCGAGACGAGCACGCTTTTCGGTAAGCGCTCTTTGTCGAGAGGGAGACGTGGCCAGATGGATGGTGGAACGAAATTTTCCGTCGTCAGGCCACTTTTTATTCTTAGAACCTGGCTCAGTGTACATCCCCAAGTCTTTCGGAATATCCACAAAAGCTTCAGGTTCGGCTGGTTGATCTCTCTCATTCGTAATACATGCCGTACTCAAACTCGTTTTTTGGGATCCAGTGTTGATAGCATGGCATCGCACACGTGCCATCGCACGTTTGCGACGATCCTGCAACGACACGACCTTGATGGACTCTTGAGGGGATCGGGGCGAAGCCAAATTTTCCTGTGGGCGCTTGCCACCGCTAGTTCCGCTGCTACTAGTTTTATTATTACAATCTGATCTGTCACAATCATCGTTCCGAGATTCTTGTCTTTCTTCATTTGGCGATTCGCCACTTTCCTTGACGGGAAGTACTTGGACGGAAGCCTGAGCTTGGTTCTCTACGGATACTTTCCGCTTCACGCTGTCCACGAGACGCTGGGCCTTACGGGGGGACATAGTTGGCACCATGTGCACCGTGCTCTTTTCCGGATATACTACACGAGCCGCTGCAGGCATTTGCTTGCGAACGGCGTTTTGGTCGTAGACGCGCATTTTATCGATTGAAGGACGGAACAGCTAGTTCGGAAAGCGACGCAAATTGATCGGCTTTCTTCCACTCTTTTCTTCCTTTTATGAAGAAGATCTTAAGAGAAGTTTACTACACAGAGAGAATGAATTTCATGCTATCGTATTGACCGCGCTCTGTGCATTCCAGTGGATGGGGGAGCCTTCTGAAAGGTTGATCCCCGTCACACCGAGTTTTATGCTATTTATCCGTTTTTATTAGCGATATAGGTTCCGTTAGCACCTCTGCCGGCGTGATGTTCGTGTCTATACGTTCTCAGATAAAAAGTATATGAAGGACAAGAAAACTGTTCGGCAAATCTAATTATTTCGATTTTGCAGAGACCGGTATAGGACGTTTTGGGTTGAAAATAAGATATTTATGGCGATGTCTGGGAACAACGTATTTATAAATGAAATTTGATGGCCAGGGCCTTTATTGAGAAACACGTAGCTCCAACAAAATTTGTTGCTTTCAAAGTAGTCACAATCCTTACGATGGAAAAATATCACACTCTTTGTAAGCAGTATGACAATGAGAACGTCAGATACAGACAGATATGCTGAATCGTGAAGATGGGAGCATTCGACACAATAGCCTTTCTCGTGGATGGTTGTCCTTTGCCTAAAGTTACGCAATGTAATCCATGTGGATTACTTTTGAATGAATTGCAGTCATTGGTCCAATCACTTTGCCATCGACAAAAACACCAAATCCTCGTCGACGCGGTAGACTTATTGGGTGGAAACTTCCAGGTCCGACTAGGGACGACACCAGGGTCGTCGTTCACTACCGAAAGGCGGTCCTCGCCCCGCTGTTGGTTGATTTTTCCCTGTAGGAATGCTTCGAATTGACGGTTTCCTTAATTTTTTGCGCGCAGGCGAGATCACACGCTATTTACGAGACAGAACCAGAAGCAGGCGACATGCGAATTGGACTGGTAATTGGCACCATCCATTTCCCCAGTCTCGCGGCGCGCTTCGTTGTACGTTGATTCGGCCTTTTCTTTTAGAAATAAGACCGTACCCGCATTCTTCATAGGAAACATTGTGCTGATAACATGGAGCCATCGGGATCGCATATACATTCGTTCGTTTACGTCGACCCTGTAGTAAAGCCGAGCCATCGGCTGAAAGCTGGCTGGCAGTGGTTCTACTAGAGCTAGATCTGCTCCATCATTCCACATATTGGCATTCCTTAGATTTTTTGGTTGCGGGTACTGGCACGTAGTCGATCCCCTGACAACGAGTGGGTGCATAGGGATTCTTGCCGCTTTCCTCGAGACGGGTCATGATTGGGTATTATATGGACTATGGCCTCTTCCAAAGCGGCTACGTGAGCTGGTGATGCCATCTACTTGCGAACGGCCTGTTGGCACAATACCCGCTCGAAAGCCCGCCAGACATTGGGGTTTCTGTTCACTACAAACTCGAATTGTTGGTCTTTCTCTGTCGCTCGCTACTACAAATCCCCTGACAAAAGAGTAAAGAATCATGTCCGTTAATCAATCGTTACGCTCGCTGACTCGTCTACGTTCGTGGGCCTTTGATAAGATATGTCACTTTTTGAAAGCGTTGATGGGCCACTTCGGAGCTCGCCTGAGTATTCAACCTTTCATAAAAAATTTAAAAGCAAGTTTGATGTTGATTGGTCAAAAATAACAAATGAAAGCCGTCGATAGCCAACAGGTCAGTGTACTCGAAGAACAGGGCTGACTGGCTTGACAGTACTAGCAATCAGACGAAATTAAAAATGTTCCAACGCAGGCAGAAATTGCATCGCAATATCTACATCCGGGTTAAGGATACCTGGACTGCGGTTTGCCGCTTCCTTGCGTCATTCATTGTCTCAGTCAGGCAACAAAATCGGCGCACTGTGGAGCGCAACAACACACGAATACAATAGTATTGACCGTCGAGTCGTTTAAAGCCGCACCCCTGAAACGTTTCCAGCATTAGAGCGACGCCATATCGCCATGATAATCCGCGCATTTTCTTGTTTGCTGCTGGTCACCTTCGGTTGTCAGAATGCGCTGGCTTGGACTGCAGCCGGTAGCGTCCGTCTTCCTGCAGCGACCATAGCGTCGAGGACGTCTCGATCTTCTAGATCTGTTCCCCTTACTCGGTTATCGTCGACATCGTCATCTCCCTCGACGGACGAACTAGCCGCAACGAGCGTTTCCCCGCCCCGTAAGGGCTGTGTCGTCACGGTCGACTGTCGGCTCCTTCCCGAAGGTGATTTTGTACCGGAACCGCTTATTGATGGCGTTGTCTTGAACGCGGACGATCCTCCGGCTCGCCTATCCTTTGTCCTCGGCCAGGGAAACTTTTTGCCCGGCCTGCACGATCTGTTGCTGGCTGAATCGGGTGAGGCAAAACTCAGCTCCATCGGGGACAAGGTGGACCAGATCAGTTTGGATGCCGGGTGGGGCGCACGTCGAGACGATCTAGTTGCGACTACCTCATTCGAAGACTCCGGTGTCGATCCCAGCCAAATTAGCGTTGGCTCACAGCTATACCTCAGCAACGGTGTTCCTTGTTTCGTCACAGAAGTTACGGAAGCGACCTTCACGATCGACGCGAATCCTCCGCTAGCGGGAGCCTCGTACGCTGCCACGGTAGAACTCGTCGCGTCTGAAGAAGGCCCACGCGTTGTCCCTTACGAAGAAACTCTATCCTTCAACAGCCGCTTTCAGGTAGCTACCTTTGCCTTGGGCTGCTTTTGGGGAGGCGAATTGGCCTACATGCGGGAACCCGGCGTCGTGGGCACCGGCGTGGGCTACACGCAGGGCCAGATTGAACAGCCAACGTACGAGCAAGTGTGCAGCGGCACGACGGGACACACCGAGGCAATCGTCGTCACATACGATCCGGCGTTAGTCACGTACGAACGGCTTGGACAGCTCGCCATGGAAAGACTAGGTGAAAATAGATATTTGCGGAATCAAGTCGGCAACGACAAGGGCACGCAGTACCGCCACGGGATATACTACCACACACAGGAGCAAAAGAAGATCGCGGAAGGGATTATCTCGAGTTACGGTGAAGACTGCCAGACGGAATGTCTACCCGCGCAGAAGTTTCATTTTGCCGAAGACTATCATCAACAATATTTGCTCAAGGGCGGACAAAGCGCGCGCAAACGAGATTCGTCAGTCATTCGGTGTTACGGTTAATGCTACATGAGGAAGCCATGCTTTAAGCAATAGAAAAACTGCTTTTTGAACGTGTGATAAACATTCATGTTTGCGAGTCAGCAATCAATTGATCAACCACATTTCTGGGACTCGAACAGAGAGTAATCTGTCACTAGAAATGTCGCGGTAATTTGTGCGACTTCCGGACAACCTAATAAAGCATCGCCGATTGTCGACCGATGGTTCATCGGTGGTCGTTCCTCATCCGAGACGGCTAAAGAGAACGACGATAGCGGAATGCCGCAAACGAAGAAATCGTTTTTTGCATACAATTTGCACAGGACAAAGTAACGGGATTCACTAATTGCCTTTCGTTAAATATCATCGTTTATGTTATGCGCGACAGAAATCTGCTTATGCTTGTTTCTCCGGGAGCTCTTCACGCCCCGACCCGTTTCTCCAAAAGAACACCGAGACCATGTTCCCGTTTAAAACGCGACCGTGGACCTCTCAAAGTCGTCTGTGTTCCACAGAAGAAGGGCCTTCGGGGCGCACCCACAATATTGCTCTACTGCTATGCACGACTTTCAGCCTTTTCCTGCTATTTGTCCAACATATTGAGAAACAACTGGGTGTAAGATCATCATATCACTCAGTGTCAGAAATATTCTTCACTTTCTTCAGTCGTATTCATTCTGTTTCTCCATCCTAATTGAAAAATACCGATATATATTTCTGCTCGGGTTATATTCGCGAAAACATTAGCCGGATACTTCCGGCACTTTTCGGTCTGATACGTATAAGCCGGACTTTTTGTCGGATTACCTATAATTATAAGAAGGGTTATTGATGTTCGATTGTTCTGTGGCTTTCGCCGTCGGAAATGCGGTGCCAAGAACAATTGCTCCGAAATCTCTGAAGCTAAACTTCGCACGCATTAACTGTAAAAATGTACGAAAAAACTTGCGGTTCGCAATTTTTACAATTAATTCATCTCTAGTTAGCATTACTGTCAGTAAAATATAGTAAACAGGCGCGAAACAATCCACAATCTCAATTCGCCTCCAAAGCGCAAACATTGCAATCTCGTTGTCACTGTATATTGCGACGCTTCAAAAGGCTGCGATGAAGCAATCCCAGCGCACCTGCTTCGAAAACAATTACAGAACCGCTGTCGCCCTGAACAATATGGGTGTTGAACTGCTCGTGAAAGGGTGCTTTCGCCAAGCCTACGACACTCTGAAAGATGCCATCGCAGCGATGAAAGAGACGCACATAGTGTCAGATACTATCGAGCGCAAACGTCCTTCCTCTGGATTCATTGACGGGTCAAATTCTGTTTCGATGGAAAGCTTTCTCAGTGAAGCTGTAAAGCGCGTTTGTGCGCCTTGCATAATCCAAACTAACTGTAACATTCACTTTGATGCGATCAGCGACAAGAATCACGCACAAGCGATAGCCAAAATCAGCGATGTTTTTATTTCAGGTAAAACACGATGTGACCACGACAAAAATTTCCTGTACAGACCAGTCAAAATTGACGTTAACGAGAGTATAGCAGATCTTCGTTCCGATCTCCATCTCGACTTTGAAAGTGGCGTTGTGCTTTTCAACTTCGCTATGGTCCATCTCTGCCTTGCCAGAACAGGGAGGGAGTTTAAGCGAGCACACTTCTTTGCACGGAACGCTCTACAGCTTCTCTGCTGCGCAAACGATGTCGTTGCGAAGGAATGCATGGATGCAGCAGTATCAACAACCTTAATTTTCTCTGATCCGATTCATCAATACTGCCAAGTGCTTCTGACCGCTATGATACTGGACAACGTGGTTCAACTGTGTTGGACCTTGGGGATGACTAAACATGCGGAGGAGGCTGCGCAGCGACTTGCTGCTTTGGAAGCCGCTGCGTCCGAACAAGAAGAACACATGCAATTTATCATGATGTCTGTTGATTTTGCTGCAGCAGCTGCCGCATAGCCATCGATCATTGGTAGTTGCCGCTTTTTGGGGGCAATTGTGATAGAGGCAAGCCAATTGCTATAAATATTCTTATAGATTTACGTCCATTGCAAGGTGAAGGTAGTACTTTTTCCAAATGGTGGTCAGCTTTCAATCCCTGTTGAGTTGTTTTTCACAATCAGAAGTATACTAGACGCGCACTATATTCAAAATTGGCTAACAGCTGCGCAATCCCAAATCCCCGAGAAGTGACATTTTGTTGATTCTTTATAGTCATCGAAAGTGCGGTGATACGGATCGTCAATGGAATCAGCTTTGTCGCATCGAAAAGCTTCGCAATCCCAGTCAAACCAAACTTCGACAACATTCGTTCTTGGGGATTGGTTTTTATGCAGCTGTTAGCCAACAAATAGCCTTTTTGTTTGACTCAATGGGTCTTGGCAGTTTCAATGCTGCTCAATTGACTACGCATCTGAAACTCCGAATAAATCTTCCCGAGAATTCACTTCATTTGAAGTCCAGCAATCGCAAAGGATCGCTTCGCCAACACAGCCGCGTCAGCGATTCCAAACTATCAATACGTGGATTGTTGATTTCCACCACTCGCGCCAAGTCTTGTTGCAGCTGTTCTACCTCGGAAATAGAAAGTGCAAATCGAAGGGCGCCTGCATTCTCCCGGAGACGCGTTACTTTCGTAGTTTTTGGAATCATTGCGCATTGCTTTTCCAAACCCCAACGGAGCAAGACTTGGGCTGGTGTCACGGAATGTATTTTGGCCAAGAGAAGGACGGGTTCCGCGTGCAGCAGATCCGATGTCGCGATACTCTTTGGGATTGCCTTGTTTCGATTCCCATCGCCCAAAAGCTGATTCCAAGCCGACTTTCCAGTGTCCTGTCCGCCTAAACTAGCGTAGGCTTGAACGACAATGCCTTCGCGCTGACAGTATTCCAAAAGATCCGTTTGTGGGTATAACGGGTGAACTTCCACTTGATTGCAAGCCGGTGGCCAAATGCTGGCCGACTCTTTGAGCTTACGCAAGTGCTGCACAGTCATGTTGCTGACGCCAATGGCGCGGACCAATCCTTGACGATACGCATCTTCCATGGCACGCCAGGTCTCGGCGCGCTTTGCAGCCATCGATTCAGCATCGGTTGATGCGTAGACCCAAGGATCCTTTTCGACCTCGTCCTTGTTTCGGCACATTGTAGTCCAAGCCGGTCCCGGCCAATGCATCAAGTAGAGATCCAGATAGGACGTGTCTAGTCGATTGAGTGAGAGTCTCAGACATTCCATAGTCAAATCGTATCCGTGGTATTTGCGCCAGTGTTTTGTAGTGAGAAAGATTTCTTCTCGACTATGAACAATACCTTTCTGGAAAGCTTGATTGAGCGCTTGCCCGACCAAACGCTCTGTTGTTTCCCCGCCGTAGATAAAAGCCGTATCGATCCCTCGATATCCTTGCTGTAGGGCCTGTAAAGTTGCGCTCATGGCTTGCGTTTTGCCCAGTTTGTATGTTCCGAATCCCACCCACGGCAAAATAACCGGAGGACGGGACCCTGGTTTCATTTTTGATGCAGTCGTGCTGACCTTCTTGCCATTTAATGGTAGGGGATCAGATAGTCGAACACCGTCGGTCAAATGTTGAGCTTTGGCCACCGTAGTTTCTCGAAAATGGGAGGACGATGCGATGTAAATTGTCGGTAGCGCCATTTTGTGATAAACACCAGGAATACGGGAAGATCTGCGTCGAGAGGTTTCTTTAATTGGCAATGATTTCGACGTGACCATCAGGAAAAAGAACGGTGGAAGGGACAGCCGCATAAGCCTCTTTGGCATCGATTTATACGCCAGCTGCCTAACTTGGAAACGGCTTTTACTGTTGGCTGATTCCTTGCGATCGTAGGCTTCCAGGACCTACGCACCATCCGTTTAATGCTAACGAAAAGGAGATAATGCTCTCTCTTACGTTAGTAGCTACCATCTTGGAACTTCCTACTCTCGGTCACACCATCCCGTTCGCACAACCGACCCAACGACCGACCGCACGTACGATCCTTGGGTTGACTGTGACGATGGATTTCACTCCGTCAACAAGCTCCAGGCGATTTCAGACCCGGAGATGACGTAGTGCTAGCTACCTTACAAAAAACAGTAAGTGTTTTCACTTATAGCCGGTATCAAACGCAACTTTTGCCCGATCAAACCTCGGCTTCTCCAAGGACCAACACCGATACAAAGAATGGCTCAAGATTCGCTGGGTATACTTTCCAAGATTAACTTCAAGCTTTCTTCCGGCATCAGTCACACACTCTCCATGTCAGTGTATCCTGTTGGCGACTCTTTCTTTGAGCTATCGTGACTTGGCCAAAGTGACCACGATTTTTCTGTCTATCATGATTCTGAAAAATGAATAGTATCAGAAAAGAACTCTCACCAGTGAAAGCAAAATATAGTAGTAGACCTCGCCCTGACTAGCACGCTGTGTATGGAAAGACCTGGAATCTGATGGAAGGAAGTTCTATCTAGTAAAAAACGCTGACCAATCATATTCAAGTTTCTTCGGATGTATATGAGCGTTCGAATTGGAATCTATTTTTTTCATTGGAATCACGTAAGTACGAGGGATTCTCTGTATCCGAAAGAGCAAGATTATATCTATGGTCCGGTCTTGTTGGGACCATGCTTTGGATCTTAGTTAATGAGCGATGTATGTAAGCATTAGCCGAAAATGCATCTCACCTCATACTATATTCACTTTCATCTAATTGAACTTGAGAAGAAATTTATTGATCTTTTGCGCTCCATTAAAACAACCGGACCGCTGGTCTTAGTTATACATCCAATTGACTGTGGAACAAAGCAATTTCTTCCTTTCCTCACCGAACTTGTCTTATGTTATAAAAGCCGGAAGAACCATGCCGGAAGCCACGATGAATAAAACCGACTACAATGGCACGCAAACCACTTACAGAGTCGCCATTGCTCTCAACAACATAGGAGTCGACCTCCTTGAGAAAGGTTGCTTCTCCCAAGCCTGTGATACACACAAAGATGCCGTTGGAGTGATAATGGAGGCTCACAAGGTCGCAGAACATGTCCATCCCATGATCATTGCTTTCCACCGCAACGATTTGTCAAACTTGGTCCTGATCAAAGACTGTCTTCATGCAGCTCTCACTCGTGTTTGCATCTCGCGCGACCCTTCTCGCGAGACTCATCCCAACAGTCGGATTAATGCAATAAGTGACAAGAATGTCGCGCAAACGCTGGAGAAGATGGGTCAGGTCTTCAATCGGAGTGCAAGCCAACCGAGTACGACATTTACCTACTCGCCGGTCAAGATCGACTCAGGAAAAAGTATCTCTGATGGCCTTTTACAGTTCAGTCTCGATTTTGAAACAAGTGTTATCCTTTTCAATTTTGCGATTGCCCACCTTTGTCTGGCCGAGACTGTCGAAGATTCAAAATCCGCCGAAACTCATATGCAGATTGCTCTGCAGCTTCTTTGCTATGCAAACGATATAGCTGCTGTAAAGTGCTACGGAGGCGAACATCTTGAGGCACTGAATCTCACTGATCCTTTCCATCTCTATCGCCTGCTGCTTTTGATGGCTATGATTCTGCAAAATACAGTACGTTTGTTTTGTGTTTTGGGGATGGATGACCGTGCTGGCGAAGCAGCTCAGCGCTTCTTCGATTTGGAAAGTGTTGCATTACAGCATCGAGAGGTCTTAAGGCTTTATATAACATCAGCTTCCGCGGCAGCTTGAGGTCAGGCTCTTTAAATTCCATGTACAATAAACATTTTGCACCCTCGGCACAATCAGCATAGCAATCGCTGGTTGACATAATGAACGCAGAGCATAGCGGTGGTCTTTAAATAGGCTGCAGAATACACGCATGCGTGAAAATTCTCATTTGTTGAAAGAATTTTGGGCTCCACTTACTGTTAGTGTTTTTGAGTACATGGACTCATTGCAGATCAACACTCTGATTTTTTAAAAGGACAGAGTGGAAGAATTCCTAACCGCAAACTAGTATTAAAGGTGTAAAGTAACGCACAGAAAAGCAATGGTTACTTGGCTTTTAATGCCACTCAAAAATAAAGTTGAGCGAAGTACACTTCTGTACTGTAATACTCTTCACCAAATTTCAAGCTCCGAGATCCTTTTCTCGTTTCAAAAGAAGCCTATTGGACTCGGAGTCAAGGGATAGTGCCTGTGTTTGATCGTATGAACTGCGTTGGAATGTAGTCTCGGGAACGGAAGACAATAAAGCAAGCAGCCATTTTACAAAAGGTGCACATGAATGAGACGGATCGAGATACGCTATGCTCCACTTCTATTTACATTTCATCACGGTAGAAGCTGTCATAGAAACCGTTTCTTGTGAATCCACCGTCGACGGATATAACTTGACCAGTAATGTATCCAGCCGCTGGAAGACACAAAAAGGCTACCAGAGCCGCCACTTCAACAGGTTCGCCAATTCGGCTCATTGGTGTCCGCTCAATCACTGTTCGACGATAGTCATGATTCTTCAAAACCTGCTCCGCCAGTTCAGTTCGAATGTACCATGGTGTAACGCAATTCACGCGAATCCCATCCAAGCCCCATTCGCAGGCCCAGTTTCCTGTAATTTGATTCATGGCAGCCTTTGTACTTGCGTAGGGTGTACCCGATTTCATGCAGGTAACTCCGGCGACGCTACCAATATTCACCACACTGCTAGTGCGCGTCCCTGCACTACGTTTCAGTAAAGGGTGGCAAGCCGTTGTTAAGGCGAACATAGATTCAAAATTGGTGCGCCAGACAAGTTGTAGATCCTCCATTGTGTATTCGATCGAAGCTTTGCGTATATTGGTGCCAACATTATTGACCAGAATATCCAATGGCCGACCCTGCAGCCAAATTCGGATCGATTCCAATAGCTCATGTCTGCCTTCGACGGTCGCTACATCGGCGACAACGCCGGTACAGTCGAAACCGCATTCCTTCCATTTCTTTAAACAAATATCCAGGTCTTTTTCGTTCCTGGCACAGGTCAAAACTTGGCAACCAAGTTGACCAGCTAGCTCCTCGACGACCGCCAGACCAATTCCTTTGGTACCTCCGGTAACAACTGCCGTTGATTTTGCCGGTAAATTCCACATTGACGCCGCCACTGCTGAAATGGAGCACCAAAGAGCAATGTAAACCAGAAAGCGATTGTGGGGAATAAAGCTCATCTCGATCAATCAGAGAGCGGTGGATACGGGAGATAGCAGAAATATCAACTGCGACGACGTCCTTGAAAATCAGTAGTCAAGTGGATTTTGTGAGCGGGGCCGCCCACTCTCGTAGAAAACCCCTACGGCAAGCCTTATATGTGGGGTTCATATCCCTTACAGTTAGTCTATTGGATAAATCTTTAGAGTTAATTTTAAATTCTTACACCTTTGATCACCTACGAAAGCATGCAGGATCCTTCGGGCCCTAAGACACGATTCCAGCCCGTTATCCTTGCAGTTTTCTACTAAGCAAAGGACCCGTGATTCACTTGAGTTTACCGAGTGTGAAATCCAAAAGTTGCAAGTAGTCTTTTCAACTAGCTAGAAAAGTACGCAAGCCAGTCAAAATATATGTTTCAAAAGTCTTCCGGCATGCGCAACACAGTGCATATGGATGTATAAAAGGGATGGGCATATATGCTATTATTCAAAATACGAATGTATACACGTTAGAATGTGGACGCTTGCACGCTGCGGGGCGAAATAGAGCGAGATCCATGGCCGGGAAACTGTTCCTCGTAATGGTTCCATACATGCTGGAAAATAGGGGAAATATCCGACTCCGAATAGCCTGTAAGCCGGACAAGTTCCGCTTTCCAACGGGGTTCTAGTTGCAGCGCAACGCGTGAGGCGAGAATAATCGCGGCTCCCAGCTTGGTTGGCAAGTACTGCTGGAAAGAGTGCTCCTGCAAAGTCAGATTGCAGAAGAACTCAGCGTACTTTTTGACGTACTTGGGTATCTTTTCTACAAGACCACGCTCCTGCCAACTATCATCCTCGAAGCATACACCCTTGGCCAAAAAATAGCCTACGACGTGAATAGGAGGAATGGCACGAAGCCGCCATCCCAAATGACGCAGAACTCTCAGCTCACCCTCTCGAAAAGACAGTGATGTGTGCCCGACGTCGGCAAGTTTCGTAAGTTGCAACAAATCCGGAATAGGAGGACAGTGTTCTTCTGCTTCTTCATACTTGGCAGCCACAGAAATACAAGCGGTTGCCAGAAGCTGCCACTGACTGCGAGGGATACTCCCTGATCGAAATATTTTGTCCAAGTAAAGGACACTCACATGAATAGTGCTGTGATGTAGGCGGCAGTGCTCGCCAACATCACTCATCCAGTCCACAAGATAGCGGCGATAAGGCAGATAAGACGCGCTGGGATTGTACAGTCCGGGAGCAACATAGTCTACCTGACGTTCCTGAAAATCCCGATAGAGGTCTGCCGTGCAGATATTTAAAGTGATATCAATATCTTCCTATGTTCGTAGCACCGCCGCAGGCCAACGGACAGAAACAGAGTCGAAAGATCGACCAGCAAGATCGGAGCGTGCGTTAGGTCGTAGAAGAAAGGCGCGTACGGGAATTGAACAACCCGGGATTGGATATTGACATGACGAAAGACAAATGCGTTGATATTTAACCATATATACAAAACAATAACATATACATGTATGATGAGTATATATGATCCTGATCATTTTCGGGACAAGGAGGTGGAAATGCCACGGCGATGGTGAACGTACCTGGATTCCGTAGGGCTTGGACTCCATCACTTCTTCCGTTCCTTCTCCACTAAGATTGCAGATCGTAAAAGGTGCTTGCACCCCGTGGCCGATCTGCTGGGAGATGTAGAATTTTTGGTGAGATTTCAATGATTTTCGAGGCTCAAACTCAACCCAGGACAAAGCGATATTGGCGGAACGGCTCCTCGTTCTTTACGTCATTCCTGTACCACTGAGCGTGAATGTAGATAAGCCAGGACAATCGGGCGTTGTCAAGTCGACTCGGACATGGTTGAACGATAGATTTGAAAAACAACGTGCAACATTGGAATACGGTGCGGGATGAATCTGAGATGAAATGTCCTGCTGCACTCATCCAACGAGTATTTCCCTCTCGTACATACCTCAGTCGATTTTAAGAGGTTTTTCTCCGTTACGAATGCATCTGAATGGAAGGAGCAAGCAAAGGACATGGTCGCGTTCCGGCTCTCGGCCACTCGGGTGTTGCGGTCCTAGCCGTTTATGCGTTAGTGAAAGTGACGCCCACCCAAAATTTTGTGAGATCGCTCCCAAGTAGACGCCGGGTCGAACTGAAATCGCACCCGGAGACGTATGCTAGAGTGTCTCTACCAAGGCTGTTTGTGGACCATGGACAGACTACGAAATTTCCTTGGCGCTCTTTTTCGCGTTTTGCCTCCGACTATTGTTTGAACCAAGCCAACCAGACCGATACTTGGAAAAGAATTCAACGACCGATTGTCATGCTCGATCGTTGTTTGAATTCGTTAATTGTGAGGAATTTTTTTAAATACCACTTAGATATCTGAATTTAAATATACATATTTTGGTAGGCCTTTTTTATTTGATTGCCTATCAAATTGCGCGAGCGGATGACTTTACGTGTCCTATTTGCCAATTCATTGGCAGTCACGCATGAACGCGTTGGGACGGTCCCAGCGAATACTAGTAGTAGTGATCGGCCTTTTCAACGTACTGTTGAAAATCTAGCGACTTCTCTCATTTACGTCTTCGGAACGGTCCGAGACTACCTATATGTACCTAAATCAAAGAAGCAGGCGATTCTAAAAAAATTCATAAGCCGCTCTAACGGTTACCAAACGAGCCCAACAAAAAGCCTGCCTTTTCCATGTTTGGACGCGGCTACTAGCTTCTCGAATTAGCTGCGATACCTACTTGGCAGGGTTCTAGGAGGATTGCAACTTCAGATTATTTTCC
The DNA here is from genome assembly GCF_000150955.2 of Phaeodactylum tricornutum CCAP 1055/1. Lineage (NCBI taxonomy): Eukaryota > Bacillariophyta > Bacillariophyceae > Surirellales > Neidiaceae > Phaeodactylum > Phaeodactylum tricornutum. The sequence continues at coordinate 111,300 of NC_011684.1, forward strand.
GCAATTTTCGTCATCAGCAACATCACGGTGCTCCGAACACTGATGTCTTCATTTGAAAAGAACTCTTCATAGCAGAGATGCTGCGCTCCCTGTTTTAGAGCAAACATGTTCTGCTCTGCTGCAGAACTTCAAATTTCGGCCCGGGATTGTATGACTGTAGGAGTTGTCCACCTACATTTGTGAATGAACCGATATGTTCTTTGCGGCGCACAGACCCAGCCTTGGGTCGAGACAATCCTTATGGCTAGAATCATCACCTATGTTATTGAACGTTCGACTGCCGGAAAAGAAACGAATCTGAATCAGTATTTCAAGATAGTATCGACAGGGGTCGGCTGTTGCTTTGTCCTGATACTCTTGCGGCAAGAGCTGCATCGTAAGCGATGGTTTTGGCAGCTCCGAGACTTGTACGCCCGAACTACTCAACATCACGCATGCGATCTTGTTTCCTCTCGTACGATTCGTAATTTCAATCGAATGCGAATATACTATTCCATATTGTCAGATTGTCTCTTTACAGCATTGCGGCATCTACATGAACTGCTCCATAGATTAAGGAGAGCGACACTCTGTCGGAGAACTGCTTCAAATTTCGATACAGCCGGAGAACTGCAGCCGCTTGCTCATGCGCCCCGTTCGCTATCCATGGATCGAACGCTTGGAGCAGATCCTGATTTGAGCACGTGGAGGACAGTAGCAGTTGAAAGGAGGTCGGAATAAAACCTCCTACAATGTGACCCCTTCTTTCGAGCATTATCGTGAAAGCCATCTTCTCAGTACTTGGATCTGAAGCCAAGAGAATGGAAAGCTAAGCCTATGAGGAAAGTCATGTTTGCAAATGGTTCGTTGAACATAGTGAAAAGTGCAGCTTCACTCCCGTGTGGCCGTGACACAATTTTCTTTGCAAAATCCACGCATGATTTCCTATACAATACGTGCGGTCAAAAATACTTTTGGGTAGCACCAAAGTTTGGCCATGGTGGAATGGGTGAACTCACGGTCAATTTTGTACTATCTCTAAATAACCGTAATTGTCCGGTTTCGAGTGGAACAGAAATTTTATAGAATACTGAGAGCAGAACATTTGTTAATATTAACTGTGAAACGGACATAAATGAACCCTCGTAGCGGCCGCCGTTCCACCTCCAGGTCGCGCCTGAGCAGGGAACACCACTTCGGCAGCAAAGTCGATAGGAATGAATCGGGCCCAGGAATTGCGCAAGATTGTCGAATAGATGTAGCGGACAATCATTTGCCGTCCGCTCCTTCTAAAGTTGAAAACCAAACTTTTTCTCGTTTTGGCCATAAACCACCGGTAACAACAGGTTTTGCCAGAGCCGAAGACCATCTGGCATCCTTCGAATCCAACTGTACCGAGCCATTGCTTGAAGCACCGCATTTCACACGCTCAAGAAACGGCAGTAATAAATCTGGAACGATGGTACGTAATCTAAAGTGCAATTATTGAACGGAGAGAAGCTGAATTACTGGGCCACTGAGCGTTTACGTGTATCAAAAGCCTTACTGACTGTGAGAACCTTTCCACTGCAAAAGTCCAACGATAACGACACTCAAGATCATGAAGATATCTTTAAGGACATGGAAATTTGCGGTGCTTTGTTGGCTTCAATCGACCAACGTGCTTATCATCGGGACCTGTTGCAGGACGCAAACGCGATTCTTGAAGAAATTGTGTTCCCTCAGTGTTTTCCGTGGACCCACCCAGAGGAGCCCGTTGTTAAGACAATTCCACATGACATCGACGAAATGAGCGCTGTCAAAAAAGCTGGAGACGATCCAACCGAGAATCATGGAGCTGTGGAGAGACCTGGGAAGCGGAACAGACTTGCGGGCAACATCAGATCCATGGCTTTCCGCGCTGAGGATCCCGGAGTGGTTCAAGTAACAAGCCTTAGTATACCTTCTCGATGCCAACGAGAGAGTCTTGCTCTGGGCAGAAGGAAATTTTACGTCGAGTCCATTGATGGAGCGCGTGGTGAACTATCGTTACTTGCATTTGAAGAAACACGAGACCGTAAACGCCAACGCAGAGAAATTGAAGTCGCACGCAAAAAAGCGACGTCGATGTCAGTTCGCTTCGGTTCTACAAGCAGTCGTTCCACCATTTTTGGACGAGGTTCTACCGTTAAGGGTCAAGCCCCGCTTCTTTTACCTGCTGTGCTACCGGTGGAGATACACGACGGTAAACGTGTCTCTGCTGCACAAGCCCGCCTTGCCTCCAGTGCGTTGGGCGTCTACGATAGCAGACATGGACTTTTACCCTCTAATGCACCCCGCGTCGTCACCGGGCGAAATCGCTTATTCTGGAGTGTAAAGGAAGGCCCCACTAGTCGTTCTACTTTTCGGTCACTACTTACCGGACTGAAATACGAGAATGGCACACAGAAACGACCGCGGCGAGTCAAAGTTGGGATTCGCGTCAATAGTTCTTTGCTGTCTCTCACAAATGGTGAGATAGACTCATGTACCGAAAAGCTCTCACAGTGGACTGCAGGATCAGAAAGTCTACCCGTCAAATATCGAACCCCAAAACCAAACCAAGCCGTTGATACAGTACTTACGGATTCTAAACCAAATATGGACCACTCGATGTGCTCAATTGATTTCGAATATCTTGTGGCCGAGCTGGCAAAGAATCTCAGACCAAGGACATCGCCAATTTCTATCAACAAAAGATCCATGCTACAGCCAAGGCGCCATAGTTTGGGTATCTCGGTCCCCCCTGTTATCGAATGCGTGCCAACCGAGGATGGTCTCTTACGAACTATCTGTATCATGCCAGGGAAGCTTACTTCCACAAAAGACGAAGTCCCTCCTACTCTTGAGTTGGAGGAAGCAGCCAAAGCCATCGAATCAAATCTTCTTTGTCGCGTTTGCTGGATTGACGGTATCGATGGACAAATGCAGTCGTGTGCACGTTGCCAAATGTGCATTCATCGGACTTGCTGCAGAACTCCCGAAGATCCGACACGTCCGCAATCCTGGACTTGTGATTCGTGTAGGCACCTTTCGGAAAATACAGATGATGCGGATTTGTTGGAAACAAAGGACTTTCAAAGCTTCGCCTCCCAACGTACCTGCCACCGATGTTCCCAAAAAGGCGGATCCTTTGCCTATCAAGATGGATACTGGGTGCACGATACATGTCTTGTCTGGGGTGGGGCCTGGAAAGGCGCCAACACGGTCGGAGTCCATCGCTCCGGAGTCTGTGCATTGTGCTCGCACTCATCGTCGTACCTCGTCAAGTGCGCCGCGAAAGGTTGTCTGGTCCAATTCCATCCCAGTTGCGCCGCGGTGACTTCGGCCGTTTCCCGACGGCACTACGAAGCGTCCACGGCGCGGGCGAAACCCGACCCATTAGAACGGGATACATTTTTGTGTACCCAATACCACCTCGACATGCTCTGCGTAGTACTCGGCAGCGGATACACGGACCGTATCCTACCCGTGGCGTTTTGCGGATACCATCACCCGCAACGACGCGTGGATTGGAAGGGCTTGCCCCCCGGTGCCATGCGGGTGAACGCTGCCATTCGGGTACCTCCGCATAGGAGCTACAATGTGTCCGTGGCCGCTGTGAACGAAAAGTAGCGAACTACACTAAAAAGACCATGACCGTTGGTTCTGGTGTTGACCTGTTGGTATCGTCGTGGCAAAATAGTCTTAGCGTATTACTATCTTCATCCTGTATTCAGGCCTACTTTTGTCTCGCCGGGACGACGTACCCTGAGAGACTGTTGTGAATTGACGGTGACCAACAAAAATTCCGATACCCAAGCAAAGCGTTGCCCGTAAGCGTCCTGCACATCCGCGTGGTCGCTTTTTCCAAAGGGCTACAACAAAAAGAGCACCAGAGAGAGCGCCATAATGCACATACCAGAAATAAAGGCGTACGTCACGACGCAATCTTCTGGATCGTAACGATGCGCCGTTGGCAATAGTTCGCGTGTGGAAATAACAACCATCATGCCGGCTACCATACCAAAGAGCAACCCGTACAGGGTATCGGAAAAAGAACTAGCCAGGACAGCCCATCCCAAAAGCGCCGCCACTGGTTCGGACATGCCCGATAGCATGGCCCAGCCAAAGGCCTTCCAGCGGTTGCCCGTAGCGTAGTATACGGGCATGGCGACACAGAGACCTTCGGGAATATTGTGAATGGCAATAGCGACGGCCAGGACGGCTCCCACTTTGGGATCCCCGAGCGCGGCGACGAACGTCGCGAGGCCTTCGGGGAAATTGTGAATTCCAATAGCCAGCGCAGTGTTCAAACTCATGCGTAAGAGTTTTTTGGACTCGTCCGTGGGTTCCGCCAAGGCATCGTGTGAACTGTCGTCGCCGTAATCTGATGCGTGATGCGTCGTGGCTGAAAAAGGAGTAGCGTGCGGTGACGAGTCCGCAGAATCCGGACGAGCCCGAGAATCCGGTTCGTGTATTCCGTCCCAAACTTTGTGATCTTTTTCCACGGCTTCGATTTCGCTGGCCATATCTTGGACGGCTTGCCAATCCCCGGCCGGATCGTCCGAGCAACAGGGACAGGCCAAGGGCGCGTTGTCGTCCGCCGGGTGCGGCGCCGAAGGATCGTCCACGTTGGTTATCTCTTGCGTCTTTGCCGCGTGGGTAATGTGGTCTTTGGGGAAATCGTGGTGGTGGTGGTGATGATGATGCCCACCCAACAACCAGGTCACCATATAATTGAGTGCCTGAAAGAAAAGAACGTCACAACAATGTCTCGTCAGCCCCCGACTCATGATAACACACACACACAAAAACGAGACGTAGTCGACACATACACACAAAGTGGATGCCAATCGTTCCAACTCCACTGGCGAAACTACGTACGTACCACCATGAGAACGACGCCACCAAAGAAGCAGAGTGTCGCGTAAATGTAGGCCCGATCTTCTTCGTATCCGGCATCGACAAAGGCCGTACGGGCTTTTCCCAAAATCTCCACGAAGGAGACGTACGTCATGACTCCGGCCGAAAGACCCAAGGCGGCTGCTAGAGTTTTCCGTGACGCCAAACGTACCAAGGCTGGTACGAAGACTACCGCTGCGCCGAGCCCCGTCGCCGCCCCCGCACCAATCACCAACCCAAAGGCCACGGCGACGTTGTCGCCGTCGTCGTTGGTAGACGACGGGTCCATTATTGTTTGTTCGGACATGTGTATGTGTGTGTCAATCTATCGGTTCGATTGGAAAGGGTGCGTTTGAGAGATGCACGCACACACGCAACGGAGCCCGATCCGATACGGTTGACCGTGATTTCCGACTCGGGAACGTACCGTTCGTTCCGCCACGAGTCGGGTCGGAAAAACCAACCAGGCTCGAATCCGAACGACACCTTGTACGGAGGGGAGTGTCCGTGTCACTAGTACTACTAGCTAGATAGCGAGAGAGACACAAGTGCGGACGAATGGGTAGAAACGGCGCATGCGGTGCGCGAGCGTTACGACTAGTACGATCGTTGGGTGTGCCTTTGGAACCCGGAGGATCAGAAAGACTCCGGTAAGGGTGACACATCGCGATCCGAACACCGATCGTGACTGATTGTGATGGACTGGTGGGGGGGGGGGGGATGCAAACGAAAGTTCCGCTGAATTTGTTGGCCCATCCAATGTAGGTATACCGGTGACTGTTAGTACGGCACGTACCTTTTTCGTAGATCTGGAGCGGAATACGAAGCGGAACCTAGTTCTTGACGGAAAGCTACCCAAGCGTCGGATTTTGGGACACGGAAAAGTGTGGCCTGGCCCACCAGTCGAACATTAGCCTGGCTCCAGAGAAGTCACATCAACGAACGACATACGTTTCACTACACGAATGCTATTCGCTGTCACAGTGAAATGACAGCAAGACACGCTTTACGGTTAACTTGTGCATATTTCGCCGACGCTCGTTTGGAGAAAGAGCTTTGGGGGTGCCGGTTTGCAGTAGTTTTACACCAAAAAGAGCACTAGCGAGACCGCCATGACCAACATTCCCGCCATGAACGAGTAAGTCACCACGACATCGTCTGGATCGTACCGATGTGCCGTTGGCAGCAATTCACGGACGGATACAATTACCATCATGCCCGATACTACACCAAACAGCGCACCAAACATTGTTTGCGTGAAACAACTCGCCAGAACGGCCCAACCCAAAAGTGCCGCCAGTGGTTCGGACATGCCCGATACCATGGCCCAACCAAAAGCCCTCCAGCGGTTGCCCGTTGCGTAGTAAATCGGCATGGCAATGCACAAACCTTCGGGAATATTATGAATGGCAATGGCGACGGCTAAAATGGCGCCGACCCGCGGATTGTCGAGCGTCGCCACGAACGTGGCGAGGCCTTCAGGAAAATTGTGAATGCCAATCGCCAACGCTGTATTGATACTCATCCGGAGCAGCTTTTTCTGATCTTTGCCCTGCACCACACATTCGTCTTTCTGCGCCGGGAAATCCTCGTGGTCCGATACACTGCACCCGGCTTCGGGTTCGTGCTCCCTTTTTCCCAGTTCCAACGCCATTTCCTGCAGACACTCCAACTCTTTGGCGGGATCTTCAGAGCAACACGGACACGCTGTTACAGTAGTACCGCATTCCTCTGCAGCAGCCTGGACGGCGCTTTCCGCGTTGGAGAACTCCTGCGTTTCCTTATCCTCTAGATATGGCGGGAATTCGTGTTCGTCATGTCCCCCCAGCAACCAAGAAACTAAAAAGTTGAGCGGCTACCGTAAATAAATCAACAAGAGTGTTAGCAATTGTGAAGAGATCTTCTTTTCGCGCATCCCATGATGGATATTTTTCGTGAGATCCATACAACGTACCACCATCACAATGACTCCACTAAAAAAACTGATTGTCGCGTATAGGTAGGCTTCATCAGTGGGAAAACCCGCTTCTTCGAAATGCCGATTGGCCTCGTTGAAAATTTCAACGAGAGATACATAGACCATGACACCGGCGGACAGTCCTAACGCAGCCGCCAACGTCCGTCTCGACGCCAGTTTGACAAGCGCGGGTACAAATACGACCCCCGCCCCGAGACTTGTGGCAGCGCCGGCGCCAATCACCAAGCCGAAGGCGACCCCCACATTTTCGCTGTTTACCGAGCCTTCCGACATTCTTACGCTACTCATTTCGAATCTGAAAACAGTGGCCAATCCGCGATCGATCAGTGGTTGATCGGACGATGTGGCTTTCGTGAAGTGTAAGCCGATATGTTACAAAGAAAAGCGCACGTAATTTGTTGTGGGCGTCTCTGTTCGAATGGACTGTCCGAATTAGAAACGTGAACGCGTGGCGATGACGTCGAAGAACGGATGCTTCAAACGCTTGATCGCGATGATACTGTCAGGGAACGATATGTAACGATTCTTTATTTAAATGTAAAGGATTATTTGTTCACCAAAATGACTTACCGTTAGAGGACAAGTTTTCTACATATAGCAGAAAGTTCCGCTAACGTCGTCATTCTTGCACTGGCAGAAAAGAACCTAAGAAAGCTCCTGTAAGTATAATGCTTTCCGAAAATGATTTCTCACAGAGATGATTGTATGACGTACTATTGACGCTTTTGTGATGTACATATGACGTAGGATGGACTTGAATCCGAACTGACACGAGTCCAGCTCGTGGCGCTTCTTTGGCGAAGTCCCACAAGGTATGGTAGTATCTCCTGACTGTGAATTGGCCATTTGCGAAATGCATCGTTGTAGAGCTATTTTGCCTTGAGACAGATTGCGTATGAGTTCGTGGACGGATTGTTTCTCTCTCTGCGCTGCTCACTCCCACCGAAATCCGGCATTTTGGGATTCCCCTCTTTCTCCAGCGACAGCCAGCAGTATCATTTACTAGGAGACACATTTGTTGCACTCGATCTTGTCAGACAAGTATTTGTGCCCAATGAGGTTTGAAAGAAATTAGTACAGCAGCTCCGGCGAAGCTGAGTTGGTATACACACTCCGTTTGGAATCGCTTGTATCGTTACAACCTTAAAATATAATTAGCAAAAGTAGGTTCTGCAGCAAACAGTAGTACCATCCACTCGAAACCATTTTTGTTTCGCTTGGAGTTACAGTAAGAAGAGAACAAGAGAGAGCGCCATTATGCACATACCAGCAATGAAGGAGTAAGTAACAACGGAATCTTCGGGATCGTAGCGATGCGCCGTCGGCAATAGTTCGCGAGTGGAAATAACTACCATCATACCCGAAACTATGCCGAACAGTATCCCGTATAGCTTATCCGAAAAGGAATTGGCCAAGATGGCCCATCCCAAAAGCGCTGCAAAAGGTTCGGACATGCCCGACAGCATAGCCCAGCCAAAGGCCTTCCAGCGGTTGCCCGTGGCGTAGTAGACGGGCATGGCGACACAGAGACCTTCGGGAATATTGTGTATGGCAATAGCGACGGCCAGTACACCTCCCACTTTGGGATCTCCAAGCGTGGCGACAAAAGTCGCCAAGCCTTCGGGGAAATTGTGAATTCCAATTGCCAGCGCAGTGTTCAAACTCATGCGCATGAGCTTCTTGGAATCCTTGGTTTCCGGCGTGTCCTCCTCGTCCGGAGATCCTGGAGAATCGCTCTCTTCGGCGACGAAAGTACCTTCCCACGTCTTGTTCTGATTCTCGGTGGTTTCAATTTCGGCCGCCATATTGTGAAGGGTTTCAAGGTCGGCGGCCGGGTCGTCCGAGCAGCACGGGAGGTTGGCGTGATCTTCGTTGCTCATGCGCCGTGGCAGAACTTCTTGGTCGACGTTGCTGATTTCTTGAGTACCAGTAGGACCTTTATTGGATGACTGGTCGGGGCTGTGGTGGTGATGTCCTCCAAGGAGACAGGACACCATGGAATTGAGTATCTGCAGAGAAGAGGCAACAAGTATCGAACGTTTAGTAAGGTTCTAGCTTCTGCCATACTGGTAAATAGAAATCGATTGAAAGGTCATATCAATACGTACCACCATGAGAACAACACCACCGAAGAAGCACAGAGTGGCATAGATGTAGGCAGTATCCTCTTCGATACCCGAATCTTCAAAAGCTGAAGAGGCCTTGCCAAATATCTCGACGAATGAGACGTAGACCATGACACCAGCTGACAGACCCAAAGCGCCGGCCAGAGTTCGGCGCGAGGCTAATCGAACCAGAGCCGGAAAAAAGACTACGGCAGCCCCAAGACCCGTAGCCGCCCCGGCGCCGATAACAAGCCCGAAGGCCATGCCCACATTGTCCTTGTCTTCACTGTTGATACCAGACATGATTGAGTATGCGTTCTTTATCCGCTGATCAGATAGATCGCTCACGAGGTAAATGTACCTGAGATTTATGGGCAATTCTGTTGGCGTTTGTGGATACGCAAGCTTGACGTCTGCGGTTGTACCCTGAAGATTTTTTACATGTACAATTTAAAAAATCTTCTACTATTACAAATTAGTTGGCATCTTCTACGGCAAGCGTCAAGAATTCTGATTTTCAAGTCGTGATGAGTGACATATGGAACTTGGACAGTGCTATAAATGAAAAGATCCAACAATGAGACACGTGCTAGGACCGTGTTGGTTGAAATCTTCCGTAGGTATGAGAATCACGTTCATTTTAAAATCTGTTCGCTATCAGATGTGAAGTTTTTGGCAGTGACTGTACAACGGTTTATTTTCGAGGAAATTCACTAAAGGGGATGGAAAAAGGTAAAAACTCCCTTAAAGGGGACAGAACGTGTTCACTCTAAGTAGCATCATTTGACACTCAAACATTGTTATGTATTCAAACTATTTAAACTAAACAACAAAATTTTAACCTTGATGCCGACGTTTCCCGCCACGATGTTTATTGCATGGTGTCCGATGAGAGTGAGATATGCGATCGTACTCGTCTTCGTCGTTGGTAAAAAGTGCCACCCACCGCTTGGGATGCTGAACAATCAACGTACCTCGCATTCGGACGACGACGCGATTGCTGGAGATCGAACGACGTTGTGGCGGTCGTCGAAGACTCGGAGGGGTCGACGATCCCTTCCAAAATTCGATGGGGATCGTACAAATAAAACGTAACCTCGGCATTGACGTGTGCCCGTGAATGCTTGTCATGTTGGGGCTGCTTTCTCATCCAACACGCAGACTGTCTGCGGAGCAAAGTGCATCTGACCAGTGCCGTCAACGTCAACGTTGGGGGGATGAGGGGTGGCGGGAGGTGGACGAAGCCCGACGTAACGGGTCATCGGTGATTTATAGTCTACCGCAACGTGTGGAGGGTGGGGTGCCACCCTGGGATGCCCATAACCCTACCATTCCCCGACGACGATGATCTTGGTGTGGATCAGTCGATGGCGTTTGAAACCGTGACCAAATTGGAACCAGTAGATGCTTCCGTTATTGAAGCCGGCAAGAAATTAGCGACAGGTATTTTCTTGACCAAGGATATTGTCAACGCCCCGCACAACGTCTTGAACTCGCTTTCGCTTGCCGAGACAGCTAAGCGCATTGCCGAGCAGAACGGTGGACGGATCATTTGTGAAATCCTCGACAAAGAGGCCTGTGACGCCCGCTGTATGGGTGGCTTCCTTGGAGTAGCGCGCGGCAGCGAAACGCCTCCTCAGTTCATCCATTTAACCTACACTCCACCCTCGGGAAAAATTTCCAAGAAGGTCGGAGTCATTGGGAAAGGCCTCCTCTTCGACACGGGCGGCTACAATATTAAGACCGCCATGATGGAACTCATGAAGTCTGCACTGAAACACCGCGTTGGTCGATTTTCCAAGGTCCTGTACTTTTTACTGAGCACATGATTCAGGCTGAACCATGCAGCTTGGAGAGCTTTAAAGGAAGGAAACGTATCTCCGACGGCTATCATCATGCTCAGAGTGCATTGTTTGGAAAGCCCTACAATGAAAACGTTTCCGTTACGAGACTCCTTCGACGGTCCAGGACCAACTAATCCAGAGACTCGCTGCCGTTGCAGCCTTCCAGATTGTCGCCCGAAGTCCCCAACGAGGTTTGCTACCGTAACAAACGTGAATTTGCGAGTGGGTTGCCCTGTTCTCACTCTCATCGGAGACCATGCAATAAACATCGTGGCGGGAAACGTCGGCATCAAGGTTAAAATTTTGTTGTTTAGTTTAAATAGTTTGAATACATAACAATGTTTGAGCGCCAAATGATGCTACTTAGAGTGAACACGTTCTGTCCCCTTTAAGGGAGTTTTCACCTTTTTCCATCCCCTTTAGTGAATTTCCTCTTTATTTTCCTTAGAATATGCGAACTGCACACGAGAACTGCGAGAGCTCCGCTTACAACAACCAACCTTGGTAATTATGATGCCGAGACAGTGGTATATGACGCGGTTCCAGCCAACGTTGCACACCTGCTGGAAGGGAAAGCTCCTGCAATTCACGATCGATGACCGGCGATTTTCTATCTCCGCCCATACTCGTAACCTATTCGTACGATACCGCGAATATTGGATACTGGCGACTTTCATGATTGGGACGACAAAGCCTGCAATGCTGCCCGTTGAAGAGCGGAAGCAGGCCCTCGTGGGACTTTGGCTGCAAGCTTTTGATCGTTCGCCGCTTCTAGATGGTGAATTAACATAAATAGCATCACGGCGGAGAAAATTGTAGAAATAGCCAAGACAATCTGTCAATGGTTGTTTTGCACATATAATATCAGGCGCCGCTGCGTTCGTGTCCAGATCTCGCGACTTCCCGTCTTGGCGATTATCGAGTGGAGTGACGACTCGAAGGAGGTACTTTGAGTGAAGAATGTGTGTGCCAACGGTCGTGCAACGACGAGAGTCCACAAATCTATCGAGGTCGAAGGAAACCAGCGTATCCCCTCCCCTCACTTAGTCTACTGATTGGCGTAGTAGTTGTCGTGTGTGTTTCCGAGGAAGCAAGCTTACTCAAGCTTAACTGATCCAAAATGTTATCGTGTTTGTAAAATATCCCCGTCGAGCAATGAGATAGTTACCGTGGTCCATGGAAAGGTCTTGGACTTTCCTCGTCGTCCAGTAGGATTGGCTGCGTGGATGTAAAGGCGCCAAGCAGTCTGACTGTATCTCCTTACGTCGTTTGTCGAGAGGCACAATTGTTCTTGACTAGCTTGGAACCAATTCTTGCGTTCCGTGCCTATCACGGTTAGGAACAACGCTACGCCAACGTGTCGTAGTACCGTGACGCATTTGTGACAGAGTTTCCGGGGTAGCGGAAATAGTCGCGCAACAAATAGCGCGCCGTCTCGATCCCGACGTCGTGTACCCAGCCATCGAACCAGTCCTCCATGGAATCTTCGGGTCGTCCACCGGCACCGGCGGCGGCCTTGGCGTCGTAGACACGTCGGGAGCGGCGCGTATCGTTACGCGCAACGTAGCGTTCCCAGGTTCCGAGGTAGTGAAAGACGGCGAGGGGGTAACGGTTCGGTGTGCGCAGATTGAGTTGCTCGATGCGTCGACACAATACTTTGGATGGTCGATGTATGGAAAATGCCTGTTGCCAGAGTTCGTCGGGGGCGGGTACCCGGGAGACGTCCACTAGTGTTTTGGGTTGGGCGTTGTAGACGGTATCGTTGTAGGCAGCGTGGTAGCGCCAGCGGAGGGTTTCGAAGCGTTGGGGATTCGCGGCGGCTGTGCCAGCAGTGGTTGTCGTCGTGACGACCGAACGATTGGTTTCCATCGCACCAAACAAGAGTCGCGGCATGGACACGCAAGAATGGTGAGCGTTGGCGGCGCGGGCTTGGACGTTATCCCGGAGCAGTGCGTTCCAGAACCGGAACAAACAGCCGGGCTGGACGAGCTTGACCGGTACAACGGGCGACCCTGCCGTCGTGTGTGGCCGACGCCGGATTGGATTGAGGGTCAAATATTCATCGGTATCGACGTGGAGTACCCAGGTTGCGTTCCGCTCCCGCCAGTGGCGGTAACAGTGTGTGAGGAGTGTGACTTGACGGTAGCGGTGATTGTTGATACGGGTGCGATCGGCGACGACTTGCGCGGCCGATTCGTGACCCACGTGCCACTGGGAGCGTTGGGCGTCGCCCGAGACGTAGCGGGGTGGAATGTGGTAACCGAGCGTCCGGAAGGATTCCGGCAGATAATCGACGTCGTCCCAGACTCGCACATCCAGATCGGTCACTTCCGTCCAACGCGTGAGAGTCGCGCGGGGCGAAGTACGACTGCTGGGGTCGACGGCGACGAGCAAATGACGGAGATTCCAAACGTGATAATGGTAGGCAATCCATTCGTCGAGAATGTCGTTGTCGTCTTTGATCAAAAGACAGGCCGCGAGCGAGTCGGACGTGGATCGTTGGCTTTGTTGTCGGGACCGCGAGGAAGGACCGTGCCAGGCCATGGGACGGGATGGAATCAGCGTATCCGTAGCGGACGGTGTGTCGGAACGCCACACTCTGTCGTTCCGCCACCACCACCAGCCCGAGACGAGGAGGGCGCAGACGCCCCGGCACGGAATGTTCCCGGTCCGACGGCGCATTCCGATCGGTCGTTTCCGTGACGCTCGACACCACGGACTGGTGGTGACCCCCCGTGTACCGATTCCTACCATGATGTCGAGACGACGAGAAATGTCGAACGAACGAATGGGGAAGAGGTCGAAACCGGATCGAACCCCGTCGTTACCTTACAGGTAAACGTACCAGGACCGGAGTTTCGTGACGAGGTTTCGCGTTTCCATTCGTTCGCACGCGGGACTACCATCGTTCCAGGCACAAGTCCGATTCCGATGGACGCTGACAGTGAGAATGAGACTCTAGTAGGAATGTCCACCTTTTTCATTCGGGTGGCTGTACTACTTGCCAACGGTCAGTGGAAGTATAGCGACACAGTCCGAGTCGTCACTGGTCCGACGACACGGCGCATCATCATCTCTACACCTCTTGAGAGACACTCGATTCTCTTGTTGGCACCCCCCCCCCCCCCCCTTCACTCTCCCAACGAGTATCCCAAGTCCATCACTGGGGCAGAGGCACACACAGTCCACACTCTCTCACACACACACACACGATCTTCTGCGCACCAAAGCAACGCAAACGACACCGAGACACTCGTTTACATTCCTTGATTGATACCGATTCCAGACAACACTTCAACAACACTCCAGCAACAATACTCAAGAAAGTCTCGGCGCTCGCATTGTCAACAATTGGTACGTGCCTGGTCGTCGCGGACGACGTTGGAATAGTCTGACGCGCTAGCGCTAGCTCTACAGTCACTCGCTCACATACTCACATATTCCCCTTCCATCTCGCTACCTGTTTTCCATTCGGCGTTTGCCCGGCACACACTTTCGTCTCTCGAACAGTATGTGGCGACGCGGCCGCATGAGTAGTATCACCAGTACCGTCACGACGATGGCAACGACGACACGTCGTCGCGCGAACGCCCGTCGCATTCTCTCCACGTCTGTACCCTTGCGTCCCTGGAAGACGTCCGTGGTGGAAAGTCACGGCGACTACCGCGCCGAAGCCTGGTTGGAAGACCACGTCGGGGGTGATCTCTACCGGTACCAGGCCGACTTGCCAATGTTGCCCGTGCCTACGTTGGCCCACACGCTCGAACGATTACTCCCCACCGTACTCCCCGTGTGTCGTCACGACGAAGAAATGGAATCCCTCCGACAAGCCGTCGACCGATTTCCCGAACAGGCAAGTACGCTTCAGGAACGGTTGCTCCATCGACAACAACAACACGAAAACGCCAACTCGTCCTGGTTGCAGCACTGGTGGAACACGCTCGGCTATTTACAAGTCCGCGAATCCGTCGTCATTAACGTATCCTACTTTTTTCATCTGGCCGACGACCCTTCCGCCACCACACTCACGCAGCGTGGGGCCGCCCTCTTGACCGCCGCCGCACAGTACCGCCACCAAGTGTGCTCGGGATCCCTCGCACCCACCGTACTCGGTCGGGGGGAACGGGCCCAGCCACTCTGTAGTGCCGCCTACAAGTACATGTTCCACGCATCCCGTATCCCCCGTCCGCAACAGGATTCCTACAAAATTTACGACCCCGCCCGTTACCGACACGCCGTCGTGGCACGGAAGGGACACTTTTACACTTTGAATCTGTGTGGGCCGGACCACGCCACGCCCTACCCCGTCGCCACCCTCCAAGCCGGATTGGAACGAATCGTCGCGCACGCGGACGCCATGCACGCACACCCGCCACCGCCCCAGCTCGGCTGGTTGACCACGGCCCCACGCGACGATTGGGCCGCCGCACGCCAAACCTTACTGGATACGGACCAGCAATACCAACGAAGCACCGTCTCGGACGCCTTGGAACGACTCGAAAGTGGCGCCGTCTTGCTCTGTCTCGACGACGTACACGCCGTCAGTCGGTTGGAAATGGGGCAACTCTTACTCCACGGCGCCGGACACAATCGATGGTTCGACAAGTCCGTCCAACTCGTTGTTACCGAAAACGGTAAGGCCGGATTGATCGGCGAACATTCCATGATGGACGGAATGCCCATGGTCGGACTCGCCGATCACTGTACCAAGGTCACCTACGAACAGTGTCTCCGAAAAAGTCCCACCGGGACCATGGTACCGGAACCCACGGTGGAACCGATTTTTAACACCCCCGAGTTCACGCAAATCTTACAGGATCCGATCGTACACAATCTCGTGGATCAAGGTACTTGTTGTGTTGGTGCGTCGTAGCGCTCGGTCACGTCGTTTCAAGTACTCACGTGTGTCTCTCGCTTTGGACTCAAATTAATCTCGACTACATAGCTAAAATGGACTGTGACGACTGGACCGGCCGCCACGCCATGCAGTCGCAAAGTTTCCAAGGCTACGGAAGCCAATTTATAAAACAGGCCGGTTTTTCTCCGGACGCCTTTGTCCAGATGGCCATGCAATTGGCCACCTACCGACTCTGGGGTGAACAGGCCGGTACGTACGAAGCGACGCAGGTTCGTCCGTTTCGACACGGACGGACCGAAACCACCCGCACCGTTTCGTTGGAAAGTGCGGCCTTTGTCCAACGCCTCGGACTCCGTCCCCAGTACAACGAGCACGATGCCGAGGTGCGTGGCGAGAAGCTACGGCTGTTGCGCGACGCCGTCCAGGCCCACGTGCGGTACATTGGTGCGGCGGCACAAGCCCAAGGCGTGGATCGACACTTTTTCGGACTTTCCATGCTCGTGGCTGACGGCGAAAAGGCCCCCGATCTGTACGCTCATCCCGCCTTTGTACGGGCCAAACGATGGCGGGTGAGTACCAGTCACCTGACACATCCCAAGATTGTCAATTGGGGCTACGGGGAAGTCGTGCCCGACGGTGTGGGCTTGTCGTACTCCATTCATCCGCGCCATTGCGTCTTTAACGTGACGGCCTTGAAAGAAACCGGATGGGCGGAGAAGTTGTGCACGCTTTTGGAGGAAAGTCTGCTCGAATTGCGGACTCTCATCGAAATGGATCAAGCTCCGCCGTCGAGCAAACTGTAAACGGGCGAACGAAAAAGCCTCGCCGCTACGCCGGATCTATTTACAAACTTACTAAAGGTTACCTCGTTGTCTTTCTTTTTTAATTTCGCCCCCTCTTGCTACCGTCGCTTCGTTCGAGGAAATGCTTGGGCTTTATGCGACTTTCCCGTGCTATTTACGTGACGATTCGTGTCGCTCGTCGCGGGCGCCTTCGGGTGGCTCCAAACCGACCTTTCGTCATTCATTGCTCTTCCCGATTGGTTCGTTGGCAATTTTGGTACCGGCCGCTGGACGTTTACCCTTGAAGGTACGACGACGAGATTCACGCATTTTACCAGGACGGCCTGCGCTCTTGGTGGCGGCAGTCCCGTCTCCTCCGGGCAACAGGCGTGCGCCGCCTTCCTCGACCAGCATACTGGTACTGAGACTCGCCTTGGACGCATCGGCAGGTGCCGACAGCGGTGCGTCAACCACCGGACGCTGCTTTTTACGCCGGTTTGCATTTCGTTTCGGTACCGTGCCATTCTCTATTTTGGAGAGACCGATATCGTTGGCTTTCTTTGCTTTTGTTTTCAAGTCATCCAAATGTGACTGTCGCGTGTGCTGCGTTTGCTTCTCTGACTGGGTTGGCACACTATCTGGGTTATTCTCACTCTTATCAGCGATAACGGTATCGGTATTGACAGCATTGCCAGTGTTGGTTCGCGCTACCCTCTGCTTGCGACGGCTCTCCCAGTGGGGGTTTTCCTTTGTGCTAATGGAAGTAGGATCGATGTTATCGGTATCGCTTTTCTTCCGGATGTCAATTTTCTCAGAATTGCTCTCCTTCTCCGAGGCCTCCAAAGGAAGGGGTTTGCGGACTGGTTCTCCACTAGGATGGTTGGTCTCCGAGCTCACATTCGCCTTCTTGGTCGTACGCGCTTTGTCGATGTGTGACGCAGCTTTTGGCTTTTTCTTTTTCCCTACCTCCCTGTGAACAAAATCCTTCTTTTTGTTCCTGCCTCTAGTTTCCTTCGGTTTGGAAGGGAACGGCCACAACTGTGCAGGCGGTTGACTCTGTAAGTCCTCCGCCAAGAGCCGTAGTTTTCTGCCCAGATATTGCTCGGCTTGCGCCAATCGGGCGGTGATCTCGCGGATACCCCACTCGCTAGCGGGGATACCCAAATCATGAGGGCAGTGTGAATCGTACGTCTCGAAAGGATCCTCAATGCACCAAAAGCCCAAATATGATTTGCGAAAGACGGTTTTAGGTAGAAACGTGTCCCGACCAAGTTTGATGGACACCGTCAAGATGGAAGGGTATTCCACGACGTAAAAGCGGAAAAATCCGTACAATAGACTCGTCACCGACACCGATTCCATCGCCGGCGCTCGTTGCCATACCGACGAGACATCCTCCCACTTGAGGTAAAACGTGTCGAGGTTGTTGACGTTGTGCCATTCGTTCCTGGGATCTCGGGATATTCCCGCCGCCTGCGCCAACTCGGGACTTTGCAAGTTGGGTACAAAGACTACGTTCTGTAGGTAGAAAATGACCAAATTCATCCACGCGTATGAGCTGAGTGTATTGTGTTGGGAAGAGCAAATACCAAACGCCTTGGCCCAGCGCTTGACTGCAATCATGAGGGCCTTGACGCGATCATCCACGATGGAATACTCACGCAGTAGCGACGAGTTGACGAAGGCAATGTCGTTGAGAAAGCATACGTCAAAGTCAATGGATCCGTCGACCGTGTACGGGTTGTTGGCTCCCAGATACGTGCCCTTTATTACGGGCACCCGGGCCCGGGTGACGGGTTGCATAGCCCGAAATTCGTGTTTTCGCCGTTCCATGGTCCGACAAACTGCGTAGACCAAAGACTTCATTTCGCTTTCGTACCGTTGTACAGGACATTTGCCTATTTCGAATTGGTCTTTGACCTCTCGTGCACGCTTAAAATCCAAACTCAGATCCACGTCAGACGATTTACCCAAACTCAAATCGCTGAGACAGCTTCCGTAGACGCTCAGGCGAGCATCGGGAAATCGTTGTTGAATGAGCTTCGACAAGTGCTCGTGTAGAATATTGATGGATCGAGTGTACGCTTGGTGATCCTCCTCGTCCTGGTCTTGACGAAGCCCACATTCGCAATCCCAGACTTTCGTGGCTTCCACCATCGCATCTATATCTTCGAGTTGCAACCATGCCAAGGGATGTTGAGCGACCCAGGAAGTCGGCGTCGATGCCGAGCTGTTGAAGCCACCCAGGACTTGCCGTTGCAAGGAATACAAACTGTCGTGCAGGTCGCCACAGCGAAAACGCTCCAACAAGGACGCCAGTGTGTTGCGCGTTGGGTCGTGCATATCTTGTGTGATACCAATGGCTTGCCAAAGGGTGCAGAAGGATATAAAAAGGCTTTTTGTGAACCGCTGCGTGCTGACATCCCATACCTGGGTTCCGAAAAGCCAGCAGCGAGCCTTGCCGCTTTTCTCACTGCCCGTCAATTTAACGCTGCCTATTTCCAGATCCTGGTTGTTTCGTTGTTCGTGCCAAAACATTTTGAGTAAAACGGGTGTCAGGATGGTAAGGGAGTTGACGAATCGGGCTGTGCGAATCCAAGGATCAGATGGTGTACTATCTCCATCTCCTTTCACGTTGCAGTCTTGGTCCATGGCCAATTCGTTGACCGTTAATTTTTTCTGGAGCCGTTCGCGTTGTTTTTCCAGAGCCTCCTTTTTGGAATCTGCCCGCTTGCTGCGCCGGATGGGCGGGTCCTCAGCGTCGCGGTGGTGGAAGTGCTGCAAATCGTTCAAGGCACCTTGGATCCGGTCGGTCACGTTGTGAACACGTGTGAGATGCTTCCACCAGTCCTCCCCGTCCGTGGGAGTGTTGTGTGCCGTCGTGGACGGAGGATGCGCACTAACCGGTTCATTCGTGTACGTTGGCCGAGAAGTGTCCCGGAACAGATCGAGGAGACCAATGGTGGATGTGAGCAAAGGTAGGGATGGCAGGCACTCCTCGCCTCCATCCGCGTCATGGCTACGCACCCACAGAAATCCGTCGGATATTTCCATCGTAGTCATTGTAGACACAGGGGCTACAGAGGAAATGGAGTGAGGTATGCAGTCTCTTCGAAGGGATATAGACTCCACACTCTCCTTTTGCTTACCCAGCGTATATAGAGTCAGTTGGGGATCATCCACAAGACCACTTGTATTGTTTTGGCACCTTCTATGAGAGCAATGAGGAACCAATCTCAGAAGAATTTGCAACGGATGGATAACTGATGGTCGTTTTGGTTCTTATGGAATACTGACAGTGAGTTTTCGATCAGATCGCGATATCGATTGTATAATCGGCTGCAGCGAAGAACTACCTACTACTAGTCTACACAAAATTGTTATTGTTGCTTCACATTCAGTCAGCAACTGATTATGCGACCCTCTATATGGACAGCGTCTTGACATTCATTTTATAGGTTGCCCATCTCGGCCTGTTAATTGTTATGACGAACGGACGGGACATTTCAATC
The DNA here is from genome assembly GCF_000150955.2 of Phaeodactylum tricornutum CCAP 1055/1. Taxonomy (NCBI): domain Eukaryota; phylum Bacillariophyta; class Bacillariophyceae; order Surirellales; family Neidiaceae; genus Phaeodactylum; species Phaeodactylum tricornutum. The sequence continues at coordinate 131,260 of NC_011684.1, forward strand.
CTTCGATAGATCTATTGATATCTTGACAAGAGATGTAAAACTAGTAACACAGGCCCTGCTGCACGATAAAATGCCGTTAATTAGCTGTGAAGAGAGGGTAGCCTCATAATATTCAATGCACCTTATTCCAAGGCCTTCCGTTAGTTCTTGAACAATTCTTCATTCTGCGAGCACCCAACAACAGAACAAGCAGAGAATGCTCGATCGCGCTAGACGGTCACTTTCCGATTCCAGCAGAAAAATCAGAGCTTTGCAATTAATGGGCATTCCAGATGCCAGGTTATCTCCTTGCTCACGGGCGCCGGCATACGTTTAACAGCAGTTCGAAGGCTGTACGCCACTTGGAAGGGATTGGTATACCTGCAGTAAGAAAGGCTGCTGGCTTTGTCCATACTAAAGTGGTGGCGATTGAACGTGTTGTCCTTGATTTTGATGAGATTGACGGAGTTGACCGAATTGATGAGCAGAGCCTGGAGTTGTATGTGCAATGACACTGCTTTGGAATGACCCCTAGTTCTGCATGTAAGGAACCAGTTGTTCGTCCACGTCGTTCGCATCGTCCTCCTGATACCGGATTATAGAGATGGTATTGCTGTGAAGGATCATTTTGTACAGAAAAGTTTCGTATAGTATGTGGTCGGCCTTGTGGGTAGTGTCTTGACGTTTGAGGACGGAATAAGTATTGCTGCGCAAAACTTCTGTATCCAGGATAAAAACGTAATTGATCTTGTCGGTGTTGTGTTGTTGAGGTAAAATAGCTGTGTTCGGAGCCGCGTGGCGATTGCGACGACGTTTGTGGTTTCATCTCCTCACCTTTCTTCTTTCGTGGTTTCTTTGCCACGGGAGGGGACGGCCACAAGCGCTTCGGAGGCGGAATGCTCGTATCCTCCGCCAACAGCCGTAGCTTTGCGCCCAGATACTGCTCGGCTTGCGCTAATCGGTAAGTGATCTCGCGGACCCCGCCCACGCCGGCCGTAATGGCCAAATCATGAGGGCAGTGCGTGTCGTACGTCTCGAAAGGATCCTCAATGCACCAAAAGCCCAACGATGATTTACGAAAGACGGTTTTAGGTAGAAACGTGTCCCGACCAAGTTTGATGGACACCGTCAAGATGGAAGGGTACTCCACGACGTAAAAGCGGAAAAATCCGTACAATAGACTCGTCACCGACACCGATTCCATCGCCGGCGCTCGTTGCCATACCGACGAGACATCCTCCCACTTGAGGTAAAACGTGTCGAGGTTGTTGACGTCGTGCCATTCGTTCCTGGGATCTCGGGATATTCCCGCCGCCTGCGCCAACTCGGGACTTTGCAAGTTGGGTACAAAGCCTACGTTCTGTAGGTAGAAAATGACCAGATTCATCCACGCGTATGAGCTGAGTGTATTGTGTTGGGAAGAGCAAATACCAAACGCCTTGGCCCAGCGCTTGACTGCAATCATGAGGGCCTTGACGCGATCATCCACGATGGAATACTCACGCAGTAGCGACGAGTTGACGACGGCAATGTCGTTGAGAAAGCATACGTCAAAGTCAATGGATCCGTCGACCGTGTACGGGTTGTTGGCTCCCAGATACGTGCCCTTTATTACGGGCACCCGGGCCCGGGTGACGGGTTGCATAGCCCGAAATTCGTGTTTTCGCCGTTCCATGGTCCGACAAACTGCGTAGACCAAAGACTTCATTTCGCTTTCGTACCGTTGTACAGGACATTTGCCTATTTCGAATTGGTCTTTGACCTTTCGTGCACGCTTAAAATCCAAACTCAGATCCACGTCAGACGATTTACCCAAACTCAAATCGCTGAGACAGCTTCCGTAGACGCCCAGGCGCGCATCGGGAAATCGTTGTTGAACGAGCGTCGACAAGTGCTCGTGTAGAATATTGATGGCTCGCGTGTACGCTTGACGTTCGTTGCGGTCCTGGTGGAGTCCACAGGCAACATCCCAAAGGTGGGTGGCGGCCATTGACCGGGCGTCCCGATCGGCGAGTGGGAGCGTCGTCCAGGGCGGTTGCCTATTGCTCCGTCGCGCTCGGTAATAGTCGTGCACGAGTTGTCGGAGTCGCTGCATGGTGCCATACCTCTCACCGCGGTAAAAGTGCTCCCACAAGGCCGGGAGAGTGTCCGGGGTGGCGTATCGGGCGTGAGACCCATCCGGCGCCACACCGTGACACTCCACTCTCGGTACATCTTGTGGGTGTCCCGCTGGTGGGCCACGTCCCAGACATGTGTGCCCAGTATCCAGCAGCGTTGCTTGGTGCCGGGACCTCCCGTCAAAGAGACGGCGTCCCGAACGAGATTGGTCTCGTGACGGTGTGGGTGGTGCCAGATGCGGAGCAGCACGGGGGTCACCATGGTGAGAGAATTGAGGACACGGGCGACCCGTCACCAGGAATCAAAGCGGACGGCTTGGTCGTCTCGTGAGTACCAAACGACGTTGGATCGACAGGGTAATGGTCGTGTGGAAAACACTGTAGTTCCTGCAGGACCCGACGCGTTTTGATCCATCACATTGTAACGCACGGGTCCGATGTCGGGAGTTGTCCCAAGGGTGGATGGGATTGGCCGTCGGCGCGTCCGCACCTTGCCCGGGAAATTCGTTCGTGTACGTTTCCCACCAGGATTTATACTGGAGTAGTGTGAGGAGACGAGTCGTGGACGTGAGCAAGGGCAACCATGGCTTTTTCGGATTGTCGTCGTGACACCACACAAGTCCGTGCGCCAGTTCCAGCCGCCGCTCTGGTGAGGGCATACGGAAACAAGCAGAAACAAAAGATACTTTTCCACGGACTGAGTGTGTGTCACCCCGCCCGAGACAGGAACGGTTGGCGGCTTCAATGTGGCGTCGGTCGGAATGGAAACGAGGCGTGTGATTGTCCATCGGTACTCGGTTGGGTGCTGCCGTGGGGACCTTGTGTGGGAGAGTATGTCATAGGTACACGGCATCGGGTGCGGGGATGCCGATCCAAACAGTAGGTGTGTAGGGGTCGGGTTGCTCGACGGGGTGGATGTGAGACGTTGGATTCCGTGAAGAGTGAACGTGACTCGTAACCCTACTGTTGTTCTAGGGGAATGGTCGGGGCCGCGAAAAGAACAGCGGCCTGTGTGCACCATGTCCTACGAACCAGTACCAGTCACCGATACGGACAGTGAATACTTACAGTTACCCATACAGCATGATTCCTAGCGCACGGCGTTCGCACCACCCAGAACCTCGCCAACGTCGAGGACGGGGGTTTTTCCTTTCTCGTCCAATCCGTAATTCGCCAACGGCAACTCTTGGCGTGCCGTCTTGCTCTTGTTCTTTCGACTCCTGCTACTATAACTATCACTGCTCGAGTGGTGGTTTCGTCCAACGCAGAAACCAGGCGACCCCCGGGACGTACACCGCCGACGGACTGAATAGTTTCGCTCCGGCTTTGGTGGTGGAGTGCTTGCTTGTCTGTCGCTTGCTTGTGGTTGAGTGCGTGTCTGTCTGTCACTTGCTGTTCCTTGCAACTGGATCAATGTGGCGCCGTACCGTTTGGATTCTCGTTGGTGTGGTAGGGACGGGCACGGGAACCACGGAATTGCAATCCTTACCGTCACGTCAAGCCGAACAAACACCACCACCATTACAACCACAGACTCCACCGCATCCACCACCACCACAATCAGGGACCTGGTCGGACCAGTCTTTTTTGTGGGAACAAATTTGGGACGCTGTACAGTCCCGAATGCCCCAGTCGGCCTCCACAACAACGACGAAAGCGTCCGCCGACACCCAGGTGGGTGGCATCCCATCCCACACGGATCGACGCCGGGCTCTTTACCGTCACAGCTTGACGGAACACTACGCTACCCTACTCGGGCAATCACAACAACAATATCCCCACACGGCAACACCCGACTCACCGTCAACCCAAACACACGCCGATACCAATACCACCAAACCCGATCAGTCGCAACCAACACCAGACGCCCACCAACGTCGGTCGGCCTCACTCGCACATCTATTGCGTACTTGGACCGCACGGGACATGGGGGGTCGTCCCCGTCGGCGAACAACCCCGGTGGACCGGGTTTCCTCCCGACACGCTGCTTTGCCAATCTTTCCCCCCAGTCTCCGCGAGGCCAATCGCGACACCGTCCGCGAAGCCTTTACCCACGCCTACGATGCCTACATGTATCACGCCTTCCCCGCCGGCGAACTACATCCCCTTACCTGCACACCGGGAAGTTTTGATCTCGTGCGGTTGCCCGCACTCACCCTCGTGGACTCCTTGGATATGTTACTGCTCATGGACAACACCACTGAATTCGCCCGGAGTGTGGAACGATTGCGCCAGTTGCACACCGCCACACCACTCTTTCGAGTCGATCGCAACGTTTCCGTCTTTGAAACCAATATTCGGGTTCTGGGCGGTCTCTTGTCGGCTCATCAACTCGTCACGGCCTTGGTGGACAATGCCACCGTCCCGTGGCACCACGTCTGGAAACGCGACGGCAACGACTACGTCGTAAGGGATGGACGGCGGGATGCTTGGTCATCCACCGACACTGGCACGGACCGGGACCAGGACCAACCGTGGGTGGGCTGCGCAACACATTCCTCCTCGCCCGACTGCGTCGTGAGTACTGCGGCAACGTCATCGTCTTCCACCACGACCGCCTCCACTTTTCAATCACAACCTCACAACGGCACAAAATACTGGCGCTACGATGGTTGCTTGTTGGAATGGGCCCTCGATCTCGGCAATCGACTTTTACCGGCCTTTCAAACCAAAACTGGCATTCCCTACGGCACCGTCAATCTCTTGTACGGGGTTCCCCCGGGTGAAACGCCCGTGGCCAGTTTGGCCGGTGGAGGTACCTTGTCCCTCGAATTTACTCTCCTCAGCCGTCTAACTGGCGACGACCGTTTCGAAGCGGTGGGCAAACGCGCCACCCGCGGCTTGTTCGCCTTGCGCAACCGACGCACCGATCTGTTGGGCAAACACGTGGACGTGCAAAAGGGCGTCTGGACCGAAACACTCTCCGGAATTGGTAGCAATTCGGATTCCTTTTTGGAATACCTGCTGAAACACTACATACTGTTTCCGGAAGACGGCGACTTTTGGATCCTCTTTGTGGCCGCCTACTCCGGCGTCTTTCGACACTTGCGCGTGGGGGAGTGGTACGTGGACGCCGATATGAACCGCGCCGCCGGTGGTGGTGCCCGGCACGTACTGGAATCCCTCATGGCCTTTTATCCCGGACTCCAAACCTTGTTGGGCGAGCTCGTCCCGGCGGCCCAATCCCTCAACAGCATGTTCCTCGTCCGCGAATGGCTGGGCTTTTTGCCGGAACGCTTTCATTTCGGCAGCTGGCGACTCGACGGAGGAATGAGTGGAGCCGGGAAACATCCTCTCCGACCGGAATTACTAGAATCGTGCTACTTATTGCACAAGGCGACGCAACAAGTGGGCAGCGACAACAACGCCACGGGTACCTCCTCGGGTTGGTTGTGGGCGGCGGACTGGGCCCTGCGGAAACTGTCCGCGGCCCGGACCGAATGTGGGTACGCCAGTATAAAGGAACTGCGCACGTTCACGTCAGGGACCACCGATGGGTCCAGCCACGGAGTGCGGCTCAGCAACGAAATGCCCAGCTTCTTTCTGAGCGAAACACTCAAGTACCTGTATCTGATCTTTGACGAGGACAACATATTGCATCGCGACAAGGATCGCGAATGGGTTTTTACCACCGAAGCGCATCCGATTCACCACGTGCCCGTGCCGCCGAAGAAGAAAAAAGGCCAACCGAACCGACCATTTGCCGCCGAAATTGACGGGCTCAAAGAGATTCTGCGAGCCCGTCTGCGCAACGAAAAGACCAAAGTCGAAACCGTCGTTCATTTGGGTGGCGAGCGCTGGTCGGAGAAGCTTTCCAGCAAGGAATATCAAGCCGATTTGACGGCCGTCGTTGCGCAAGCCAAACACGTGCGAACGAGCACGGACGATGGAGAATTCGATTTTTTCGAGCCTCGTAAACTTACGACGCATGCGGAAGAGGCTTCGGAAGGCGTCATGGATGCCTTCGGGAATATTGCCACCAATACCGCGCATATGCGACTGACCGAGTTGGGCGTTGGGGATGGCTACTTGTTGCGCAAGGCGTGTCCGAATGTGTACAGTTCGGAACTCCTTTGGATGCACGCACTCAACGGTGGAGTTCTGGATTACTCCGATGTTCATGTCACGCAAATGGGTACTAACGAAAGACCCAACCGATGGTACAGCTTGGGCGCGATTGAAGCTTTGGAAGTCCAAGGACTTGGTATACATTTGGACGAGCCTAGTCATGGAACATGTCCAATTTTTAAAGACAAGAATCCAGTCGACGCCACACCTCAGGATAGTGATGGAGAGAAAAATTCGTTTATCGACGACGAAATATCGGAGTTCGAAAGCCCTATGGGAGCTTTTCGCATATCCTCCTTTCCCGAGGGTAGCGGTTTCTACATGAACCATGTGGCAAGTGGCGAGACGCTTCTGACAACGTTCTTAACCGATGACAGCGACATTAGCAATACCTTTGTCATGACGTACGCTACGCTCCCATCAACCACGCAACAAGCAAAACCGAAGGAGGGATACGCACATTTGCCGACCTGGAGACGATTGGGTCTGAAAATCCCGGATATAGAAGAAGTAGAAGAACGCATACCTGGGAACCGCGTTGTAGTTATGTCCGACCTATTTGGAAATTCCTTCACCTGTACAGTGGATGTGCTTTGGAAGTCATCCGATCCTGAGAAAAATGAAGATGAAGTCTTGGCATCGGTTCCCTGTGCACCAGGGCTCTTTGGTCCCGCCCATATGAGCAGCCTTGCGGACTCTGCTGACATTGTCATGGAAGCAATTTTGCTACCCCCTTGGGAGGACGACATCTTTGGGTGCGAATCTCCCGCAGAGTCCGGCGATGGAAATTGTGATAACAAGGTCGCGTCTTTTACCTTTACCGTGGACGTTCTATTTCCATTGGAACCTGAGGCCGGTTGGCAACCTTCGAGTCTCGAAGAAAATTTCACTTGCAAAAATGTAAATATTCAAGCGGTCCATCGTGGCGACTGCACATTTTTGGATAAAGCTATCAATCAAAAAAGACAATGGGGTGCTGGGGCAGTCATTGTGGTAAATAGCGGAGAAGATGAGCTCTTTGTTATGTCCCAGGGTACAGACGAATTGTCAGGAGTGGATCCTGATGACATTCCGCTTGCCGTTCTGGTTACTGGTTTAGATGGAGAGGCTATCCTATCAGCTGCCGCGACAGAATACAAAGAGGAGGAAGGTTACATTGCTGGACGTGTTTCACTCGTTCGCCAACAAAACACCATGTCATTACAATCGTCGGAGAATTCTGGACCACGACAATTTCCCATTGTCAATGGATCGCCCTCAATGCTTCAGCTTTTGGCCAAAGGTGGTTGGGGGGTCCAGGCGACTTCGCCAGATGTTTCCGATGGTAGCGATTGGCAACTTAGCCTCCTACACCATAAACTCGGCGATATTAGTTGACAGGAACATGGATGGAGGAACAAATTTGTTGAACAGCGGTCTAGCCTTTGTGCGAGCTGAGTAAGACCCGTCCATGCCTCCCACGAAAGAATACCAAGGTTGATTGGACCGCTTCGATTCTCTTCCCGCCGCTACACAAAAAAGCGTTGGACAAGACGGCGGCCAGGTTTCGCTTTATTCAACGCAGTTTCAACAATTGATTCTGCAAGTAAATAAAGTCTATTTGCTAGGGAAGTGATAGCCGCTAGTAAATGTGGTTGAAGAAAGCGCTGCTACGTTTCTAATAGGTACTTCGCTGGAAGGAATACCTATACGCCTTTTTCACACGAATTTCCCACTACTACACCTAACTGTAAATCAAAATATGAAGTCAATAAACAATCGCTGAACTATCGCTTGGGCCCCGATTTATTATTCCGTTGCAAGGTATTTGATAACTGAGCGCGAAGAGAGTTCATAACGTTCGAGCTAGCACGGGACCGTTGTGGTTCTGGAGGGCCTCGACTAGGCGGGCCTTGATCAGTCTGTCGAAAACTAAATTCTTGCTGCTGCTGTGGATGGTGAGGACCTCGATGTCCTCCCTGCTGAGAAACGTTGTATCCGGAACGATTCCCCCCCGAAAATGAAGAGTATCCGCCACGCTGTTGCGATTGGTATCCTCCCGGGGCTGGTGGCTGTTGACCTCGCCCATTAACATGTTGAAAGCGTTGTGTATGCACTCCTTGAGATTGGCTGTAGTGCTGTGGGTAACCATTTTGGTGGGCAAAGTTTTGAGTAGTCCGCTGTCCACCTTGAGGGTATTGCGCTGACGGCGGAGTATAATTTGATGTACTAGGATGATTTTGTTGCCAAGGCGGACGATTGCTGTAAGCTTCCCGTCCTTGTACTTGGTGAAGATGACCCTGGTTTAAGAAAGGATTTGGCATCTGCGGGGGTGGAGGTCCAGGTCGTTGCCGTTTTTGCTGTGGTTCCATGGCGCCCCACGCCCGTGTCCCTGCCTGATTCATTTGTTGTCCGCGGCCAGTCCTTTGAGCCAAATTCCTTTCATAGGAACCAATATTCATGCTGCCGTATCCCGATTGGTGGCTTTGCCCGTTCGATACTCCCAAGTTCGCAATCGAGCCACCTCCGCGATTCAGCCGTGGTCTTCGAATGCGCTTGTCATCTATGGAAAGCTGTGGCGGAGACAGCCTCGCTCCAGGGAGCAACACACTTTTGTGTGATAGTTTCAAAGGTTCTGAAAACGCCACACAAATTGCATCATTGGGTTTTATACTGTCAGAAAACAGTCCGTCCTGGGACTCTGAAATACGATCGGCAGATGGTGGTGGGTTAATCTCGGCGTCCTCATCGACTGGATATAACTCGTTAATGAGAGGCGGTCGCACAGACCCACTGAATCCAGCATCGTACGTTGCCGAGTCTATTAATTTAACTTTAGGGGCCTTGGCCGTCTTGCCTCCTGACAAAACGGATGCTAGTTTCTTGCTTAACGGATGCGATCGATGAACAAACAAATACCCATCGTCGAGTCCACGAGCGTTGCAAAGTAATTCCTCTTTCGTCCACTTTGTCATTGTTGGACTCATTGCTCCAAGAAGGCGATCTTCCTCAATAAATGGAAGAAGAACAACCCATAACCAAGGCATGGCTTTTCCGTTCGGATCCACAGGAACTTCGCCGGGATAGAAATCGAGAATAGGACTTTCTGGATCCGTCATTAGCCACCGCGCTGCCTTCGGAATGGCGTGGGCGGAATCCGACGGTAAGACCGCCATCAGCTGTTCTACAGGATTGAAGGGAGTTGCGAGTTCAAAAGCTCTCACATCCTTTTCAAATCGTTCAATGTTTCTTAAATCTGAAGCAAAGGGTCCGTAGTGAAATGGGTAGTACCATTTCCAGCTGGGACAACCGTCATAATAGTACTTCATCACCCAACACAATCCCATTACATACGATCTAAACAAATGCTCTCGCCCTCCATGAGCTTCTACGTCATCAGCCTTGCATTTGTCCGTGTAATATCGATCTTTCCACCCAGATTCGTGCAAGCGAACCTTGTCCTCGATACTATTTGAATACTCGTCCAGTTTCTTTTGCTGCTCAGCCTTGACCTTTTCCTTAAAGGCTTTGGCAACCGCTGGATCTACTTCAACAATAATATCATCGATACGTGCAGCATCCTCGTCTCGATCGTCTTCCACATCGTCATCCTCCCCGGCATCATCTTCGAATTCCTCTTCCATATCCCCAACCTGGCCGGGATCGGGCTTGACTTGGACTGCCTTCTCTGACACGTCGTCCTTTTCCCCCACCTCGTCCAGTTTCCGTTTTACGTTGGAAGATTCTTTCGCGTCAGTTGTGGCTTTTTCTTCTTCAACCACGACGATGTTATCATTTAACCGTACACCCTCTTTTGGTTGCTCCGTCCTTGGCGCAATATCGCTTTCTTGTTTCTCCTCATCCATTACGTGTGCGCCAACTAAACTAGCCTTCAAAGCTTGCGCCGCGGCGTCATTATCGTCCGCCATCATGTGTCGCGCTTTCGTCTGTTGTCGAGATTCTTCCTTGGCGCGATGTCCGCGTTGCAACGCGACCGCCTTGCCCTCTTCCGCTTTGGCCAAAATTCGAGCCGACCGCCCTTGTGCGGGTGGAGGTGGTACTGGTGGAGGTTGAGGCGGATTGGAGCGATTCCGGGGAGCGAATCGTGCGCGTCGCTCCTTTTCACGTGTTTCGTTATCGTGTTTCATAGCAAACACGTGGTCTTCGATCGCCCCGACTTCGGCCAGAATCACGTCGACGTGGGACAAATTGACGTTGCCACCCGACCGGGTCAAGTACGACCCCAATCCGGGCAGCACGCGCTGATAAACGTTGAAAAGGTAATCCAAGGCTCCGTCTCGAATGTCTAAGGAGGGCAAGTGCGGCAAAAAATCATTTCCGACGAAAAAACACAAAAATACGACGTCGTCCAAGAGGCGCTCCAGTGAAGGCGCAAAGGGCAATCGCGCCGGATCCAAGAGGGGAGCAAACTCGTGGGCCAGATATTCCCGCAAAATTGGAATCGATATCCGCTGGATAGGTTTACCCTGATTATCGAGTATTCCCTGCATAGCGTGTGCTCCCGCCGCCTCATCCAAAGCTTTTTGGCGATCCAAAAACCCCGATTCCATTTGTCGTCGTTCCTGCGTTTCCATCGATTTGCGTCCAAACGTGACTTCTTCGCGGGAAATATAAAAGTGCGCTTCGTGCGTGGCGAGGGCGAGCATGATGAGATCGGCATCGAGACCGTGGAGGACGTGAACAAGGTTGGGATTGTATCCGGGTTGGGCTCGTTGCAAACGGACGTGGGCCATGATTTTGTGCTCTCCCTCGCCCGGCACCGAAGCGTCGCTGAAAATGACCTTGATGGACTGCCAAGCCTTGTCGGTCGAAATACGTTTACGGACATAGAAACGCACGTAGTCAGCGAGTCGGAGCATAAAGGGTGTTCCTGGCGTAATGACGTTACTGTCCCAAGGGTCCGTTGCCTTACGGGGCGGGGCTTGTTCGCCCACGGCGACCAGTTCGTCCCGAATGTGTGTTTCGAGCTCCTTGAGCTCCCGGGCTTCCTGGGCGGAACGGAAACGACGTGCCCGCTGCTGATTCATTTTCGCTCGGGGAGCGACACCATCAATGGCCAAGTACAGTAGTTTGCGTGGACGCGTGATGCGAAACAAGCGGTCCACGTAGCGACAGACATTTTCGTACATTTCTTCTTCGGTTTGGGGTTGGGGACCGACCTCGGGATGCGAACAGGGATGAATGATACCGTTCATATCAATGTACAGATTGTCGCATTCTAAACCGCTAGGATTGGGACGCGTCGAATCGAAAGGGAGACGAATGGAAGAATCCGGACCCGCGAGATGGACCCGATCTTCCAACACATCCTGCACAATTTTGGGATACTTCTCCGACAGCCAGCGGTAAAAGGCCGGAACTCCCATGCTGTTTTATCTCGCGTACCCGCACAAACTCTACTCAGGGCTCCGTAGCTGTAGGGGTTTCTTACCAAGAACAACAGGACAGCGTAGAAGGGGTTTAACGCATTTGCCTACAAGTGACGGAGGATGGATCATGGTGATCGTTGCTAGCCGAAAGACGAAACACTCGAACCGCAAAAGCGTTGGTTTTGGTTGGAATTCGCGACACTGCGACACGAGCAGCTTTTTTCGAACGGACCAAGCCAGACAAGGAGACGTTTCCATTGTACAGTGTCTGATTTGCATATAACCTTAACGCTTTAACGTCCTTTGTTCAAGTTTGAAAAGTCAGCGACGATCCCAATAAGACAACCCTCACACATTCCGAATCCAAGCGGAACGACGAAAGCGATCTCGTGCCCACATTACACCACTACCTATAGCAAACACTTTACTGGTACTGTTGCTACCTAGCCAGCGGCGTTGACCATTGCCGCCTATTCCTATTCGCACCTCTGCTCATCAGCGATACTCGGATCCGGTTCGAGTTGAGCCACAACCTCCAATAATACGTTACCGTTCGGCATCGCGAACGACGTATGCGCACTCGCCGCCAATCGCTGCGGGACGAACTGCACCAGGAGTCACTAGACAACGACCGTGCGTCGTCAACGGCTTCGCTCCCCATGTCGGCATCCCGACGTTCACGGCCTCCTCCACCGCCACCACCACCTTCGTCCCGAATGGTGGCGGATGCTGCACCGACCAACCCGACCGGTGCCAATCCTCGTACGACTTCCGCACCCGTTCGTACCCCCCACGCATTCAGCGCCACCGCACCAACGGGACGATCGGCATCCACACCAATTTCGGCATCCAACGCACGCTCCGCTTCGGAACGTTCTTATCCACAGCAGGAGCCGCAAGCTGCGGACGCGACAACAACAACAACAACGACCCTGCCGATGCCCCACCGATACAGATACCACCCGTCGAGACGCAGCAGGCACCGCGGACGCAATCAACTTTACCGCAATCGCAAAAGGCAGGCCTCCAACAACCCATTGTTGCAACCACTCCTGCGACCATTCCTGCTCGGACCTGGATTCTGAAATTGCGCGTCCCCTCCCTACACCAGCAACAGCAGCAGCAGCAGCCAAAACACTCGCCACCAGCTCCACGGGGTCAGAATGCGCATCCAACGCCATCGTCGCTACCTCCCGTTCTGCAAATTCACGTGTCACCCACAATGACGAGTGCAACCTTGGCTTCGTGCATTCAACAGGCTACCACACACCATTCCTACTTTTTGGGGGACCCACCGGTGGGATTGTTTGACGTGGCCTCTGGCGTCTTTGTCAGTCTCGATTACTTGTTGGCGGCTACAGCGACGTCAACAGCGGTTCCGAACAGGGAAAGTATGGAAGATAAGGAGCGAGATTTGATCCAGAACAGCACGTACACCTTGTATTGGGCACCGCCGCCACCCCCTCCGATTCACATTCCGTGGTATCACCACGTAGAGATTTGGATCGCTATACTTGTACCTCTCCTAGCCATCGTGATGTATTTTCAAGCCGCTTCGCTTTGGTATTGGTGTCATAGTGTCTCTACAGCAGTCTACCGCTGGACCATTGAACTGCCCTTGCAGGAGTTATACCGCCATGGCCCCTGGATGGTCGGTTGGGAGGGCGAATCGCTTCCTCGCATTTGCGCCCGCATTACCTATCACGGCGACGCTGCCTTTTGGAGCCGCAATCTAGAAGAATGCGAGCGCATCTACGATGCCAAAGAAGAAGCTTTCTTGCGCATTGCCCGGCCATCCGTCTACATTGTGTTGGTGGTGCTCGTCATGTTGTTCGCACGGTGGCTGGTGGCGGAGGCCTTGCACGTTTGGGCCGACCGAGACCGCCGACGCGCGGCAGCGTACCGACAAAGGCACCACGGTATGGATGCTGACATGATGGAGACTTACCGGGCGTGGCAAACCTTGATGCGGCAAGTACAGCGCGCGGTCACGCCACCGCACAAATCAGAGTCTGTACCACCCGCACAGCAAGCCGAACAATCTTCCGGTAGAACTCGATAGCGACAAAGATAAGTCTCATTGCTAAACACAATTTGGCAATTGTTACCCACCAAAGAAACGTCAAATACCATGCTTCGATTGTACATACCCATGGATCATGCTAGCTTATGCAAAATAAAGCGGATCTAAAATGAAGTTTGAATGTGTGCCTGTATGCGTAGCTCACGATCATGTTATGACGAGTTTCACTCCAAAAAACTTATCTTGCTCAGCAAGGCTGGCAGTGTACCAGATCGTCATCCCTGTGAAGCAAGATGCGAGAATGCGTAGCGACGAGAGAAGTACCTACACCTTACGTGAAGTTCGACAAAGACCCAATTGTGATTTTTGTAACGGTACACAGCTCACTTTCTGACGCGATTCAGTCGAGTAAGAGAGGCCCTTATCTCAACAAACACCCTCTGTCCATCCCTGCAGGGATCCCACTAGCGGACAGGGCGGTATACAATGATTGAGATCAGAAAACATCGGGTTCGGAGGCGAATTAACAGCAAGGATTGACTCTGCTACCTCATCTTCCGGTCGCCTATCATAGAATTTCTGCTCTGACTGGCGATTGAAAGATTGGTTCGAATGGCAAAGACAATCCAGGTAAAGGAACTACTACCTACTACCTTCTTATTACATGGCGCTTTTACGTTATCGAGGAAAACGCCCTTTTCTCGTGAACATTTTTTTACAAACCCTATAAATATAAAGCAAAGTTACGTAAGCGTAAGTTGCGACTTTAAGTCCTTCTTGCACTTACAATTTGACAAATTCATTTCAGAATCATTGTAAAACAGAGCGGTCTTGACAATATAACTCATGGCCGTGTGCGCTCGGTGGGTATAAAACCTGACTGTGAGTCATTACGGAATGACTCAAGACTGTCAAAAACCTTGACAATACTCACATTATTTCAATTCTGCAACACAATTTGATAAAATTCAATATTATCCTCTTTTACTATTTAGTTGTTTGAAAATGGCAAAAAGAATATATAAGGTATCACACTATGACTATACTGATGACCGTTATAAGTTTTGGAAAAACGCCAAAAGAGCACCTGACTATGAAAGTCTTTCGAAACATTCTTTCCAGCAGACTTTTTGCTCTCTATCAGCATCTTATTCGACCGATATTCTTGGGATCTCGCTGGTGCCATAATTTGTCCTAGCGATCGTTTGGGCTCTGTTTGAAGTAAACTTACTACTTAACATTATGATATTCAACATCGGCACAGAGACTTCTGATAAGCAATACAAATGGATCCGATTGGCCATGCTGCTTGTGATTGCCTTGGCTGGAACCAACGTCAGCCAAGCTCAGCGGGTAAGTTCAAGTTCGCTGTCGTCCCCATTGCTGCCAGAAGTTAGCCAGACCAACGCCGTACCCGAAGTGGGATATGCTGGACCAGTTTCATTTGAGCAGCAATATCGTCGCACTTCCCAGAGGCATCGTCGTCTAATGAAAGGAGAAAGCCCGACGGCTGCGAAGAGTACCACGAGCCCCAAAAGTCCACAGAACGCAGAGTCTACCAAGAGCCCAAAGAGGCAGAAAGGCACAATGAATGGTAAAGGGTGCCTGCATACCATTTTTGACGACCCCAATGCCTCCAAAAGCTCCAAGAGCTGCAAATCCGAGGCCCCTTCGGTAGTCACAACTGTTTCGCCGATTGATCTGAGCGATTCTCAACCAATTGATGCACCCAGCAGCGAGCCTATCGAAATGCCGACCGTCTCGAAAACGCCCTCTGATGCATTAAATATAGCCCCGACGTGCGCTGGGTCTAAATCGTCCAAATCGTGCAAGAGTGACAACTCCCCAAAGACGCCGAAATCGTCGAAGATGCGTATTCGAGGATAAAATTAGCACACCTTTATCGCCAAGCCTTAGCGGCATCCAAGAAGAGCTGTGATCATAAAATCGAAAACTCGAACTATAAATCTTTCTAGAGAGGTTTTTCAAAGTAACAGGAATATTCGAGGCTCCTTAAAGTTAATCGAGATTGGCCCCTTCCAAATAGTTACATTATTCTATGTTCCAAGTAGCGTCCTTATGTTAGTATTAAATACTCTACACCAACCATGTTGTTTAGGAACGACCATACCACGATGACAGCACCGCTTCCCGTCTGCTCAGCGAAGTTAAGCATCGTCGGGCTCGGTTAGTACTACGGTGGGGGACCACGTTGGAATCCCGAGTGTTGTTCTTTTTGGTCATTTTTTGACCACGGAGAATTCCTCTTTTTTTTGTTTTTGGCCCACAGTAGCATTCCGGGGCGCTAACAGCTGGCAGGGAGACTACCTATTTATTGTAAATAATGTGCTTCTTACAAAACAAGAAAACGAGCGTCGGCACAAGGCTATGAACCCGATGCTACACACAGCTGAATCCTTCAATTTCTTGCATACCCGTCTTCCTACGTGAGCGAGTCACAGTGATATCGTAAAATAAAACATTTATGCAGTGAAGTGTGTAAAAAAGGGATCGTGGTTCGTATCGCAGGCGATGTTTGGGTACGAGATGCATTCCTTTCTACGAAATGAGCGACATGCCAGAACCGCCCTGTGCAAAGCCCATGGGATTACTCATCATGCCACTACTACCATTGTCGTCACCCTTGCCGTTCATCTGATCCTGATCTTCCAAAGGCATGTATTCGGCGAGAATTCCGCGGACTTGGTCCCGCATTTCCTCGCGACTGCGTTTATATTGCCATACGCCGAGCCCGCTAAAGAGTGCCACGACAAAAAGCATGGAGGTGGCAAAGGTGTGGGTTGAGACTCCCGAGTCCGTGGATGCGTAAGCGGGAGATTCCGAGGTACACTTGCCGGTGCGGATGCAGCCGACGGGATCGGGACAGGCACTGCACTGGGTACACTTGGCCGGGGCCGTGCCCGCCAAGTACCCGGCGCAAATGGCGGTAAAGACGGTGGAGGGCTGCATCGCGCCGCGAATGACGGCCGTATTGACGTAGGCTGTGGGGATGACGACTACACCCTGCTGATATTGCAAATCTATTTCTGTCTTGAGTTTGGTGTTGACCACGTCCTGTTTGGTACCACCGCTATTGCTCATGCACTCTTCCACGGTGTCGCCGTTCACTTTGGAGTGTTTGTAGGCGTCCTTGATGCAGGCATCGTCGGCGAAGTAGTCGGCCGCGCTGCATCGCTGGTTGAATTCGTTGACGTAGTCCCACCACTCTCGGCCGATGCCGTTGGCCGCACCGTAATGACTCCAGATGCAGATACGACGGAGACTTTCCCGTACTACGTCACCTCCGGAAATGCCCTTGGTCAAATCATCGTCCGGATCGGTGGCGCAATATCTAACGGTACAACAAACACACGGTAGTAATGGGGACATAACACGAGAATATGTGTGAGGTTTTCCTATCGGTGCGACCATTTTGCATACGAGGGGACCGACATTGACGCACCTTCCCGCGTTGGTACAGAGCGTGAAGCAGTAATTATCTCCGTTGGGGGCGTGGCATCCGGACTTTTCGCCGTCGTGAAGGTACATGTGTGGGGTAAAGTATGCCTTGTCACCAAGGGCGATGGCGACGTCCTTCCAGTCTCGAATAAATTCGGCGGAGATTCCGTCGGAAGGGGACGTCCACAAGTCGTACTCGACGCGATCATCGGGTGAGGGAAGAGACCAGGCCATTTCGGCTTGGACGGGCCTATTTTCCTTGACTTCGGCAATGATTTTGTCCGCGTCGGTTTTGTAGAGCAAAAAGCTGGGTATGGAAATGTCGGCGCCGGATCCGTCGTCCGCCATGATGGGTTCGGTCATTTCACAGGGTGCGGTGGGGTTGGCGGCGGTGCAGGTTGTGTCGGAACAGATGCAGGTGTTGTCGGCAATCAAGACGCCCGAAGCACCCATGTGTTGCGCGTTGCGGACCTAGTGTGCATAGAGAAATATGTCGTGGAGTGCGTGAGTACAAAAGTCGCCATACGAAAAACGTTGGATCGAATGAGAGAAAACGAACAAAGCCGCACTGAGTAATGTCTCGGTCGGATCCTGACCATGCTCTTCGCCTACACACACAAAGAGATGTACGTACCTTTTGCACAAAGGTGCAGTGTCCGCGATCCATCATGAGCAAAAAGGGCGACGGGTAAGGTTTCATACGAGTACCTTCCTTTTCTCGTGCGGGAAAGCCTCCACTCATGTCGTCGATTTCGCAAAGGTCCGAGTTTGTGTAGTAGACATTCTGGACAATCGATCCCCCGTAGGGAGAAATTCCAAAGAGCGCCTCCCGGTGCCGGTATCCTCCTTCCTGGTAAAGCCGGTGAGGGACCTATAGTGCAGTGAGTGAGTGAGTGATTTGAGGGAATGCGTGGACAGTGTAGAGTAGTTTTGTCGTGTACGTGAGTGGGCATTTGCGTCCAGAAAATGCCTGGGACGTTTCGAGGCACGAGTCGTATAGAAAGACTCCCTTGGTCTCCGTGCTCATCTACGCCTTTCCGCTGGATATCGACAGGCCAGCATCCTTGCGGTGTAGTAAAAATGCAACCATAGCGCGCCACGACGCGGCACGATTCATTAGAAAACTTACGTGGATCATGAGTTTACTGGAATTCGAATCCGCGTCCGTATCCGCAGGAATTTCCGCCGCGAGACTCCTTCCCACTCCCCATACCAACCACACGAACAACGCACTCGTGTTTTTCATCATTATCGAATCCCAAGTTAGCTGTATGAATGAATATACCTGTGTGTAAAACAGGTGTGAGTTTTTGAACGAGACCAATGTTCGTATCACGAGATATTGCGGTTGGGAGTAGTAGATTGCAGTTTAGGATTGCCCAAGCTGCAGAACGAACGAGCGAAGTTTGTTCCGGGGAGGAAGAGGGAACGCGACCGAGAGACCGACAGAGCTCGACGCGAAGTTCTACTAATCGCGAGCAGAGACGACACCTCGTAGTCGTTGAGAGTGAGTCGACCGAGTCCACATAAATATATACGAAAGGGTCGCGTCCAGCGCGTGTGGCAGTCGATCAATGCTAAGCAGGACGGGTTAGGGTACTGGTAAGGTGATGCGGGCCCCGTTAACTCTGTGCCGGGTCCGCGTGTCCCCGTTCCCGCTTCCGTACGGAACCGGGATGCCAACACAGTCCCGAACGATGTTCGCGATCGACCCATCCCCTACTGCCGCCCATTACTAGGGTTAAACGTGGCGTCGGTTCGTAGGACGTCTCATCGACTTGTTTCTGACTCATTCGGCGCCTGTACTTACTGTAAAAAATTGGAGAAAGATACGACACTCGGATAAGTTAGTATTCCCCGGATGACCCCATCCGTGGTTGCGGCCAACTAACTGTTGCTAGTCTGTATTATTCCGGTCTAATGAACTATTGAACGGTAACAAATAGTATGTAGACTGTGTGTAGGATCAAAGCCTCCCGCACCAGACCTTGGAGGTATAGTTGTTTTTGTAAGTGTGTATTGCTACTGGATGTGTTTGTATGTAATGTATATACCGTATGTACGCACATGTGTGTGGGAATACCAAAACACGGTACGGACCCCCCTCATCCGTTACCAACTCAACGCCCATTTTGTCGAATGTTGTGCACACAGATTATTTTGACTCGACGTGGGACAACAGTTGAGACCGTTAGACCGTTTCGTCGGTGGACGGGACCGCCAAGAGTGGTTCCTGTAGGGCATCCTGGACCGTCGCCGCTTCCACGGGTCGGGCTGGGTTACGACGGTCCTCCGCGTGTTCGTTGTGCGTCGCCGCTCCCGTACTTTCGCCGGTGGACCGCCGCCAGGATTGAATGTTGTAGACGAGCGAAATCACGAGCGCGAGCGTGAGCACGTAGGTGAGGAAGACGAGAACGATGTTTTCTACGTCGAATCCGTAGGCGTCGTTGGTGACAAAGGTACGTTCCCGAAGCCCGCCTTGGGCGGCTGGTGGCGTACAGGGCAAGTCGTCGACGCATCCACGGATGACGACGGGACTACTGTCGAAGCGTTCTCCGGCGTGTGTGGGATCGTGTAAGGAAATGGCGTAACTGGTGGGTACCAAAAAGGGGAGCGGTACAATCGTGAGACGCACACACACACACACAAACAAAGGACACAAAGAACATGCGAGAGAGCGCGCGAACGAAGGGTGCACGACGGCAGGCACAACTTACCTGTTGGTCACGGACTCTTGGTATTGGTAGGGTCCTCCGAGGGCAAAGGTGCGGGCCCACGAATCCCATACGTCGGGCGTATCCCCGTCATCGTTCGGGAGGAGCACCACCTGCGCATCCATCTTGACCGTGATCCGTTCGTTTCCGTAATTCCCCTTGGCAAAGGTAAATTGCATATGGGGGAGTATTGGTTGCAGGACGGGACGCTTCGTACTGTTGTTGTCGTCGTCGTCATCCTCCGCCACGTCGTTGCCCCAGGGATCCCCGGTCCGCAGTGTCCGATTCGCTTGCGTGCGTACGGTATGCGCCAAGGCGTGCGTTCCCCAGACGTACCGAAAGTCATTCGTATTCCGGTACAACGTCGCGTTGGGATGCGGCTGCGCCACGAGTTGACTGACGGCCGTGGGTACGTACCGGAGTTCGTAGGCGTCCATGAGCGTCGTCGACGCTTCCTTCACCGAGGCCGCCACGACACTGTAGGGTCCCACCCATCCGTGCAAATCCCGTCGGACGATGGAACGATTGGCGTCCGCGACGTATCCTTCCACTCCGACGGTATAAAAGACGGCGAGATCACTCCAATTCCACACCGTCGTCCCGTTGGCTTGGTCCAAACGACGACACGACGGAGCAACGACGTCGCCGTCGGTGGGTTGGTAGCAGACGGCGTTGTCGCGTTCGAGACATCCGTCCAAAGCGCAGCCGTACCCGCGGGTGGGATCGGTCTGGATGTGAACCACAATGTAGGTGGCGAGATGATCCGTCCGGGATTGTCCCGGACGATGGGGAACCTCCTTGCGGACTGTCCAGGTGCCCAGCATGGAATGCAAACGCCCGTAGTCCTTGGACACGTTCATCCTTATGCCGGTATTGTTGGTTAAGAATTAGTAATTACTTGTTCCTTGTGGGTTAGTTCGTACGCACACTGGTACCGCCGTTGTTGACGTAAACGATAGCTAGCTAGAAGCAATCCCACAAGGCAAGGATACCCGCAAACGATTCGTTGGGGATGCGTTCGAATCCTTAGGGGAGGACGCGCGAAGGATTTGGGCGAAGGGAGGGTGGGGTCGTCCTCCCACAAGTAGGGCACCGACAGGGTTTCGGTCGTGCTTTCCATATAGTGTGTGTGTGTGTGATCGTGTCGTGCCCGTGTGCGGGCGCGGTTTCTTTGGACGACCCCGGGAATGACGTAGTCGTGACGTAGCAAGGGGCTCTCGTCCACCACCGGTCGACTGGTGAACACACCCTGTGACGGACAATTCGATTCGGTGAGTTTCGGCACGACTGACTGTGTGACTGACATTCTGACATGGGGGAACCACGATTGTGTCTCGTACCGGTTCCCATTCCCAACGTAGGAAGCCCTTTCGCACGCGAACTAATGTAGGATAAGTGCGAGCATTTTTCCCGGTCCGCATCGGACTGTGAATGACTCTTTCTCATAACCAAAATGTTTCATGGCAGTCTACGTACGTCGTACTGTGATTGATTTCTACAAAACAGGAGTCCAGATTGGCCACCGGAACGAAACAAAAACCAACCCGTGTTCGCATCGCCCATCCGGAACGACTCTTGATCCCAGTCATACCTCACCCGTAGGAAAGGAGCCGTATACGACCTACGGCCATCTCTCCCTCGGTCTCGTGTGTTCCCACGGGTCACCGACACTTTCCCATCCACTCTCCGCCCATCGCAACCCGGACCCAAACAGATTCACCACACACGACTTGCCGTGGCATCGTACCAATCCCTTTTGCATCTACCAAGTAAACTACACACGCACACAACTACACACACATCCGTTTTTCTTTTCCAGTGTAGTTAATTCATGAATTCTTGGTTGCTTCTGTTTCTGTGGGCAATCGTGTCGTTGGCCGGGACTGCGATGGCCGCACCGGCGCCGTGGTTGGAAGGCACGTACGATCTCGTGCGAGTGACGGATAGCGACGACCACGAGGTTGCTTGGCCCCGGGAGGACCAAACCTTTACCCTTCGTCTCACCTCCGTCCCGGACGACCCCGACACCTACCGCTTGCACGTGAAAATTGGTAACAATATGGGGTGCGGCGTGCACGTCCACACCGCCACTACCGACGACCCGCGCAGTGGACAAGCCACGGTCACGCTGGAACCGGTCCATTCCACCATGATGATGCCTCCGGAAGAATTGTTCAAACTCGAAATGGTATTGTCCCGCGTTCTGCCACAAATTACCAGTATCGAACTCGACGCTGCTCAACAGCGTTTGACCCTCCGGGGTGCCCAAGGTACCCTAGTCGCCCGGACAAATGTGGAAACAAAAGTACCGTAGCACACAACGTGTGGAGGGATCCACGGAAAGGAGAAGGAACTACTAGTAAAATAATTACCGTTCCTTGGATACTTCTTTCCTTGTTTGGAGTCGTGGAAAGTGACAGTGAGACGAGTACCAAAATGATCTCTATTATCGTTCTGCATACGAGTAGACTCGTTCCTACGGGCGTGCACCACAAACGGACCTGGATTGGACCAGTATTGCAATTCATCCGTGGATACCCGCATGTCGTAGTCAGAGCGCTTACAGTTAGACACACGTACGGAGTTTACGGAAACTACGCGCAACCTACAACACACGACCGCTCCCTTTCGAGCTATCTGCCACGAAAGTCTGCGTTGCCGAGCTCTCATTTCCAAATGTTCCTCCTTCTTGATCACCCGTCTCACGAGGAGCTACCCGTTGCGAAGTTCGCTCGAGGGTACAGCCTTGCGAATGCGTTGCACGAATTCTTGGCCCCGTACGTGGTGATGGAACCGCCACATGACGTACCCGTGCACCATGCTTTGACTGCACAGGTACAGCCACTTGCGTGCCGAACTCGGTGACCCCGACGATCCCAGCAAGGCCGGTGTGTACCCTTGCAACGAAGTTTCCAAATCGCCGGTAAACGCAGTATTGCTGCGGCTGTCCAAGTTACCACCACTACCACCACTTTCATCCGTATCCAGCAATTGCGTTTTGGTTAAAGTCATGGACAAAGAACCAAAACTAGCATTATTGTGCTTGTTTTTCGGCGCGTTCCGTCGACGCTTCCGAGCGACGAGAAACCCACCCGCGATTGGTAAAGATACGGTACAGGTCGAATGCTGTTGACGCGCTCCCATCGGAGTCTTCGTTTGGTACGAGAACCGGTGCCCGACGCACGGCCCGAACGAGATTACGTTTTGATTAAAGATTCGATTCCGAATTTGCACACTACCGTCCGTCTGTGGCACAGCTCGTAGCAACCCGAAAGTTACCGTACCTTTGGTCAGCCACGATGGATAGGCGGACAAGAGTCGTTCGGCGAAACGGAGCAAGTCGCGATCGGCCGTCTCGACGAGCGAACGGTACAAGGGCGAAGACGTCGGAACGGCGGAACTTTCCTGCGCCGTCGCAACCGCGGACCTTCGATCGACCGCAGCGCGCCATACGTACGTATTCTCTCCCGGCCAAAGTCGCACGGGGCCCAGATTGACACCCTGTGGGGACGTGGAAGTAGTGGTAGTTGCGGGAGCCGCATTCACCAAGTACGAACAACTCCCATACGAGCACGCGGCCAAGAGTAGCACCCTCCCTAGCAACGTGATACCCCACTGCTTGCAGTTCCTCTTGGCAGCAAACATGGTAGGGGTAAAGGTATTCCTGTTTAACATGCAGTCTTGTTGTCTCGGTTCGCAAGGTCGATGCAGTGCTTCGAATACTGCCTTGGTGTCATCATCGTCGCATCCGATGTAAAGCGGTCGACACCTACCATCTAGTGTCTCCAATAGGGCTAGAAGAAGACCCGGAAATTCAAATCCCGTAGAAAAGATCGATCACGGCAAATAAATCGACTCGAGGTTGGTTCGGATGTGTACACACATCTTGGAGAATCGGCTCAACAAGGAATCGAATGTGCGAAAGTTTCCCGTCGGTCCCATCAATAGTATGGAGACAACCTGGATTCAACACAAACGAAGGCTACGGAACTCGGCTCGTGCCGATTTTTGCCGACCTAACAGTAAGCGAACTTCAACCGCATGTCGAGAGGAGATACACGTACATTGAGAGCCTGTGATTGTCGGAACGAAAGGAACAGCTTGCCCGATCGCTTTGGGCGCGATGCCCACGTATGCATTTTTTGCGATGGAAAAACGGTTGCTTTCGAGGCTCTTGCCTTGGACTAGAGTGAGCAACGAATTCTCTGGTTGAAAGTAAAGATTCTCTAGATTGGGATCTAAAATACTATAGAGCATGTTCACATGTAATCGATACAGTGTGTCTTCTATTGGCGTAAGGAGATATAGTTTTATGCACGGAGCAACATGCTCTGACAAGCTAGGTAGATCCGGACACGGCAGGCGTGGACTTGATCTTTTTCAACGCGTCTTTGAACTGTGATTTGCGATCAAGATGTTTGCTCAAGCCGTGTCCAAACGACCGGCGTTCCGCTTTGAGCAGTCGTACGTGGTGCTGCGATTCGGTGGACTGCTCATCGCCAAGATCCAACATAGGTGGTTGCAAGTACCTTCCGTGCGAATCTGGGTCAAATTTACCGCAAAACTCATTTGAGCGTAACATTCCGAGAAGTCTTTTCAGCTTATCGTTGTCGACGAGGGACGCCTTAGGGCAATTCTGTTCCGCAAGTCTATGGCGGAAGCGTTCGTGCGGAAATTCGTGAGACTGCAGGGGTGAAAATGCCGTCTGTGGCTGGCTTGGGCATTCTATCGCCGCAGACAGAGCTGCCGGGACATCGCCCCATGAAGCGTTAACTTGCGACGATTGAAAGCCCTCTGCTCCTTTGGATCGCTGCATGGTCATCCTGTATTGGAAAGAGAAGTATGGAGCTGTTTTGGATGACGCTGTGCAATTTTTTGGAAAAGGCAGCAAACTCTGCTGACTGTGAACGAAGCTGTGCCGTGGCAATGTCATTTCCCGAAGTTGTGCGTAGATGGCTGTAGAAAGTCGACGATGGAAAGAGCCTACGTAGTTGAGGTTGAACGATAAAGAACAGCCCTGACTAATATGATATTGAAGCGAAACCTAATTTGCTTTATTTCTTACCTACATAAGTAGAACCTATTCGTTTAAGAGCTAAATTTGGCGTTGAAGGTCAATCCTCTGTTGAGAAACAAGGACTTGAGCGCGGAAATCAAGCATGTCCACTCATTGTTCAACCTTTGGGAATGTGTTTTACCCGTTCTGACAACACACTGTCGTGGAATTCGAGGGAAGGTCATCTGTGTCAGCACGTTAACTTATATTGAGTATTTATCTGACGTGGGTTTCTCTCATCAACAATCATCATGTATGTCTAAAGTTTATATCTATGACATACCTTATCGCTAGAAAAATTAGATATCGTTATATGAGGGTCACGTACCGATAGAAATCGATGATTCCTTCTTCAAGGTGTTGGCGATGTCAGAGACACGCAAGCCATGCAGTCACGTCACCTGAAAACTGACCGAGATCCGAATCCGAACTCTTTCCAGCGGTAGAGTTGAAGTTAGCGGCGGACAAAGCCTACGGAAATTTCTAGATTTTTGGGAACCAATTTCGACGCAACGAAGACAGTCATACAAAGAGACAGAGCATGCGGCCAACGCCA
The DNA here is from genome assembly GCF_000150955.2 of Phaeodactylum tricornutum CCAP 1055/1. Taxonomy (NCBI): domain Eukaryota; phylum Bacillariophyta; class Bacillariophyceae; order Surirellales; family Neidiaceae; genus Phaeodactylum; species Phaeodactylum tricornutum. Next base: position 156,601 of record NC_011684.1, read on the forward strand.
GCCTTGGCAGAAACAAGAACTTCATAGTCAAATCGTTCCCAGCATCCTCTTCACTGTCAGGCATTGCCGACCCTTTCCAAACTTCCTTTCTTGTTGTGGCGGTCTTAAACTCGGAGCTAGACATTATGAAAGCTACGACCATGACCTGTGCTCTTGCTCTGATACATAGGACAAGCAATTGTCTTGCACTCCACAGGTCGTTGCCTTCCTCGTCGTTTATTACCACAGCGATGGGAAAGCGAACAACATCGGCGAATCTTTGGACGCACTATTTGGCCTTAACCTCTACTTCCGCATCATCCGCTACTGTTTACACGGATAAGGAAGCTAAGCTAATGCGAGATATTCTAGAACGTGTGCGGGCAGTGAATTATATGCCAACCGATATTCGGGACAGCCTGATCGATTTCCGAGTTGACGACTCGACGCTGGGCAAGGTCCGACCACAGGTGGCGGAGATGTTATGCAAGGTCGGTGCGGGGATCTTTGAATTAGCAGAAAGCGGAGGAAAAGCCTTTTTGACGTTGACATCCAGCGTGGGCAACTCCGTGGACGAACGATCCGCAGCGATCAATCGAGTGATGGAACAACTTCGTGCCGACGGTGTTATTCGTGGATGGCGCGGAGAGGTTTATCCCATTGGCGTTTCCTTTTACGAGCCCCACAAATTCGTTATCGAGCGTGCCGCCGTACCATGGCTGGGGGCTATTGAATACGGCGTCCACGTCAATGGCTTGGTACGAACGCTGTCGGGCGAAACAAAAATGTGGATTGGGCGTCGAGCAGCGGATAAATCCAAGTACCCTAACATGCTGGACCACATTGTGGCCGGTGGACAACCCGCTGGTTACTCTTTGATGGAGAATGTCATAAAAGAGTGTATGGAGGAAGCAGGAATCCCAAAAGATGTAGCTTTGGCTGGAGTCCGACCGGCTGGTGCGATTAGCTACGAAACGTACGATCCGAAGAAAGATATCGTAACTCGCGCCGTGCTCTACAACTATGATCTGTATCTATCCGAAGACTTTGTACCGCAGCCTGTTGATGGAGAAGTCCAAAACTTTATGCTGTGGTCGGTCGAGCAAGTTCTAGAGGCCATGTCGATGGACTACGCCGATCCCATCAAGCCGAATTGCTATTCTGTGATTATCGATTGGCTCCTCCGGGAAGGCCATTTGTCACCGGAAGTCCCCGGCTATCTAGATGTTTTGCGAGAACTACGCAGCGGCGACTGCCGATAGCGATTGCACGCTTTACCAAGCCGTGTTAATTATTCCTCGTGAACCTACTAGTCTAGACGCTGCAAATCTATCTATTGTGGAATGTTTTCTTTTTCAGTAGTCGAATTGCAAGGTGAGCTCTCTGCTGTTCTGAGCCAAAAGCTGTTGTTTGGCTTTGCTTTGCAGTTAATCGCTGATCAAAAGCGACACTTGCTGCGACAGCGGGCATTCACGTAAGCATAAAAGGAGGTCCAAAAATGGCGGCTTCGAATTTGATCAAGACGCTCCTATGCTACAGCGAGATATTCCACATGTGTTGCCTTCGCTGCGCTGATCCCAACAAAAAGTTGGCAATCTGCCAAGTTTTTGCGTTCTGGCTTTGACCCTTTATAACGGGTGACTTCGGAATTGTGTTCCGATGGAGCATTTTCGAAGAGATTCGTGAAAATGCTGTCTAGCCGTAGAAGAAAGAGGACTATGCCACGCTTCCTACCTATCATCTCTTTCCAATAGCAATGTTGATCATCTGAAAACGCCTAATAAATATTATGTTCCAAATCACAGAATTCCCGAGTTGCGAATGACACGCCTAGAGGTCATGCCCCATCGACCACTACCAAAAGTCCGTTGTTGCGGATCCACAGTTACTCCTTATCGTCGGCGGGTTCAGCCCCTTCGTCGCCGTCGGCTTGATCACTGGTCCACAGCGTCAAGTTGTCGCGCAAGAGCTGCATGATCAGCGTCGAGTCCTTGTAAGATTCTTCGTTGAGTGTATCGAGTTCGGCAATGGCGTCGTCGAACGCTTGCTTGGCAATCTGGCAGGCCTTGTCGGGAGAGTTGAGGATTTCTAAAGAAAGAAAAAGAAAAACAGCAGAGCATTAGTCACAACGTCACTCAGGAGTGTGCTCACGAGGTCTATCGGTGTGGGTACGTACCGTAATAAAAGACCGAAAAGTTAAGCGCCAGTCCCAAACGGATGGGGTGGGTGGGGGGAAGATCGGAAGAAGCAATGCCACTAGCGGCCTGGTAGGCATCCAAAGCGGCACCCGCGGATTCCTTGCGGGTATCTCCTACCTGGAACTCGGACAAGTAACGATGGTAGTCACCCTTCATCTTGTAGTAAAAGACCTTGGCTTCTTCCGAAGTCGAATTGGGGATGAGCGAGTCCTCGATAATTCCGAGGATGTCGTTGCAGATCTCGACGAGTTCGGCTTCAATCTTGGCCTTGTAGTCCTTGATGATGGTCATCTTGTCGGGATCGCCCTTCTGTTCGATGGACGTGACGACACGCCACGAAGCACGTCGAGAGCCAATCACGTTCTTGTAGGCCACCGAAAGCAGGTTGCGCTCTTCAACGGTGAGCTCCTGCGGCTGACGGGCAACGTCCTTCATGTCCGTTACCATTTCATCGAAGCGCTCCGCCTGTTCGGCAAGCTTGGCCTTGTACACTAGAGAATCACGATCCATGATGATATTGTCGGTGCTTGGGAATACCAAAAGAAAGTTGGAGCAAGTTGCACTGTAAAAAAGCGAAGCCTCTGGGTTCAAACGCGTTTGTGGCGTGGGATTGCGAGGAGCTCGGTTGTCTGGCACTGGCAAGTCGTGAGCTGTCTCACGCTCGCCGTTCGCTGTCAACACACCCATCTGCCAGCGACTCCCCCCCCCCGTAAGGGTCACCCGCTGTGCCGTACGCGATGCGGAAATGACCCGCGGACGCCTGCGCGTCTCCCCTACGCGGAGAATGTCTCCATGACCCGAATTCCAAGGGGTTCCGACAGACACTCCTGTCCAACGAATTTTGACCACGTGACGCGCTGTTTCCGTGTGGTCCGGGGAAACGATCCTGACATTCCCGCCAGCCCCCCGCCGCAGCTGCCACGAGTCCAAGTAGTACCCGGATATGAAACGGATCTTTGTGGCTCTAGCATACGCTGGCGTTACCAGTTCAAGTCCCGGTTCGTGTCAGTTGGACTACCATCGTAGAGAGACTCATACGTGTTCAATATGCCCGTCTAGCAATGGATCATGGGAGTCTAACTGTCAATGGTCAAGATGTAATGAAAGGTCCTTTGCCGATCTACCCGTCTTTCCAAAAGCAGGGTAGGGTCGAGTAGACAAGTAACGGAGCAACTTACAGTTAAAAGTTATAGTTGGTTGCAACCTGCTGTGGAACATACTACATAGGCGTATATACCAGCATCGCGCACCCTGCCAGTCGCTATCTGCCGATTGCATCTACTAGCTAGAGCAGAACTGCAGTACGATAAGTCGAGGACCCAGGTATTCATTGGTATCTTTTCCGTATACAAATTCCAAACGTTATTTCCTCTTTGACCGCGGGTTGCAAGTACACGTCTCCCTTTTTGTTTCCGTGCTATACTCTACTCTCCCCAATTGGCGATACAAGTTCAACACGTCAGCTTCTACCGTCGATCCTGTCCAACCCCCGCGCACAAATCGTCTCGGATGCGCGTGGTTCCTCAGCACTCCCATGGGCGTACATACGCATCTCACATACCATCGTACTGGGATGTGTTGACGGCCACGGCGGTGGGCCGCGCCGCCGGCTTGCGGTTATCGACGTCCCAAATTTCGTCCAGGAGGCCGTGCTCTTGACAGTACCGTAGCATATCGGGGGGCAGCATCTGCTGCAGCGTTTCTTCACTGGCTTTATTCCTGGTAGTGGTAGTTATGGTATTCAGTAGTGCGAGCCACAAAACATTGGAAACGTACAGGGTGAGAATTTCGTTGTCCAAGAGAGAATAATTTCATCAACTCTTTGCAAGACACACGCCCAAAAGTCCAACATCATTGCTGGTGTTTGCTACGTACATTCCGAGTTGGTTGAGTATCATGTTGTCGTCGTTGATTTCAAAAGGCGCGCTGAAATCGAACATGACATCGGTCAGCTCCCGACTCATGTTGCACTGTATGACGGCGGAGGAGTGCGTATTGACGACAATAAAGGGGAGCGGAATTTTGTGATCGTTAGGATCGTTCGCCAGTCCACGCGCGTGGTTGTGTTGTACGAGATTGCGAAAGCAAACTTGCTGCGTGAGCAAATGCTGGAGGGCTTCCCGTTTGCGGTGAATTTCTTGCATCCGAAAGTCGCGTTCGCGGGTAAGCATTTCAATGTCCTGATGCGCCGAGCTCGGGAGACCTTTCCAGACAATGGCCTTTTTGTCCTTGGAAATGATGTCCATCGCCATGAATACGTTGAGGACGTCGTAGATTCGCCGGCGCACATTCTTCTCGTCGAAATTTCCGTGGGGGTTTTCCTTGAGGAACTCCTTCTTGACCGTGTCCACAAGCTCGTCCGCGACTTCATTGTAACTCGTTGTGCCCTTTTCTTCCACCTTTTTGCAGACCATCTTACTATAATAGCGGAGTCCCTTGTAGGGTTTGCTTCCCACGTCCCGGGAAGAGGCGGATGCTTCTCCCGCGAAACGCTTGGAGGACGGGACACTCGAGGTTTCGGGGGTCGATGGCCTTTCCGCCCCACCAGCCAAGGATCCCGTGGTCTGCACGATGCCTTGAGCCGCAACCTCTGCCGCTGCCGTCTCGACCGGTGGAGGTCTTTTGCGACTAACGCTACTTGAAGGATCGGTCGACATTCTCTGTCGTGTTTCTCGGAAATACGGAAAGTGTCCGGTAGAGAGAGCGGCCGACTGTAAGGGGTGGATGTGAGTGACGGATTCAAGGTGCCGAAATGGCTAGGCTCGTATTCTAGGCGCAGCATCCGGGAACGTGGGTTGCCGCTGTGACTACCGGAGCAAGACGCCTTCCCGCCAAAAATCGAGGAAGACGAGATTACTGGGACTTATCATAAAATGTGCTCTCCCATAAAAGTTGTTGGTACTTACAGTATTGGGCACCATGAAAGGAATATATAATGCTGTTATATTCATTTCTACGTATCCATTAATCACATTGTTGAAAGGCTTGTTGAGGAATTCCAGGGACCTCCACCCTACGTCTAGATACAGGACACCCACTAGTATTTACACTGTAAATCACAAATTTGTTGAGTTTGTGATTCTAGTTCTTGGAGAGCTCAGGGTGACCACACCAATGTATAACAAGAGGGCGTGTTCAAAGTGGACCCCCTTATCTGCTTTCGGATGCATACTTTTTTTGCCGTTAGTTTCACCTTCCTGGAAATTTGTCAAACCGACACAATGGAAAATGCTTCTGGGGCCTCCAATTGGGACAATTTTGATGCTGTTTCTGGCCCAGTGTCTTCTGGTCCCTGTTTTTAGTGTCTCTGTCAGCTGCGGTGGGTTTATCATCTACTGGAGCAGCACAATCTTCTTTTGAGTCCGCCAAGGTGGGTTGAGTGATTTTGGCAATTTTGCGTAAAAAACACTTGTGACTGCAATCCGCAATTAGACCATTTTTTGGAGCTATGATGACTTGTGATCTTCTGGGAGCTGGAAATCCCAAAAAAGAAAGACAATAAACTTTGACTGGATTCCTTTCTACTGGTACAGGCAATGTAGTAGGATTGAGCTTAGCGGGAAGGATGTGGGCCTAATTTCCTTTCATGGTGCCAACTACCATTAGAATTAAATTTGATCCTGTTGCATCTTTAAAAAGCCCCAGACTGTCGCTATTTAACAAGCAAGAATGGCAGGAAACGTGTCAAACATAAATCTTAATTGGTACCAGTTGAGTTTTGGGGAGATATTTCTGGTATCTATGCCGTTTGGGTTTACTTTTTGTTCCAAGCCAGTCCTGGTCCAATATGCAAGAAATTGGTGTTACCCAAAACGGAAACCAAGGGAGAAGTACTCCCCACAAGACAATGTAACTACTACTTCCAATCCAGAAGACCGTTTTCAAAAGCGTACCAGTCACTTGCTGGAAAGCTGAAGCAACAGGACTGGCAAACTCTGTTACATAGTACAACCAATATGATAAAGTATAGCCATGCAATACTGCAATTTGCCACTAAGGTGAGCAATTGTCATAGCTATTGTTGACATTTGACTAGCATAGTGCCTAGCTCTGAATATTGGCCATGTTTGCCAGCCTTATTACTGTCCCAGTTGTCATCTGTACAATGCTGCGGATAGAGGCAATGTTTTTCGGGTCATTACCGGATGTCATTTGCGAAGGCAGTGCAAAGTGACACGTGTGTGCATCTAAGGATGCAGCAATTGTGACACGCAAGACGACATGTCTTGCCAACCAAGAAATCATCTATACATAAGCGATTTTCTCTATTATGGTTGTCCCTTGAGATATAAAGAAAATACCTTCTCCACGTCTACAAACTGGGATTGAATCAAAGCAGATAAGTCTGCACACAATCAAAGGGTCTCATGTTCATCTGCATTCATTTGCAGTCATCTGGATTCTGCGGGATCAATGCATAGAAGACAGTTCAGAGGCTACGGTCTCCTTGAATACAATTGACCAGAACATTACTATCCCAGTGATGTGACTATCCGTGGAGAGTAGTACTGATTCTACTGAGACTCCTAAGGGAGCTCCAAGGGATTTGTTTGCACTCAAAAAGATTACATCCATATTTGTCTCTACTCACAATTCTAAATTCAGTCGAGGTCAAACTGTCACGGTACACTACCTTGCGACGTGTCCCTCGGATGTATGCCACTTAGTATGGAAACCGCAAGTGTGAGCCAATCCGATGGGCGCAGCGCTTACGTGTCACGTGTGGAGTTTGTGTCGGCCTTATTGCGCAAATTCACCGTATTCGCATTACATACGGAAGTCATTCGTATCCGGAGTCATGAATACAGGATACATACAAATGGCAGTTAGGAAAAGACACAAAACCAGTCTCACAAATCACATGACAAGTAAGGAGCAAGATTCATTACTCACCCTGGGATTCTGTATGGGATTTACATTTACAGGTTTTATGCACATGTGGTCTCACGGTATATACCCGTCCTGAGTGTCTTTGAGACATTTATCTCAAAACAAGTGTGTCACAAGCAGAAATTAAGTGTATACATGTTTACTGCAAGTTGTGTACATGTCAGTGGAATTGGCCTTATTATATGCATTCCTATGTAATTATGGCATAGTGAGAAGATACATGGGCAAAGATTTGCAGTATTCCCTACTTACTTTGAGAAGGCTCTTGGTTAGTATGGAGACTTCAGTTGCACCAAAACTCCAAGGAATCAATTGGATTCAACAGAAAGAGTCATTTGGATGGAAACACAAGGGAAACAGATGCAAATTGACAAGACCCAATTTTCATACCATGTGTGTTACAAGAGATACTTACAATTCCTTGATAAGTATGCAAGAACGGATTTTGCATTATATGGATACTATGGTGAGCATGGAAGATTCAGGTTTAGTTGGTGAAGCTGCCAGGACTGCAGTCAAGTTTGGATATGATCTGACAAAAGGCACTAGTTTGTAGAATCTAATCTTCTATCATTGTTTTTTGAGTTCTTTGATCCGTACTGCCTTTGTTGCATAGGTCCTTGTATCCGCTGCCTAACCCAAGGGGAGCGTCGCCAGCGAGTAGAGTTTTACAGTCCCTAAGCCCGCTTAGGTGTATTGCAGGTCGTTCGTAATAACGCCCACAAGTCTTACCAGACTCTGTTTCTAACAGCGTTTTGTCCCACGGTGTACAGTGGTGTATATCGTGACAGATTAACAGTCTTGATTTCTCGTCAAATCACTGCTGCTTGTCGCACAGAATTTGGTAGACACAACCTTAAGTGAGTCCGTAAGTTCCTTCCAGATTGACTGGTCTGAAATTACGATACACTTCCTTAAGGCATTGTCGGACAAGGTACACACGGTACCCAGTTCGATAATTAACGCTTGCACGTGTGTTTGTCACTGAAAGTGTCAGAGGTATCTCTTAAATGAGATATTTATCGGTTTTCTGTGACTCATTCATTGTGAGCCGCGACCCTACTTCCTCGGAGTAACTGGTGTCGAAAACCTCTTGGAGTCTCCAGGGTTTGTCGACAAGTTTCTTCGTGACTACGGGTTTCTCCGGCTGGGTGAGGTATTTGATACCAAAAGGCCCAAGGACCTCAACCCTGATTCCGGTTGGGATGGGTATACTCACCGGTTAATAAGAGTACGGGGGGCAATCAAACCCTCGATAGTTACTGGTACGCAGCGTTGAGCGCGGCTGTAACACTGCCACGTGACAGAAGTGAGTGTACCATTGCTAGCTTCGCTCACTGGTGTAGGGTCATTTAACGAAGTCCGCCCTAGTTACGGCGAAGGACCCGAACCCCCTAAGTATTTTCGGATTTCGAGAAAGCGACCCATTCCCTTCCTAGAGAGTCATTTCTCTCTCTGCGGCCATCATGGCATCGTTTGCACAACCTGTATCAGACGAAACCGTTTTTGCCCACTTAACGGACAACATACTCAACCTTTCTACGGCACACCCGATTCGTTTCTGTCTTTGCTTCAACGGATATGATAAACTTGGGAGTTTTCTTAGTATCGTTGAGAATGAAATCGAATCCCTTCGCTATGTGTTACCTCCTACTGAAGACGCAGTGAACCGTCAATCAACTGGTTTACTTATGGCACACCGACAGCTCCTTCGGTATTTCTTCCGTTGGATTGATACCCAAAGTAACACAAAAGGTGGACCACTTGACAATCTTGATTTGCTCTCTCTTGCCAGAGATGAATTCAATTTGTACCGAATGTTCCCTGGCGACCATTTTTCGAGTCTCCCAGAATTTTCATGGCCTCATGCAACTGCACTGGTGACTGCTGATTTTCGTGACGATTCAAAACGAGAAAATCTATACACTGGCAGTATAGCTGAAGTTTTGGAGGATGACCATTCCCCCAACACCTCTCACCACTTGGCAACCAAAGGTGTGGATCAAGTTATTGAACCTAAGCATGAAGTGCATCAGAACGGAATTTCGTTGTACCCAGAGCACCATCTTCCTTCAGTTGCTTTGGTGAAACATCATCTACCAGTTGACTCTGATGAAGTTGTTGTGAGCTGCAAAATTGTGAACAGCATCACTGTACAAGAATGTTTAGGGAAAGCCCATCAGGACACTGAGCTTACCATTCATTCAGTTTCTTCTACAACAAGTACTCCTGTTGTGCCTACGAAAAATTTGGTCAATCAAGTTCTTTGTCCCAGTGTTGCAAAGAGTACTTCATGTATTCCTGAAACAAACAAGAGTTCTCTCCTTGTCTCTGTCATGAAGTGTGCTTTCACCACTGGTCTACTTTGTGTTGCATTTAATTCTGCAAGGGAATCAGGATGCTTTCAGAAGAGACATACCACCATGGTCTACAACAGCATTCCTCCTGATCCTGGAGAAACTCAGATGGCAGCTAGAAGCCAAGCTACCATTGATTTCAACAAGTTGGTTGATCCTCCCAGTATGTTTCTCATGATGGGTTCTCTATGGCATGATGCCAACCCACACAATAAAATCCGAAATTGTGTGGAGGAGTTACCACCAGAACCAGATCCCAATTTCAGCACTCCCATTCTCCATGGTTGTTTTGAGAATTGTTCAATCTTGCATCAAGGAAAAGTTCATTTTATTCCTCTCCATGTTTTTGCAAAGTGTGAAACTTTATCTTGCAAGGCAGACAAAAGGAAAATCATGGAATTGTTTGTTTGCAACAAGAGTCTATTTTTTGATCATCATCTGCTTGCCTCAAAATCTACTGCAGTCATGCAAAAGCTATCTAGTTTTTGTGCATTTGAAGCAGCTAACTTTGAAATTGCTATCAAGCCTGCTGCTCCAAATTTCATTGGCTTTTCATATTTGGTCTCTGTTTTGCATCTACCTATGCATTATACCCCAGTAACAGCCAGTGACCTTGTTCTACCTGAAGCTCATCCTAGTACACAGGATGGGGAGAGTGTCAATTCTGGTGTACTCTTGAGCACATCTAGAATGCTGAGCAGAGTGTCCTGTGTTCAAGTTGAAATCATCTTTCATTCTACTACACAGGATGTGGAGATTGTCAATCCCAGTATACTCTTGAGGGCATCTAGAAGACTCAACAGATGTTCCATGCAAACATTGTCCTGCCATTGGCTTTGCTAGCAAAAATCTGCAAACCTTTGCCAACCCCATGATGATTTGTGACCTAGATTCTTACTTCAAGGCACTTGAAGGTACAGTTCACCCTGCTTACCACTATGCATTCCTTGTAGACCTACTCTGGATGCTCTGGGGAGCTAGTATTGAGGAACTCTATATGTGTGGCCCCACTATGCTCAATGCCTACATGAGCAATAGTCAACAAGGCAATGTCAGTGGAGTCCAGTCCCTGGGTGCTCCTAACTATGGGGAGCAACATTTGGTCAGCAAGTTCAAAGGTTTTTTGCTGATGCCTTGGGATCCTGGAGGACCCAAGCCACTTGTGAGGACAACTAGTATGAAGCCAACTGTTTTGAAGGCAAGTACTAGGCATTCCCCAGCAGCAAAGAAACAGCCTTTTATTGGAACATTGAAAAGCTTGGCAAACTGCTCTTTCTCTAAAGTATCCCCTGGTCAGCCCAGCATTTTGGATTTATGGAGAGATTACATTGACATAGTGCTTCAAGTCAGTCACACAGCAGTAAGCTTGGAAGCCTTCCACCTGCACAGTGCTTGCACCACATGCCATGTTTCCATTTCTACAATGAGTGACAAGTTTTGTGATACTGGAGGCATGTCCTGCCTTGGGCAGATTGCTGAAACCTCTAGTGTTTTGAGATTTCTTCTTGCAACAGACACCTCCAATCACCTTCTCTCAGGAAAGGAAAGTGTTCTCCTGTTTGAAGATGAGGCTTGTATTGTTCAGAATCCCTTTGGTATCTTTCTTTCAGACAACACATCTGTTCTCCTGTACCCAGATGAGAGTTGTGATGTTCAGGCTACAGGATGCATTCTTTGCAAAGAGAAATGTTATGTTACTACATATCATTTTAGTACACAGCCAAGCTTGGACCCCATAGGACAGTTTCAGCTTCCAGACTCAGTGAGGTTGTTGAATGATACAAGACAGGCCAATGGGGAGTCTTGTTACGGAGTACTACCAAAGCACAACCGTAGGACAGATCGCTGTTAGGACAGTGAGTGGTAAACGAAGGTGGGCGTTGAAACGAACGACCTGCGATACACCTAAGAGACTTAGGGACTGTAAAACTCAACTCGTTGACGACGCTCCCCACGGGTTAGACAGCGGATACGAGGACCTATGCGTAGAATGCAATTTGGATCAATGAACTTATAAAACAATGAGTGGGTGATTACCTTCTACAAACTAGTCAATCTGTTGTTCAATCCAGTGAACAATCCCACAAAATGCCATCGAATCTTTGATCTTCCACAGCTGCCATAATCTCAACAGGCAACCTTTCTTTCACATGTATATATACTTTCGGAACTATAAGTTCCTTGCACGATACCTATGGTGAGTATAGGATCTTGTTCAATCCCACCATGTGGTTCGTGATACCTCTTTTGTCCCCGCAATCGTATCTCCTATGTTTCGATTGTATTGCACTGTACCTTGGTCTTGTAAACTGACAAGTAAGGACTAAATACATGCGCCTCCGGAAACATAGCAATCGTACAAATGCACCCTTTATTGTGAGTCCACGTGGCCACGAAATAAGGCTGACAATATTACTGTGCGCGCCTCCTTAACTCCATGTGCATAGTTTTGATTCACACTTGCGACATCCATGTTAGGCGAATCATGTCCATGAGACATGTCGCAAGGAGGCATACCGTAACACTCCCCATCAGCCTGCTTGGTGGTCTTGAAAGTTTTCACCTCACAATTTGATGTATCACCTTGCCAGAACAAGAGTGGCTTAAGGACTGGCCATGCCTGTTGAAAACCCCAGTGCTTACTGAGCACATCTGCCACGTTTTCGGCTCCCAAGATTTTCTGGAAATCAACAACTCCTGCTGCAATTGCCTCACGAACGCGATGATAAGACAATGCATTATGACGCTTGTTTATGGGCGACTGAGGTTCTGTTGAGCTAGTAATCACTGACTGGTTGTCACCAAACAAGATTGTCTTTCCTGTCACTGGTACTCCAAGGTAACGGAGGGTAGTACGGATGTCCATGATTTGCTCAACTGCAATCCGAGCTGCAACAAACTCAGACCCATAGGTGGCAGTCTCAACAGTAGCCTGACGCTTTGAGAACCATTCAAAGGGAGTCTTGTTGATAAGATGGAGGACTCCTGTCACAGAACGACCTGTTACCATGTCATGGTATAGGTTTGCATCAACGTAGCTTGTTAGAGTGACATGCTTTCCAAGTGCCGTTGGTGCATCATGAGGAAGAAGTTCTTTGACATCCCCGTATACAGAAGTTGCCCAGTTATGACGCTTGTCCGGTAGTTCTGAGTAGTCGGGCTCATCAGTACGAACCCGAATAGCACCATTCTTCATCTTTTTGACGTAACCGTACATCCGCTTGAGCCGATCAAGATGTCCTTCACGGGGTGCCACTCGAAATCTTGACATACTCATAACAGCAGTGGCTATATCAAATCGACCTAGTGTGATGAGCCATTGCAAGCTCCCAATGAGTGACTGGTACTGCTTTATCCCGTCTTCACTGAGTTCCGATGTAGCATCTAGTTCCGGATGATCCCCTTTCTCTAGTGGGGACACATACATCTTGGGCTGTTCACCATACATCCTCTCATACTGCTCCATCATACGTGCAATATATTTCTTTGGGTGATATGAAAGAGTGCCGTCCTTGTCTCGCTCAAAAGTACATCCCAAGTGGTATTCAAGAGGACCAACACTTTTGAGCTTGTACTTGTGTCGCTCCTTGACTTGATCAATGATATCTCCAGGACTGTGAGCTGCAACGGCGATGTCGTCAACCCAGACCGCAATGTACTCGTATACTCTACCATTGGCTCGTATCCAGACATCCGAGTCGGCCTTACTTGCTGTGAACCCAAGGTCCCGAAGGGTGTCCGCAAATCTCTCATGCCATCGGAGTCCACTGCTCCTAAGACCATACAGTGCCTTGTTGATAACAAGAATGTGTCCTTCTAGCTCAGCAAATTCCGGACCAGCTACAACAAAGACCTTTTCTTTGGTCTTGGCTTCCAGGTATGCATTCCCTATGTCTGCTCCCCATAGCTTTAGACTGTTGAGTTCAGCTAGGAATACAACAATACGCAAGCTTCGTAGCGAGACAACTCCAGAATACACACTTTCAAGAGGTACAGGAGTAAGATGTCCGCCAGCTACCATCCTGGCCTTGTGCCTTCCATCGTGCTTGACATCATATACTGTATGGATTCGGATCTTCTTGAACCCTTCTGGTGCATTTGACACATGTTTACCGTGTATAACAGCTTTACCTCTGTCAATGAAGGTGTTATACTCATGGAGCTGAGTCCTTTCAATGTTTTCAGCCTCCTGCCATTTGCTATTTCTATTCAACTTATCAATAGCTACCGCCTCCTTGTGGTCACGAGGGATCTGGGACCCAAACTTGAAGACAGGTGAATGCCTAGTAGAATGGAGTCGAGTTTGGTTAACTAGCCGTTGAAATTTCTTTTCCCTAGTTGCAAGCCGTTTAAACTGTTTCCATCCTGGAGTATCTAGTAGACCTTGGCGTTTAGCATAGGCAGCACAAGTAACAGGGTCGTCGGCCCGTATGACATCAAGGGGTTCATAGGTAGACTCCCCAGTTTCCCAGTTAACAAGAACGTTGTATTTAGAGCCTTTGTAATTCTCATCGTTTGTAGATAGGGGGCCTTGGTGCGCGACGATGTCCTTAAAACGCCATTGTCGATCAGTATCATGCAATTCTTTGTCTAGATCAGTTTCAAGTTTATCTAGAATTTCGTTGTAGGCAAGAATTTCATCATACTCGCCATCATTGATTTCGACTAAAAAACGCACATCAGAGGACTTGTCGGGATCTAAGATTTTCCTTGTGATACGTGCACGAAAACGCTCCCCATCATCCTGAGTATCGGTTAGGAACGTGCGTCCAATAAGGTCCTCAGGGGTGAAACCGGGTAGATTCTTTAAGGCATAGGAATTTTTGTTTTCAGTTCTACGCGACTTGACGAAGTTGATAGGCTTAGAATTACTCTCCCCATCCTGTGGCGTAAGGCGTAGGTTGGTTTCTCCGGATTTCAATGCGGAACGCACACTAGAGCGGTATAAGATCTTGTTGGTGTCGTCTGTGAGGATTTTGTAAGTGAGAGCATCCCCAACAGATTCAGCAATGCCAACAAAGCGACCGCTCTTTTCGGTACCATCGGAAGGGAAAGATGGATCTTCGATCCGGTAGTACACCGGTTCCCAAAAATGAAACTGGAGAAGTACGCTGATATCAGGGGTGCTACCAAGAAGAGTCTCGAGCGGTGTACGATCATGCAAAGATTCATGGGACAAATGGTTGAAGACATAGCAGATGTAGGCAATGCACAAGAGCCAAGTGGAATCAGGAGCACCGGTTTTGTTAAGAACGTTATTGGTATTAGCTTCAATAGTAGCAATACGGCGTTCGGCAAAATTTTGATGTTGATGATGAGGTTCACTTTGCCATTGGTCAATGTTGTAGGCTCGTGTAATATCAGCAACCTTCTTACTGATTTCGACTTGGGCTCGATCACTCAGAAGTTTATCCATAGCTCCACGATGGCGAATATTGTCCTCAAGGGCATTGACAAACTCCTTGTCTGTTTTCATGGGATAAATATCGGTGACTAAGGAACGTCTCCCCACAAACAGTTGTGCAAACTTGGCTCCGTTGTCAACAGCAGGTGTGTCTGACCAGATAGTATCCGTTGCAACAGCCTCGTTGCGCCGATGCACATTTAGAGCCGGGAATCGCGATTTGAAGTGCTTTCGTAGCGGCGCATTGTAGACTTCGCGAGCGTACTGTGTCGTAGCCATGATGGTTTTTCGGACAGTGTCACCGGATACCCATCCCAAGCAGGGACGTAATGCTTCATAGTCCCGTTCATTGCGTTTGACATTGTGCTTACAACACTGGATAATGCAATCAATAGCGTCCTCGCGATCGAGATCGTAGTACGCAATATGGCGGTGGAGGTATTGACCTGTGTTGTCAAATCGTGGTTCAACATAGGCATTGCCCGGAAGATCTTGCATTGCATCGTACCAGTCGTTCACCATGTCAACTTCATTGTCTAGAATAGAAGGGTCCCAGTCAATATCGGAAGTCAACACAACATGCGGAAGAGATTCGAACTCGCTATCGGTAGGCTGCCGCATATCCATATATGGGAGGCCTTGTCGAACATGAAGAGGAATGATATAATCATCCAAGGTAACAATCCGCTGTTGTCCTCCAACATTGCGGGACCGGTCTTCGACTGTGTTTCGGTAATGCTCAAGTTGGGCACTGGAGTGGATGGTCTTTCCCTTGCCAAGATAGGCGTATTGGTGCATAATCACAATGATAGGGCCTTTGTGAGACTCAACAAACCCAGCGGCAGTGACAATATCCAAATCTGACAGGGTATGCTCGTTGATACCCGTTATACTAGCAGACCGTCCTGTCTTGTTCACAACTTTGACATCACAGCCAGCAAGTCCACCGTTGGCACCTCGATCGACTAGAGCAGCAGTTTTGTTCTCAACGGAATGACGAGAGACTTGATATTCCAGAACGTTGAGTTGAACAGACTGTTGTCAATTGTCCGATGACTGGGTACAATTGATTGGTGTACGGCGGGATGCAGCAAGAACTTTTCGGATATCGCCGTCTCCCATGTGACTCACACGGTCAGTCAAGTGTGCAAGGAGCTCCGTTGTTTGATCACAGTCATAGAATGCTTCAGCTTGCTGGTTGTCTGGTTCGCTACGGTTGAACTCGCCATTATCGTTCGATATCTTGGCGTGGGTATTCGCTTCCAACGCACGTTGCGAGACATCGCCGGATCGAGTAGGGCCTTTGTCGGGTGCTGACAGGCCTTGGAGAATGGCTTTGGCATCATCTGAAAGCTGATTCCACATCTCGCGAGGGATATACGGACGCTCTCGATTGGTTGCCGGATCGCGATTACGGTGGCCAGATGGACTGACTTTGCGGTTGTGAGCATTGGCCTCATAGATCACTGCAGGAGAGAGATCGATATCATAGTCAATTCCATTGTCTTCGGTGAAGTCAGGTTGATCATACGAGAGGTCGGTCAGAAAGGCGCTACGCTTGCTCTTGACATTACGAGAATTGGAAAGGTTGTTCCCTTTATCGTATAGAGAAGCAGATGCAAGCAATAGACTCAGGTAACCTTCGTAGTTGAGGGGAGTGCCTCCTTTAGCTAAGTCTAAAGTAGCGGTGATCTTGACCTGACGGAGTTCAGGGATGTCGTGTACAGCGTTTTCAAGCAAACTGAGGCAAAGCTGTTTAGGCAACTGCTCTGCCATAGGGACCATATCATTGTAGATACGAAGATGGTTCTTCCAGTGAAGGATGAACCCTTCCGCCGTTCCTGTCCAGGATGTGCCATATTTTGCCGTAGTGAGGTAGGCCAAAGTGTTGGAGGACCCAATCTTGGCACTGGCAGACTCTGTGTAGTGCTTGACAACCTTACGGAAAACTTCTTGGGCATTGAAGTCAAAACTATGTTCGCGAACAAGGTTTTTCCCCATATCAGTCTGAAGTGTATGTTCCAAAGCAGAGTACACAAATTTCTTCTGTTCCTCAAAGAGAGACTTCTCTGAGGGGTCCGTTGGTGCATAGGATGGGTCAAGTACCTTTTCGACGTTATGGGATACCGCGGTGACCACGAAAGACCGGTAGAAATTGTCCCAGTATCGGTCATCCTTAAGGATAGGGTAGTGGGTCTTGTCACGCTTGACTCCTCGCTTGAATTCGTCGACTGCCGATCGAGCTTTCGTGGACGTACTTAACTGGTTGTTCAGAGAAGGACTGATGGTGGCCGGAACATTAGAGACTTGTCCGAGTGCCGAGCGTCGATATAAAATGAAATCTCCACTTGTCAATGCAACAAGCTCCGAATTTTCCAAAGGACTTCCCTTTTGCCGTTCAAGTGATGCCTGCCAACGCAGGAAATGTCGAAGAATCTGTCGGTGCGCCATGAGCAATGGGGTCCACTGAGGGTCTTCATTTGTGTCAGGACTCGCTGGAGGCACATATCCAAGGGCATCTAGTTCGTTCTCAAAAATACTGAGGAGATCATCAACAGAATTATACCCTTGTTGTTCGAAACTAAGTCGGATTGGGTGCCCTTGAGGAAGTGAAAATACATTATCCAAAAAATGCGAGTAAGCAGCTCCGCTAGTCATTTGCCTGGTGGCCGGTACCATGGTGGGCTGGATAGCCGAATTAATAAAAGGTTTCTTGGGGTTCTCAAAAGAAAATATCTAATTATGGGTTCGGGTCCTTCGCTGTTTTGTTATAGCGGACTTCGTTAAATGACCCTACACCAGTGAACGAAGCTAGCACTGGTACACTCACTTCTACCTCCGTAGGCAGTGTCCTCGGGGACTGACGAGGGTTTGATTAGCCCCCCCGTACTACTTTACGCCGGGTAGTAAGTCCGTCCCAACCGGAATCAGGGTTCAAGTCCTTGAGCCTATTGGTATTTCTACCTCACTCAACCAGAATAACCCGTAGTCACGAAACAACTTGTCGACAAACCCTGAAGACTCCAAGGGGTTCTCGACACCAGTGATTCCGAGGAAGTAGGGAGGCCACGAAAACTTATTGACAAACCCTGAAGCAGTACTAGTGGGTTCTCAATACCAGTTACCGTGAGGAAGTAGGGTAGCAGCTTCCAACCAATGCGTTACACAAGCCGATAAATACCCCACTTAAGGTGGCACCTCTGATACTTGATGTAACAAACAAAAGATGTCAGCAGTTAGTGACCAAACAATGTACGCCGAGTACGAAGTTCGGAAACCGTCTTGAGCGAAGACCTCAAGATGTGTTTACCACAAACAACTGTGCAATGGGCAGCAGTGGTTTGACGTGCTGTCAAGACTGTTAATCTGTTACGGAGTACTACCAAAGCACAACCGTAGGACAGATCGCTGTTAGGACAGTGAGTGGTAAACGAAGGTGGGCGTTGAAACGAACGACCTGCGATACACCTAAGAGACTTAGGGACTGTAAAACTCAACTCGTTGACGACGCTCCCCACGGGTTAGACAGCGGATACGAGGACCTATGCGTAGAATGCAATTTGGATCAATGAACTTATAAAACAATGAGTGGGTGATTACCTTCTACAAACTAGTCAATCTGTTGTTCAATCCAGTGAACAATCCCACAAAATGCCATCAAATCTTTGATCTTCCACAGCTGCCATAATCTCAACAGGCAACCTTTCTTTCACATGTATATATACTTTCGGAACTATAAGTTCCTTGCACGATACCTATGGTGAGTATAGGATCTTGTTCAATCCCACCATGTGGTTCGTGATACCTCTTTTGTCCCCGCAATCGTATCTCCTATGTTTTGATTGTATTGCACTGTACCTTGGTCTTGTAAACTGACAAGTAAGGACTAAATACATGCGCCTCCGGAAACATAGCAATCGTACAAATGCACCCTTTATTGTGAGTCCACGTGGCCACGAAATAAGGCTGACAATATTACTGTGCGCGCCTCCTTAACTCCATGTGCATAGTTTTGATTCACACTTGCGACATCCATGTTAGGCGAATCATGTCCATGAGACATGTCGCAAGGAGGCATACCGTAACAAGTCTCACGGTATATACCCGTCCTGTGTGTCTTTGAGACATTTATCTCAAAACAAGTGTGTCACAAGCAGAAATCAAGTGTATACATGTTTACTGCAAGTTGTGTACATGTCAGTGGAATTGACCTTATTATATGCATTCCTATGTAATTATGGCATAGTGAGAAGATACATGGGCAAAGATTTGCAGTATTCCCTACTTACTTTGAGAAGGCTCTTGGTTAGTATGGAGACTTCAGTTGCACCAAAACTCCAAGGAATCAATTGGATTCAACAGAAAGAGTCATTTGGATGGAAACACAAGGGAAACAGATGCAAATTGACAAGACCCAATTTTCATACCATGTGTGTTACAAGAGATACTTACAATTCCTTGATAAGTATGCAAGAACGGATTTTGCATTATATGGATACTATGGTGAGCATGGAAGATTCAGGTTTAGTTGGTGAAGTTGCCAGGACTGCAGTCAAGTTTGGATATGATCTGACAAAAGGCACTAGTTTGTAGAATCTAATCTTCTATCATTGTTTTTTGAGTTCTTTGATCCGTACTGCCTTTGTTGCATAGGTCCTTGTATCCGCTGCCTAACCCAAGGGGAGCGTCGCCAGCAAGTAGAGTTTTACAGTCCCTAATCCCGCTTAGGTGTATTGCAGGTCGTTTGTAATAACGCCCACAAGTCTTACCAGACTCTGTTTCTAACAACGTTTTGTCCCACGGTGTACAGTGGTGTATATCGTGACATGTGGGAAGATTCAAGATTAGCTATGTTTTTGGTAAGACTGTTCACTGGATTGAACAGACTTTGCAAGATTGACTAGTTAATAGAATGTAATCTTCTTCTCATTGTTTTAGAAATTCTTTGATCCAAATATTGCGTAATAGCATAGGTCCTCGTATCCGCTGTCTAACCCGTGGGGAGCGTCGTCAGCAAGTGAGTTTAACAGTCCCTTGTCTATTCTACTTCTGTGCTCACCTGAGGACCAGTCCTCAGGTGAGGCCACTTTTCAGACCTATGGTAATAAACAAAGAAATCATTATTAAAGAAAGTTACCGCTACCGTTGTCTTCAGCATGCTCTAAAACGTCTTGGGGTAAAGTAGCAAGCTTTAATATCAAAAAGTGACAGAGAAATGACCGTCAACGGAAAGTTCATCGTTTTTTTCAATTTTTTTTGGCGGGTAAAATGGCTTGTCTGGACATTAATGAAATGGCCATTACATCCCTGGTACTTGGTTTATGTCATATAAATTAGGCTTGGTGCATTGTCAGACATGCCAGTGAGTGATCCTAGACTTCGAATTGGAGGGAAGGTGACAGCAAAGGCTTGTCATGTTGTGCATCTGAGCAAGTGCGCACAGAGATATGGCGTCAACAAGCACTCCAAGCGGCTTGTTGGAACGGTTCTAGACGTCACGACCACCCCTGTATCCGTTTCAACCGGGCATACCTCTACTTTGATTACAACAGTTTATGATTTTGGAGAGAGTTTGTTCAAGGAAAAAACACTGAACATTCGGAGTGTAAAGGCATTTGTACTGCCAGAAGATGAAGGAATGTCCTTAATTGAGGAAATAGCCGCAGAGGCAGCAGAAGCAGACATGGAAGCCCTAAACTTGATGGAAGAAAGTGTCGAAGCCCTGGTAGCCGAAATAGTTGAAACCCCGGCTGACATAGAGCCCAATACCTTGGTTGACACAGAGCCCAATAGCACGGTAGCCGAAATTGTCGAGACCCCGGTCGACAATACCTTGGCTGACACAGAGTCCGAAAACCTGGTAGCCACAGTGCACCAAACAGAGTGGTATGTGAATGAAAAAAAAACCCGGCTGGATGTGAATGGCCATGTCTATATTAGGCACTTCTATATCCGTACTTCAGTTGGTGACCTTATTGGTCAAGACTCTGACAATGAGGTGAGATTTTCGCGCCTCGAATATTTTCTGCTCATGTTTCCGCCAACCCAGCTGACTACTATGTGTTGGCTTACAAATACTATGCTTGCTCAACAAAACAAGCATCCAATCACAGCCGGAGAACTTCTTCGGTTCTTTGGAATCCTCATACTCACCACAAAGTTTGAGTTCAGTAGCCGGGCCCAACTATGGTCCACAACTGCACCCTCCCAACAAAGAGGGTGACGAGGAGGATGAGCATCTACCTCATGGTGCAAAGATTATCAAAGAACTTGTTTGTCCTTGGTGGGGGAATGATCGGATTGTGTGTGCTGATTCTTATTTTGCCTCTGTTGTGACAGCTGTCGAGCTTAAGAGGATTGGCTTGAGATTCATTGGGGTTGTGAAGTCAGCAACAAGAATATATCCAAGACACATGGTTAGCCTACTGCCAATGTACAGGAATAGGAAAGTCTGCTGGACAGGAAGAAAAGCAGAAGGATTTCTACAGTGCCTTAGCCGAGGAGCTGGTTGACAACCAGTACAATAGTGTTGGAAGTCGCAAAGTTGGGAGGGATGAGTTGGACAAGGATAGCCCAACAATCTCCAGACCTGGAGAGCCACAATGTGGTTTCTCCGCACATCTAACACCCACCAAAAGAAAAAGAAAGAACAAAGATGGTACTATTAAAAACCAAAGACAGCAGGGAAGGTGTTTGGTGTGTTCCAAGAAGACCACACATGTTTGCTCTGTATGCAAAGATGTTGAGACAATTGAAAGCAAAGAACCATGGATTTGCTACACAACGGGAGGGCAGCTATGCTTTGCCCAACACCTGACTGCCTTGCATGGTAGTTAAAGACTTTATAGTAGTAATTGGATACAAGTAACTCCTATTATTTATGGTAAAAATGTGTTTCTTAACCATCATAGCTAAATCCCTATTGTCTGTATAGTTTTGTACTGTGTCTACAGGATTATCTACAGGATTTGGCCCGTTTAAATAATTTTTTTGTGTCAATTGAAGGCAAAGAACCATGGATTTTGTTACAATATACACCAATGTACACCATATGGACAGAAGCGCTGTTAGGAACAGAGCCTGGTAAACAAGAGAGGGCGTTATTACGAACGACCGGCGATACACCTAAGAGACTTAGGGACTGTAAAACTCTACTCGTTGGCGACGCTCCCCTCGGGTTAGGCAGCGGATACGAGGACCTATGCGTAAACTAGCAATGCGGATCAAAGAACTTATAAAACAATGATTGAAGAATTAGTGCTATAAACTAATTCTTGTTGCTCCTCCGATTTGCCAAGATACAACAAAACCTGAGGAACAAACTCAAACGTACACAAATATCTTTCTTCCGTCATAGTATCCTTATACCATGACGCGCGCTCACATATACTTATAGTGGAACCGGAAATACCTTTCATAACATGCATGCCGCGGGAAATGGAGCGCATCCATTTACATCCGTTAGTCAGGCAATAAGTATTGTCAGTCCCACTCCGTTGCCACTGTCAGAACACGACATATTCAGTCGCGTTCTCTCCAACGCACGATACATCATTGTATCTAGGAATTTCATGCAATAAGACCGAGTTAACTTCCATACGACTCACTTCTCCCTTATGAACACTCCAACCGCCGTTCACCATGTTGACGTCTAGAGGACGGACATCACTAGGAGACATGTCGCATGGTACTATACCGTGACAGATTTGCTACACAACGGGAGGGCAGCCATGCTTTGCCCAACACCTGACTACCTTGCATGGTAGTTAAAGACTTTTTAGTACTAAGTGGATACAAGTAACTCCTAGTATTTATGGTAAAAATGTGTTTCTTAACCATCACTACAGGATTTGGCCCATTTGTTTCTCTATTTTTGCGTCCTCAGCTGAGGACAAATGCCTGCCTCAGCTGAGGACAAGGGCCGGTAGAATAGACACTAGGTTCGCTTAGGTGTATTGCAGGTCATTTGTCATAACACCCAACCTGTGTTTACCACGCACTGTCAAACAGCGTTACTATCCTACGTACGTACATTGGTTGTACTACATGAGACAAACTGATTGAGTTACCAATTAATTACAATACAATTGGGGCCTTACAAGGCTTTCCCCTTTATTCACCTTACTCTCTCATTGTATCAACAATACATTGCGTGAGTATAGAAGAATCCATTAAATATACATATGTAGAATAGGAAAATGCTGTGTCAACAAAGTCTGGTAAACAAAGGTTGGGCATTACAACAAACAACCTGCAATACACCTAAGAAAACCTAGGGACTGTGAACTTAAATAGCCAACAACACTCCCCATGGGTTAGACAGTGGATACAAGGACCTATGCTAATGCAATATTTGGATCAATGACTTTCTAAAACAATGAGAGGAAAATAATTCTACTCTAAGTCCATCAGGCTTGAGAGGTCCAGTCCACTGGACAACCATTACCATGTTCCAGATAATTTTACTCACATATATGAGCCTTCTTCTTCTAACAGTAAGTATCAATCCCACACAGAATCTTGTGGTGAGTAGTTGTTCCTGCTTGATTACTCTCTTCTAATTTGTGGGACTGGATCTTATCACTCATTTGTATAATCCTTTCCTGTATCCTCTTCCATTGGATTCCCATAGTCATTCCGCAAATACATTGTGTTGTACAATAAGGGCAAACAAATCCAACAGTTCCATTGCTATCCTCAACATGATTACCATTCATGTTATCATTGGTATCTGTTACCTTTTGCATGGACATGCTGCAATGGTGTACACTGTGACAAACTCCAGCGGCGGCTATGTTCATCTTGTCAAACAGCCCATTGTTGCTCCGTCAACAGCAATGGTGAAATACTCTCCCTGCAATATATGAAATGCTCTCCCAATGTATTGGTTTCAGTATCAAATAGCGCACTGCCTACAAGGACTTTTGGATCACGTCAGATAACAGAGCATTTAGAAGCAATGGGACTGGCAAACTCAAGCAGCAGCTTTGTATGTCTTGCCAAACAACCCATTGTTGCTCCATCAGCACAAACTTTAGAATGCTCTCCCTGCAATATATAAAATGCTCTGCCAGCATGAAATAGTGCACCGCCTACAAGGACTTTTGGATCAGGTCAGACAACAGAGCATTTGTATAAGAAGCATGTTATACCTAAAACAATTGTTGGCCTGTTAAGGCCCTACAAGATGCTCTTTTCCACTTGGTGATTACCATTCAGAAGTAGGAAAAGCATTTCCGCAGTGTTTCTAGGAGTCGTTATCCTTTACATGTGCTAGAACCAATGAATGGCCTCTATAGTTGCACAGACAAAGGAAGGTAGTGATGGATGACACACTGATAGCACTGATACTGTCTGTGACATCCAGTGACATGCTGAAGTGTCTCTTGTGTGCAGATTTCTTTTGCCATGAATCTAACTATACTTTTGTTAGAGGTATGAGAAAGGAGTTGCAGTTGCAAAGAGCATACCAAGATTTTATATGGAATGTGAGTGCACCTAATGTTCTATTAACC
Organism: Phaeodactylum tricornutum CCAP 1055/1; assembly: GCF_000150955.2. NCBI lineage: Eukaryota > Bacillariophyta > Bacillariophyceae > Surirellales > Neidiaceae > Phaeodactylum > Phaeodactylum tricornutum. Next base: position 180,944 of record NC_011684.1, read on the forward strand.
AACAATGCTCAAACAAAAATTGGTAAAAGTGGACTAAGATTAGTTGCGAAAATGTAACTCAACAGATCAAGTCAGTTCTGACCCACAGCTGTGGGCCGCGCCGCTGGCTTGCGGTTATCGACGTCCCAAATTTCGTCCAGGAGGCCGTGCTCTTGACAGTACCGTAGCATATCGGGGGGCAGCATCTGCTGCAGCGTTTCTTCACTGGCTTTATTCCTGGTAGTGGTAGTTATGGTATTCAGTAGTGCGAGCCACAAAACATTGGAAACGTACAGGGTGAGAATTTCGTTGTCCAAGAGAGAATAATTTCATCAACTCTTTGCAAGACACACGCCCAAAAGTCCAACATCATTGCTGGTGTTTGCTACGTACATTCCGAGTTGGTTGAGTATCATGTTGTCGTCGTTGATTTCAAAAGGCGCGCTGAAATCGAACATGACATCGGTCAGCTCCCGACTCATGTTGCACTGTATGACGGCGGAGGAGTGCGTATTGACGACAATAAAGGGGAGCGGAATTTTGTGATCGTTAGGATCGTTCGCCAGTCCACGCGCGTGGTTGTGTTGTACGAGATTGCGAAAGCAAACTTGCTGCGTGAGCAAATGCTGGAGGGCTTCCCGTTTGCGGTGAATTTCTTGCATCCGAAAGTCGCGTTCGCGGGTAAGCATTTCAATGTCCTGATGCGCCGAGCTCGGGAGACCTTTCCAGACAATGGCCTTTTTGTCCTTGGAAATGATGTCCATCGCCATGAATACGTTGAGGACGTCGTAGACCCGTCGGCGCACATTCTTTTCTTCGAATTTTCCGTGGGGGTTTTCCTTGAGGAACTCCTTCTTGACCGTGTCCACAAGCTCGTCCGCGACTTCCTTGTAACTCGTTGAGCCCTTTTCTTCCACCTTTTTGCAGACCATCTTACTAAAATGGCGGAGCCCCTTGTAGGGTTTGCTTCCCACGTCCCGGGAAGAGGCGGATGCTTCTCCCGCGAAACGCTTGGAGGACGGGACACTCGAGGTTTCGGGGGTCGACGGCCTTTCCGCCCCGCCAGCCAAGGATCCCGTGGTCTGCACGATGCCTTGAGCCGCAACCTCTGCCGCTGCTGTCTCGACCGGTGGAGGTCGTTTGCGACTAACGCTACTTGAAGGATCAGTCGACATTCTCTGTCGTGTTTCTCGGAAATACGGAAAGCGTCGAGAAGAGCGAGGGGTAGAGACCGTCACTGGGAAGCGGGATATTTGCTCCGGTAGAGAGAGCGGCTGGCTGTTAGTGGTGGCTGGGAGTGACGGATTCGATATGCCGAAATTGCTAGACTCGTATTCTAGGCGCAGCATCCGGGAACGTAGGTTGCCGTTGTGACTACCGGTGCAAGACGCCTTCCCGTCAAAAATCGAGGACGACGAGATTACTGGGACTTATAAAATGTGCTTTCCCATAAAAGTGGATCGTACTTTGTAAAAAATTTGATCCTGTCGCATCTTTACGAAGCGTCAGACTGTCATTATTTAAAAAAGCAAGAATGTCAGGAAACGTGCCGATCATAAATCTAAATTGGTACCAGTTGAGTTTTGGGGAGATATTTTCTGGTATCTATGCCGTTTGGGTTTCCACTTTTTTGGTCGAAGCCGGTCCTGGTCCAATATGCAACAAATTGGTATTTCCCGAAACGGACACCAAGGGAGGAGCACTTCCCACGAGACAATGTAACTTCTACTTCCGCTCTAGAAGACCGTTTTCAAAAGCGTACCAGTCACTCGCTGGAAAGCTGAAGCAACGGGACTGGCGAAATCCAGCGGCGGCTACCGTCCGCCTTTTCAAACAGACCATTGTCGCTCCATCAACAGCAACGGTGAAATGCTCTCCCTGCAATATATGAAATGCTCTCTCAGCATGAAATAGCGCGCCGCCTACGTGGACTTTTGGATCACGTCAGACAACAGAGCGTTTAGCCTGAAAATGCGCGTCTGCAGTGGAAGTATGCCTGAGGAATTTTGCTCATTGAGTCTTTTTTCTGCAACATTTGTATCATGTTTTCTGTCAGAATGAGATTCTTGCGATCGACTCCACAGTGCTTTACTGTGGTGCCGCATTTCGATTGCTGCGGAGCTCTCCCAGTAAACCAGATAGCTTATAGTCAATTCGAGTATCCAAGTCGCTATAACGTGTATGTTAGACAGGAAGTCAATTAATTTTTATCATTGTGATTATATGTACATAAAGACAATACCTGGATTTGCGTCTGTTACGCAATTCCGGCGTAGTACTCCTCCACTGGTGAAGCTGGCGATCCAGGACACGGCGGTTTTCGTGCCTTACCTGGGACGCTGTTCCACCGCCTTCTGGATGCAATAGAATCGAGCGAGGTCCCGGACATTCCAGACATGCTGGAAAAGTTGGATAACCTGCGTTCCATCATTTGATGGCGATTTCTCCGTTCGCGCTCTTCCAGAATCTTTTCGGCAGGCTCGTTGCTCTCTCCCTCTTTCGCGACGATCTCATCACCTTTGGCCATACGTCGGGCAAAAATCTTGGCTGGACGAGTGATTTCTCGATATAGAAGCCCTAGTTGCTCAGCGATTTCGTCTAACGGAAGCCCCTGTCGGAGTAACCGCATTTGATGAGTGATCACCGCCCGCCGCGAGCGATCCTTCAGGTCCGACCTTTCCTCTCCGTGCTGTCGTGACAGCTGTCGCTCCAAGCCCCGTCGAGAAAGGCTCCCCTCTAGTTGGCAGAAGGCAATTATATAGGACTGCGTGTCTTTTCGGGGTAACTCAAACGATTCCTTAAGTAGGACACCAAATCCTTGTCGCCTCCACTCTTTCACCTCTAGTCGCGATCTTGCCTTTATCTCCGCATATTCCTCACTAGCGAACCAGATTTCATCCGAGACGATCTGATGCTCTTGCGTAAACTCGCGAATTTCGTTTACGTCAGAAAAACGAAGTTTTTGGATGGAAGCGCCTCCGATTACTGCAACGGCATTCATTGTTGGCAATATGGGACAATTAGTCTTTCGATCGGTGAACGTTGATGAAGGATGTTCGATTTTCCTTGTGCTGTCTGCCCTGCCGAAGCTTACTGTTAGTTGTCGAATGATTTTGAAAGAATTTTTGTTGGTTCCATGCGAACAAGTTCGATCTGGCCCTACTATCGTTGAAGATGCCAGGAAAACCTATGGCTCCCCTTTCTCTAGTAGTGATTTCCTCGTTCGTATGGATCCAGATACAAATGGGTTTGCTTGCAGAGGCACACCTACGACATGTGGCTGCTAAAACATGCCGATGGGTCATTCGCAGTTTTTTGGGTTTTGTCCTTCTGAACAGTTTCGCCGCTTTATTTCACCCCTCGTACTTAGTTGCGTCCTCCGCATACAGGACTATCCACTTGGTACTAAAAATACAATGACTATGCCTGAATCAGATTCTGATGACTTCTGTTATTGGAGTGAAAACTTTGATTCGTGAAAAGACATATAGAGTCATAAAGACGTTCACGGAACCGAAAAATGATGTTTGTTACAGTTTAAAGTATATAATTATATATCTCGGTCATTGATTGATTCGATAAATAGAAAGGACCCTTTGAATACCGGTACGGCAAGAAAGGGTATGGATGATTGATATCTTCCGGTGGAGACTGACTGAATTCACAGCAGCTAGAACTTAAATGCCTTTCACTACATACCCTTCACTGTCTAGACTCCGAATGGAAGCGGGGAAGCCACAGGCTTGGGCGGCGCTCACCAAGTTGACGTTATGCATACCCTTGAGGCTTGCAATGGTACTGTTGCTGGTTTCGCCTTCCTGTTACGACACTCCGTCGAGGTACGAGACATTTGAAAAATGACGTACGGCTACCAATTTACAAAGGTATCCAAGGTGTGATCAACGCTGTTATGGCCTGCGTAGAAATATTTTTTATTTCTTGCAACTTCCGACGCCACTTACGGGATCTATGTATCTAGGGCTTGTTAGGAATAGTAAGTACAGCGACAAATGTAGAGACAGCAGCAACGAGATTGCTACACAAGCTCAGATGCATTATTGCGTACGGATGTATCGTTTTCGGTCGACAGTCGCGTATCCACATCCAAACGGTGATTCTGAGGCGAGACTTTCTTTTTCCTTTTTTTCGCTCGAATCTCTGAAGTTCGTGTAGGAACTACACCGTCATCGTGTTGCAACTCCTCCAATCGGTCCCGCAACATCTGCACAATCACATCGAACGACGGTCGCACCGAACTCTCGGCGCTCCAGCAGTCCTGCATGAGCTGCACCCACGATGCGGGCCAGGTTTGATCCGGTATAGGCCGTTGGCCCAGTCGCACAACCTTTTCGGCGTGCATCTTTTGCGAATACCCGGCGTACGGGGTTGTCAACGAACACGTCTGCCAGAACAGTATTCCAAAGGAGTAGGCGTCCACCGTCTGGTCGTAGGGCAGGTCGTTGGCGACTTCGGGAGCCATGTAACGAAGACTTCCCGTATTTCCCGTCAACTTGTATGCTCCGCCTTCCACTTGCTCTACATCGTTCAACCGTTTCGCCAAACCAAAGTCGAACAATTTCATAACGCCTTCATTGTCGAATCCGATATTGTCTGGTTTCAGATCTCGGTAGACGATGCCTTGCGCATGCAGGTACTGCATCGCGCTGGCCATATCAAGCAAGACCCGCAATCGTTCCTTCCAGACGCTGTGCAGGGCAGGTGCCTTTGCGCAGCAGTAGCCCCAACAGGGCAGCCAGTATCCGACGTTTTCCCCAACGACTTTGCGCCAGTAGTTGAATTTGCGTTCGAGCGTGTACGAGAGCTTATCGAGCACGACAAAAAATCTAGGTTCGTGCGGATCGGAGTTGGCCACGGCACGCATGGCGATGATATTTGTGTGTGACAAAACACTCAGAAAGTCGGCTTCAATAGCGAGATCCTCAATGCCTTTCTGGTACTCTTCATCCGGCAAGTCGGTGCGCAACGATTTCAAAACGTATTTGCCGCCTTCCAGGAGTCCGTGCTGATTAGCGATGTTGGCAAAAGCCTCGCGGCTTTTGGTTTCCTTGTCCGAGGTGTCGTAAATGTCGTTGAGTGCTATGGAAGTGATTTCGCGGACTACCGAAAATCCGCCTTGACCCACCATTCGACTCAGTGTTATTTCTAAAATTCGAAAAAGAAAGAATGGTTAGAATGCCTAATCTATTCTACTTTGGACAACATCGTTGAAGCGCTTCATCGTTGCGAAAAAAAATAAACCGAGCTGTCGAATGGTAATGACTCGTAACTTTTCCAGACCTACCGGTAAAGGCAAACTTGGGTAGCGGCTGCCCGCTGTTGGCAGGAGCTTGAGTCATACTACCGCAATGCTTCTGAATATTAGCCGAGTAGTAGTTGCTATTGCCGTAATGGTCGTACGAATTGTAAAGGTTGCGACTGTCCGTATAGGGATTGACGTTGTCGGCTACGAGAGGATGCCGTTGCCGCTGCTCGGGACCGTTCGCAGTAAAAAACAAATTGCTTGCCGGTGAACGACGTTGGGTGGTGGTGGCGGCTGAAGTACAAACCCCTCGTCTCATTCACGCGCTCTCCGCGGGTTCTGGTGCCAGTGTCGAACGAAAGGATCCGATCCCACCGGGCTTTCAAGTGGCAGTGGTACGGTCTACTAGAACCGACAGACTCCAGTTCCGCTTCAGAGGTTCTGGCTCTCCGTTACTTGTGCGAATATGTCGGCGTGTGCATTGGACGTACACAACGTATCCTGCGGGTTCCGTCCTATGACATATAAGTGTGAGCCAAGCTGCATATGCGAACGTTGCACAGACTGCATTAATAGTGGAAGAGTGTGATAATAAAACTGTCACACTACGACTTGTCCGAGACTAGTATGGTTGGTGTCGGCCATCCACCACAATCCGTTTTGGCAATTTCCATCCTTCCGGAAATCTGATGTTTGGAACCATGAGAACGGCATCACATCCATACAAACAGAAGCAGCCGGCCGACACAACGTCCCTCCCACTCTCGAATTTCGTTCCACAATGATGCGTCGAGCAACTGTTGGCTCTTCGCTGTTCCGAATTGGCGGAGCGCTCTGGAAACCGAGTTTGCATCCGGACTGTAGCAGCCAAGGCATCCCAGCCACGTTTCTACTCCAGCGCGCTTTAGCGACGACTAGTCCAACATCGCCTCCGCGCCGACCAAACAAGAGTATACCCCATTCGAACGATCCCTCCCGTATCGTAGTATCCATTCTTGGTCCCCCCAACGCCGGCAAGTCCACTCTCTTCAACCGATTGCTGGACAAGGCCGCCAACCGCGCGTACCGATTGAGCGCCGACCGCCACCGACCCGGACGTCGTCGGACACACGGACGTATCGGGGCGTCTACGTCTCAGTACAATGCGCGCCGTTCTAAAAAGGACGGTATTGGTGGCGGTCGATTGAATGCGTTAAGTGCCAAGGCTACCGCGAGCCGCAGTGGCGGTTCCGGTGGTAGCGGAACGGCCATTGTCTCCAACGTTCCCGGTACCACCCGGGATCGTCGCGAATGTGTCGGACGCATCGGAGGAACCCTCTTTCGTCTCGTAGATACGGCTGGTGTGGATGGAGAACGACTGGAACTTTTGGCGCAGAGCAGGCGGAATCAAAACGGCGAAGGAATCTTGATGAAATTCATGATGGGACAAACCTTGGAAGCCGCGCGACAGGCCGATTTGGTCTTTCTCATGTTCGATGCACGGGTGGGAGTCACCGCAGACTTGCTCGAAACGGCTCGATGGCTACGCAAAATATCTCAACGTGAACAAGATCCGGCGGCACAAACCGCGTTGCCGGATCGACAAATATTCCTTTTGGCGAATAAACTGGAAGGCGACTTTTGGAATTTTGACGGTTCTATCGTATTGGATCACTTGACAGAAGCCACAAGACTGGGTTTTGGCGAAGCTATTCCTATATCAGCACATCACGGTGAAGGATTGGCTGACATTGCCGTCCTCATTGAGCAAGCAGCCGTCGCAAAACGGCAGTCACTAGGAATATTGGATGACGACACTGATCTGGCCTCCAATGACAGCGACAAAGACAAACCATTGCAACTGGCTATTTTAGGACGTCAAAATGTGGGCAAATCTACTCTAGTGAACGCTCTGTTGAAGCAAGATCGTGTTATTGTAGGTGCCACGCCTGGATTGACACGAGATGCCATTGCTGTTGAATGGACCTGGAAGAATCGCCCTGTTCAGATTGTGGATACGGCGGGTATTCGTAAACGCTCGCAGCGAAACCACGAAGACGCAATTGAAGATTTGTCCGTCGAAGATGCCCTCCGGGCCATGAAGGTGGCCGATGTTGCGGTACTCGTCCTGGATGCAGAAGCCCGTAAATTGCAACGTCAAGAATTGGCCATTGCCGATGCCGTCTTGAAAGAAGGCCGGGCCCTGGTGGTTGCGGCAAATAAGATGGACTTGATTGTGGAGCGTGGGTACAGCAAGAAAGACTTTGCGGAGGATGTACGGGCGCAACTGGAAGCACGCTATCCTATCTTGCGGAAAACGCCGATTGTGCCGATGAGCTCTCTTACGGGCGATTCGGTGCATAAACTTATGCCTGTCGTCTTTCGAGCCCGGGAACGCTGGAGTCGTAAAATTAGTACCGGTGAGCTCAATCGATGGATTGCCGAAGTCATGGACGGCAAGCCGCCACCACCGGTTTCAGGCCGGAAGGCCAGGATCAAGTACGTCATGCAGACTAAAGGACGCCCGCCAACCTTTTTGCTGTTTTGTAATGTTGCCTCTTTACCCGAAAACTATCTGCGATTTTTAACACGCAACTTTCAAGATACCTTTGAAATGTTCGGGATGGAAGTTCGCATGGCGGTCAAACTGAGTGCGAGCAAAAATCCCTACGAACCAACCGGGAATCGACGTGGCGGGTCCGGTCTTGGCGGGCGCGAGGCCCGCAAAAAGCGAACCATTCGTGAGCTGAAGACCACAGGGACGGTCGACAAGCATCGCAGGCGAAGAGGAAGAAGTTAAACTATGAGTGGCTATCGACATGATTCAACAAAGCAGGCACGTGGAAAGATGCAGTCCTGTGAACTCCATCGATCGAACATAAAAGCAAGTTTGAAGTATGACTCTACAATATTCCATTGTTATGCGTTCTTCTATACAGTAATAGCTCAAGCATTTTCGCGTCTTGAAGTTGAATCCAGTGATGATGATTGCTTCTCATAACATTAGTAGAAATGACGGAAGGACTCCTCAGGATGTCCTGTTAAAGACAGACCTCGAGTCCGCTGCGGTAGCCGCGGCGGGGCAGCGGCCATGTGTTGTTGCTGGGCCAACGCTTTCGCTTTGCGCTCTTGGACAATTGAGTAGTCCTCTTCGACATGGGACATGGCCACTTCGTCGGCAATGGCCATGGCGTAAGCGAAGTTTCTCGAGTCTACAGAAAAAGCTTCGCTCAATCTTGATATCACCTTTATACCGTAATCGACATTATTGATAGCTTCTTCCCGCATTTTTGTTTGAGCCCGTAGTACCGACTGGATGGTCCTCCTTCGAATGTCGGAGCGCTTCGCCGCATACTCATCATTGATCCATCGTTCCAAACCCCTTCTTGAGTTTCCGTTTCGTGACCATGTATTCAACGCGTCTTGCATTTCGTCCCCTGCTCTTCCGTATGTATTGGTAAGCAGCGATCCAAACCCGTATTGGTTGGCTTCCTTCGAAACCACTAAGGCCTTTCGTTTAATGCGCGATAATTCGGAATGCTGATACCAGATGTCCCTTCTGCTAGCATCGGTATCGAGGACTGCTCCTTCATGGTATTCGCATATTTCGTCTTTCCATTGGATTGATCGTTTGGGGCAGAATGCTACTACATCAGACGAACAAGACGAGCTGTCACCGTCACAGTCGACGACAATTCTTCTGTCAGGTATCGGTACCATGGATGTGATCAATTCTGTCCGTTATTTGAATTGAAGTAATTCCTTTCCACAAATTAGGCTGTGACGGCAGCCGACGACTCTTTGACAAAGAGAAGCGGATTTGATGGAATGTTTTGCTTTGCTCTCACGAAAGAGGCAAACATTATTGGTTGCGTTCTCCTATCACGTCTAACAGTAAATCGAGTAACGCACGGGCTTTTTAGTCTGTAGAAGATGCCACAAGCCGAGCATCTCAAATTGCAGCTCCGGTCATTTCAAGAATCTAATGTCGATGGTGGTCAATCACTAACAGTATACAGTTTCCATAAATCTTCAATGGTCCAGGAAACTTCTTTGGCTTTTCCTAATTGAAAATTGCGAAACGGACAAGTTGTGCTTCCGGTTTCTCTTGCCTCGATTGATGTCCGTGGCAGAAGAGATACCTTTTGACAGCCATCCATTTCCATTAAGTACTTTAGTGAATTCCTGGAAAATGACCAACGGTTAATTCAGTAGCGGTAGACCTGGTCATTTTAGAAGAATAACCGGTGTCAACGTAAATCTTTGTTTCGATTGTGTCCCTATCTATGCCTCAATCTCTTGAAGGAAAAACTATCACAAAGCTTATAGCTGGCGTCGCAGGGTTGGTCTCAGTCAATCTAGCAAGCGATTCCTTGTACTTAGGCTGTCTCGATCGTGGCAATGACTATGGGAGTACAACATATGTTATATTAGCTGTATATACCTCGTTTTTGCACTTATTATGCTTGACAGAGAGAGCGCCCGACCACAACGTCTGTCGTCGCAAACCCGGAAAGCGCAAGGGGTGGGCGCCTGATGTGAAAAAAGTACGCCAGGCACAAACCAGGCTGATCCGGAACATTTGGTCGCCGTGCTGCTGCAGCCATTGTCTTTCAACGCTTTCTCTCTTACTGCTTGTTAGTTACGTGACTGTGAACTAGATAGAGAGAGCACTGTTTTCAATCAGGCACGAACAGTATCTAATCTTTGGCCTTGCCTGTGCTTTCCTAGATTATTCAAAGGCTCGAGAGGAGCAAGCAACCTTTACAACATGGTGCGTGGTTTCTAGAGAACTGTTCCAATACTCCGTCGCTGGAAAAGCGACCCCGGCATTTGAGAGGTTTGGTATTGTGTTGTGCTTCCGGAGCGTGACAAAAGGCTTCTGCTGGTTCCATGTTGCAAGTCATGTCTTCTCACCGAGCCCGTTGTTGCACTCTATTGTACAACAATGAAAATTTCCATTTGTAGGCCGACATTCAATACTGGGATGATACGCTGACGGAAGAAATCGAGAACGTCCAGTCCATGCTGGACCACATTAGCAAGATGAACGGGCACAACCCGATGGAGCGGCAGTCTGCGATTGACCGGGCCAAGGCCCGTTTGCGTTCCGCCACCGGCACCAAGCGCTCGTTCAAAATGGAATGTCGTCTCGTCCAGGACGTCAACGGTCGTCGTAAGTATGAAAAACGACTGGCCTCTTTGGATCAAACGCTCAAAATGCTCTCCGCTGATCTCAAGGCACTCGAGTCGGAGCAAGCCCGGGGTGAACTCTTCGTGTCTGCTGATTACGACGACGACAATCCGTTCAAACGTCAAGAAATGGACGGCGCTCAAGCCGGTGACAGTATGCTCAAGGAAGCCAGTGGCATTCAGGACAAAACTCAAGAATCGCTGATGAACACTAGAAATCGGATTACCGAATCGAAAGAAGTAGGTATTTCTACCCTCGAAGAACTCGAACGACAACGGGACGTGATTAATTCTATCGAAAAAGAGACGGACCGGATTGACGACAACTTGGCGCGGGCCGAAGTCTTATTGAAGCAGTTTGGCAAGCGTATGGCGTCGGATCATTTCATTCAGTGCTTTGCGCTTATTAACTGTCTGCTCCTATTGGGAGTCGTCCTGTACGCTGTTATAAAAGGAGGTGGACTGGGACTGGGCAATAGTGGGACACCCGCCAGTCCCGTGGATGGCGATAGCGGTACCGCTCGCTTGTTGTTTTTGCGGAGAGGTGCGTAGGGACTTGCGACCATTGTCGGCGCTGAGCTCCGGCACGGACGCGCTACGGCATTGCATCACTCTATACACGTTTTATTGTGGTTGTCGTCCCGTATGGGATTGAGTATTGCAGGATGCATCTAATAATCTAGCAGATATTCCCTTTACAATCTGGTTTGTATAAGACTCGTTTTGAGCACCAAAACGACGTAAGAAACATATTGCGAGTTGTTACCTTCTACTGCTACCGAATAATTGCGCTTGACACGTGTGTACGTACGTACACATTCCAATTTCAAGATATCCATTCGAATGGATTCTGTCTCTAGCCCCTCTGTTTACTACTACTTCTTCTTCTTGTCATCCTCATCATCGTCATCCTCATCGTCGTCCTTGTCCAAATCTTCCTGCATAATTTCGGCCAATTCCTTTTTGGCTCGTTCAAGCATGGCCTTTTGTTTGCGTTCCTGCTTCGACTGAAAAGTGGCCAATTCTGTTTCTTCGTCCATTTTTTCGCCCTTCATTTGTCGGTACTTGAGATCACCCTGAAAGAGTGCCCGGTCCCAGCAGCTTTCGATGAATTCGTCTTCGGTCATATCGGCGTCGACGGTGCCGGCCATGCTGACCCGGAAGAATTCTCGCTTGGCCCATTCCTTGGCAATGGCTTCGACTTCCTGCGTGCGTTCGTCGAGGGCGAATTTGGTCTTTTCCACCTCGCGCTCGGCCGTCCGCGCCCGACTCTGTTTGTAAATGTCTTGCTCCCACCAAGCATCCGTGGTGGTGTAACCCTTGGCCGCGTCCGGATTTTTGGTCAAAAAGTCCTGAATGGCTTGTTTGTACGCCTGTCAAACCAATGTATGTGTAAATGAATGTGTGAGTGTTTACAAATTTAAAAAAAATTCGGGTGCGCGTACGCAAGTACACGTTAACGGCGATTCGTGATGGTGATAGGCACGTACCGCTGGTCCATCCCGGAGCATGTGATCGATTTCTTGGGGTCGTGCGTAGCCAGCTTGCCGGAGTCCCTTGACGAGTTTGGCTTCCGTCTTGTTTTGGTTGTAGACTTCGGCAAAGGCGAGGGCCCGGTTGGCCCCGGCTTCGAGTTGCAATAGTTCGGTGACGAAGCGGAGACTTTCCTCGCGGGAGAATACGGCCTGTGCCGGGAGGACGGCTTCGGGGGTGCCGAAATCAGCAAACGCGTAGGCCGTTTGTCCTTCGGGACGTTCTTCCAAGGCCCCCACCGCGACGAGAGTGTAGGTCTTGGGGCTTTCGGGTTGCGCGTGCAGGGCTTGGAGTTCGTCCACGACGGCTTGACAGGCCGTCGCTTCGAGTTCGTTGGCGCCGGCGAGTAGAATAGCAATATTCTCCAAGGCGGAGGCCTTTTGGGCAACGGCGATAATCGCTCGGCAGGTTTCCAACAGATCCTGCGCTTGTTCATCCCGATCGTTGGCGTCCAAAACGGCAACCCAAGACTTGACGTTTTCCAGTTGCGCTTCGGTAGCGACGGCGGCGTCGGTGCCTTGTTCGGCTTGGACGAATTCTAGCTTGTCCAGGAGTCCGGTGTACCTTGCGGAGCGCGAGAGGAGTCGCTTTTTGGCGAACTTGGCGTCCGGAACCAAGGCGACGATGCGATTGAACTCAAAGGCGGATTCTTCGTGATTGAGGAGATCAAAGACGAACTGATCGGTGCGTTCTTTCGAGCGCACGAGTCCGGAAACGAGACAGGTGCCGTCGAGGTTGGCCCGGGCTTCCACCGCCGCTGGTTCCTTCAAGTAACTCTGCAGGTTGGTTTGAGGATTCTGCTGTTCCGCGGCTTCGGCCCAACGAGACGGAGGTCCTTTGGTGCCCCAACTCGAAATAAACAAGCGCGTCGCATCCCGTGTGGGGGATGGGGACCGCGGAGCAAACGCGTCCGCGCAGCCCCATACACACACCGTCAGTGAGAACAAACGCACAAACTTCATGAGAGAAAGAATGCCGTGCGGAACGAGAGTGTTGGTAGGCGTGTGGGTGTGTTTGTGTATCTGTGTTTGTTGGATGTGTATTGCCAGTAAAGGATTGGTAGCAATAGAGACACGTCGTGGAACAATGCCGCGTGTCCTTTCCGGATGTCGGACGAAGGGGATCGAATTGGTACGGACAGGTCGGTCGATCGATCGTTCGTTCCCGACGAGCGTATTGGATCTTTGTGTTGTTTGTCCCCAAACGATAGGGGTTACGCGCAAACGCCGTAGGTGAGTGGACGGTCCGTCCCGTAGATCACGGCACACGCGCGGGTTGGGGACGCGGCGACCGAATCCTTACCGTACGGTGTATGACGTGTCCCTCCCGCCGAATTTCTGTTTGGTACCGAAACCGTGGCCAGGCCAGGCCGTGGGATTGGCGCAGTCCAAATTCTCCGCTCCCCCGCTGGACGCAGTATTACGGAAATTCGGGTTGTTCTTTTCCTATACTACTACGACAGGTGGTGAGAGTCCGGAGCAGGGTTTTGCTGGAGGAATCCCGTAGAATCATTCGTTCCCCAGTGTCACGACGCGAGAGGTCTGCGCTGGAACGGCAAGAAAGAAAGGAAGGATACCAAACCCATACTGACTGTGAATCCAACCCTAGCCCCGACACCACACACATCGAACCACGAAGAACGACTCTAGTAGTGCGCCCTTGATTGGTGACACGTACGTGTTGTGTGTGTGACAGTGAGATATGGAAATGTAGCAAAAGAGTGACTCGGAACGGGATGGGGATGGTTGCGAGAGAAACTGACTGTTACACATCGTCACCTGTCACCCGTATCTATTCAGATCCTGTGCTAGTTCACGGTTACATAGATTCCACTCGTTGCGTGCCAACAGTAAGCCCTGGCTCACGTTACACCAAGAATCCCACGTTCGTCAACCGACTCCCCTGACTTTTCTCTCTCTCACACGCAAACAGTCCCAAGATGCGTCTCGTCTCCGCCGCGAGTACTTGGTTTTGGTGGAGTCTCAGCACGACGCCACCGTATCGCGGTTCCGTCGCGGCGTGGGCGCACCCGTCCCGGGCCTCCGCGATACGCTCCTGGCGCCGCACGCAGTCCGGACTCGGGCACGCCTGGACCCCACCCCAGTGTCCCTCCCGTCCCGGCATTACCACCACCATAAGGCAGGCTCACGGCTATCGCGGTGGTGCCTTGGCGCCTCCCGCCACGTCTCTACACTCTGCCGTCGGAACGGACGCGGAATCCGTCACGAGCACGCCGGTGGAGTACTTTCGTCGCGATTACCAACCCTTGCCCTTTACCGTCGATCAAGTAGCCCTGGATTTCGTCATTCGCGACGGCCGTACCACGGTCACCACGAAAATGACGCTCGTTGCCAATCCGCGGTACGTCGGCGAACCCATCCCGCTCGTGCTGGATGGTGACGAAACCTGTCTCCAGTTGCGCTCCGTCCGCATGAACGGTCAGGAATTGCGGGAGGGGGTGGATTACGAACTCGCACCGGGACGGTTGCTCCTCAAAACGCCCGTGGATGGGGCCGTCGTGCAAACCGTCGTGGATCTGGTGCCGGAAGAGAATACGCAATTGTCCGGATTATACAAGGACGAGGCGTCCGCCATGTACTGTACCCAGTGCGAGGCTATGGGATTTCGGCGCATCACGTACTATCCCGATCGACCCGACAACATGGCCACCTTTACCAGCGTACGACTCGAAGCCGATAAGGAGCGTTATCCTATTCTTCTCTCCAACGGCAATCGCCTGGATCAAGGGACTGTGCCCGAAGACGACTCTCGCCACTACGCCATATGGAGTGACCCATTTCCCAAACCGTCCTACCTGTTTGCCGCGGTGGTCGGAAAACTCGGGAGTATTCGAGACTCCTACACCACCGTGTCGGGCAAAAAGGTCCAACTGGAGGTATTCTCGGAACCTCGCAACGTCCACAAACTTTCCTACGCCATGGAAAGTTTACAACGCAGCATGCAGTGGGACGAACAGCGTTTCGGACTCGAGTATGATCTAGAACTTTACAACGTTGTGGCCGTGGACAGCTTCAACATGGGCGCCATGGAGAACAAGGGACTTAACGTCTTTAACACGGCCTACGTGCTCGCCGATGAAGGTACCGCCACCGACACCGACTTTGAACGCGTCGAAGGAGTCATTGGACATGAAGTACGTATCCGACGGTCTTTTTCCGGGCATTTGGTGGACGACGTGTAAATGTACTTTTTCCTCACTGTACCCCCTTGATGTTCTTCTCTTATGTGTAGTATTTTCACAACTGGACGGGCAACCGTGTGACGTGCCGTGATTGGTTCCAGCTCACCCTCAAGGAAGGGTTGACCGTCTTCCGCGACCAAGAATTTTCCGGTGACATGAACAGCAAGCCCGTAAAACGAATTGAGGACGTTCGGGTCCTGCGGGCCCGCCAATTCAGCGAAGACGCTGGTCCCATGTCGCATCCTATCCGCCCCGAATCCTACATTAGTATGGACAACTTTTACACCGGGACGGTGTATATCAAAGGTGCCGAAGTCATTCGAATGTACCAGACCATTCTAACTCCGGAAGGTTTCAACAAGGGGATGAAGCTGTACTTTGAGTGCCATGATGGTTCGGCCGTGACGTGCGACGACTTTTTGGCTGCCATGGCCGACGCAAACAACGTGGATTTGACGCAGTTCGCCTTGTGGTATAGCACACCCGGAACTCCTACGGTGCAGTACGAAACTTCCTACGCGGACGGGACCTTTACGCTGAAACTCTCTCAGTCTAGTCGTAGTGTAACGCCCATGCACATTCCCGTGGCCTTTGGGCTGCTCGATAAGGCCACAGGTCAGGAAGTGGTCCCCACCACGGTATTGGAATTGAAGGAAGCCTCACAAGTCTTTACTTTTGACGGACTCGAGGGGGACGTGGTTCCGTCGCTACTGAGGGACTTTTCCGCTCCGGTCAAGCTCGAGCCAGTTTCCGGCGAAGTGGACGAAAGTGATCTGGCCTTTTTGGCCGCGCGGGATACAGACGGCTTCAACCGTTGGGATGCCGGTCAACGCTTGTACACGTCCTTGATTTTTCAAACGCTTAACGACCAGATTTCTTCCACTACACAGGCGTTTGTGGACGAGGCGTTCCGAATGGCGCTGGAGCAAAAGACTACGGATTACTCGATTCAAGCGTACGCACTCACGTTGCCTTCTGAATCGACCCTGTCGGAAGAAATGAAAATCGTTGATCCTGTTGGTCTCCACGAGGCCCGTGGTAAAGTGAAAAAGGCTCTGGCTCGAAAGTACGAATCAGAGATCCGAACCACGTATGATGGTTTGACGGAGACTATGCAAGCTGAGACAGAGTTCAAGGTGGATGCTGAAGCAATTGGTCGTCGTCGGTTGCGCAATACCCTATTGGAGTATTTGTGCTCTATCCGCGAAACAGACCAGGAGCAAATTGCTGCTGCGGAACTTGCGATGAAGCACTTTCAAAATGCCAAAGGCATGACGGACAAAATCGCTGGTCTAGGAGCCTTGGCTTCGATGGATGGAGAGGGTGCTGATGCCCGTGATGAAGCCATGCAGACCTTTTACGACGATGCCGAGGGTGACGCTCTCGTGCTTAACAAGTGGTTCATGACCCAAGCAGTTGCGGACCTGCCGGATGTTTTGAACCGCGTCAAAAAACTCAAGGAACACCCGGACTTTACACTAAAGAATCCAAATCGCTGTCGCTCGCTGATCAGTGCCTTTGCAATGAACTCGGCTGCCTTCCACGACGAGAGTGGCGAAGGTTACAAGTTTTTGGGAAGCACGATTGCCGAACTCGACAAACTCAACCCACAGATCAGTAGTCGTATGGCTAGCAGCTTGATCCAGTGGCGTCGGTACGATGAGGAAAGAGGCCAGCTCATGAAGGCGGAGCTCGAAAAATTGAACGCCATGAAGCTGAGCGAAGATTTGTTTGAAATCGTAAGCCGTGGGCTTAAAGATTGAAGCGTCTCACGCAGCGGCTTTAATTACAGCATCTAATTTACAAAATTTCACTAGTCAAACTCAAATTCGCTGTCACTCTCGTTGTTGCCCCACGAATTTCTATTGCCGTTGGTTTTGCTGCCCTTTCGGAATGATGCAAGCTTGGGATCGTCAGAGGAAACACTGTCGTCGGACGAGAGCTCGATTACCTCTTGCAAGGTCAATTTCGCTCCTTTTACAGATTTTGACTTTTTGGAAACCGTTGGCTTCGTCTTCTTGGTTTTGGACTTTTTTTTCGCTGGAACTTTTGTCTTTTTAGCGGGTGCCTTTTTCTGTTTTTTCCCCTTCGGCTTGGCGGTGAGCCATTCCCCAGCTTGGCCACTTGGTTGTCGTTTTACCATTTTTTTTGAAGCAGTTGCCTTTTCTTCCCGTTTTGGCAATCGGAAAATGATTTTCGGATCCACCGACTGCAACAACAATGGTCCTCGGGCACCGAGTTTGAGATATACAACCGAGCTGATAAGTAATACAACAAGGAATGAGGCAAGGAAGTTTTGGTGGAGTGTAACGAAACCCACAATACGTACTCGTACGCGTTGAACACGAGGTAGTAGTCCAAGATACCCTCCACCAATAGCATAATGACAATTCGCTCACATTCGGTGACGGTTAGGTCGTCCTTCGCTGGAGGATTCTCTTTGACACTGAAGAAAAACCAAACAATTTGAGCACATACATTCAATCTAAGATCCAGCAAACAAATCTGAAAGCTTACCATTGCGGTGCCGTATCCGGCTTGGCTCTCCATTCCTTGACCAGCATGGGCAGCGTCAGATTTTCACCGTCTTGGATACGTTTCTGCAACAGCTGGACCACAGTTTTAGCGTGTTTCCCAACATCCCTCGAGTCCGTTGTTATTCCGTCATTTTCCTTCTGTACTTGTTGCGGATCGGGACTGTCTGGTTCCCCCAAACTTGCCAGCATGATTGCTTTGCAAACGGCGTCGTTCCCCGAAGCTTGACCGTACCGTACCATAGTCCATAGCAGTTGCTCTCCGTTCGACCCGTGCACCATCTTCATCATACGTGGGACGTCTTTTGGACTATAGTACAAGACGCAGTTGGCGTCTCGGCCATCCCGACCAGCGCGTCCAGACTCTTGATAATACGCTTCCAACGTTTTGGAAATTGTGTGATGCAAGACGAAGCGGACATCCGGCTTGTTAATGCCCAAACCAAAGGCAATAGTGGCGACCACCACCTGCGTTTCGTTGCGCATCCAAGACCGATGAATGTATTCTTTGTTGGTGGGCGAAACGTCGGAATGGTACGAACGGGCAACAATTCCGTATTGACACAGTGCATCCGCGACCGTGTCGGCATCTTTCTTACTAAACGTGTACACAATGCCGGCATCCTTGGCGTGGTGCTCTTGGATGAAAGCCGCCATGTTAGCAAGAATACCATCTTTGCTGTCGGGTTTAGGCCGGACGGAGTACTGCAAGTTGGGTCGATTGGCGGTTGACCGGAAGAAGCGATAACGTGTACCTAAACGAAGGATTTGACAGACATCTTCCCGCACGCGGTCGGATGCGGTGGCCGTCACGGCAATCATGGGTATCGAAGGGAACTGACGTTTCAGTATACCGAGTTGCGCGTAGTCGGGTCGAAAATCGTGACCGTACTGCGACACACAGTGTGCTTCGTCAACTACGAATCGCCCGAGACGACCTTGATCGTGCAGTTTTTGCAGCTCCGACTTGAGTTTGCCCGACTTGTGGACCTTTTCGGGTGTGACAAACACCAGGCACATCCCCGCTGTCGGGTCCCGGACCATACTCCATCTCCGGGCGTGTTCGGCGTTGCCACCGGTTAGGCCGGACGAAAACGAAGTGGCGGAATTGGGACAAAACGCATTCATCTGTTCCTCTTGATCTTGAATAAGCGAAAGCAGGGGAGAAATGACGAAGGTGACCTGAGCTGAAGGGCCTCGTCCTTCCAACAATGCGGGCAGTTGGTAAGTCAAGGATTTGCCCCCTCCCGTGCGCATAATGACGAATACGTCGTCACCAGACATTGTTGCGTTAACGATTTCTTTTTGATGATCACGAAAGGATCGTATCCGGAAGGAGTATTGCAAATGGTACATCATGGAGCTTGACCATTGGAAATTATTATGGGTCAAATGTGCATTGGGATCGTACGAGGGTGACACCGCCAATGTACTGGGGGCCGTTTGCAGTTGGGATAAGTGTTGGAGAGATTCACGAGCTGGCAAGGCAGTGTTACTTGAGGATACGTCTGCGGCTGGAGAAACTGCGGAAGCGGAGACAGGCCCGGATACTGCAGAGACAGGATTTGGGCGCAGCAGAAAGGAATCCAGCGTTCCCGACCGTGTATTGGATCGGGCATTGTTTTCTCGATTTGTATCGTCCATGGATGACATTGGTGTTGGCTTATTCTTCGCGCGGGGCTTGGACACTTCTAGCTGTAACATACCAACCGAATTGGAGGATCGAGAAGAAGGGCGAGACGTTGGCAACGGAGCCATTGGTACACGATCCAGCTGGGTCTGCTGCGAAACCGGGTCCGATAGTAGCTCATCGGCCTGTGTACACATGGTCATGGGATCGGTCAGGAGTTCATCTGCTTGTGTTTGCGAAAGACTCCTTCGTCGACGAGAATCCGGCGATTCCTTGACGTTTCCTTCGTCGACATTAGGTTCCTGCGTTTGCTGCTCGTATCGATCCTGTCGCTGTCGTGTGTCTGCGTCGACGACGTTGTTCTCGTCCGACGGGTCGCTTTCGAGAACCTCCCGTTCCAGCACGTCAATATCATCGTCCAAGCGCAGCAGTTCCTGCTCCAAGTGTCGCATCTGTTCTTGTACTTTCCGCGAATGCTGAAACAAGTTCTCCAAATGACGTCGCTTCTCGTCCCGATTCGTTTCCAACGCCGACAATCGCAGCGTCTTTTCTTCCAGCGACATGTCGACGCCAATGAGTCCTTTCGAGTCCACGACTGTACAGTGTGCGGAATAGCGGAGCCCCCGTCGTCTAGAAAGGGCACGACGGGAAGCAGCCTAAACCCAGAATAAACCCGTCAGGATGCAGAATGAATTCAAAAGGCGTTGAGCAAGGGCTTTGGTGTCAACTTCGGATGAGATTCTTCCTTTCTCAAGTTAAAGAGTCGGTCTTGCCGAAACACTTTGGTACTACCGTTTGTTTGGCGTCGAGAGATGTTCGACCCATCCATGGTACGAGGAGGTAACACTAATCTCCACTGCCAACCACAAACCAGACAGACCGCTGTGGGATTTTGGGCGCGCAGTAACTACATGAAGGTTCAGGCTTTACGCCACGCTGTGCCTTCTGCGTTTATCGTCGGACGTCAAAGCCAGAGTGACTCGAGAAACGATACGTTACATTTACAGTAACCGATTGGATTTACAATTATGAGAGCCCCTTTGCTTTCTTAACATAAGTTACTCTCATGCTCGGATAGGACATCTTTTTTACTGAGGTTTGCATGCACTCTGTCACTTGCGCCTTTCGCTTAAGGATCTGTTATCTTGATACAGCCTGTGCAATATGATCTCTCTTTTCTTTGGGACCGCTCACAAAACCTTGAGTGCACAATTTGCGGACCGAAGAGAAAAGCAAAACCCTCCTCACGCGTTGCGATTGCTTTTTGACGATGAAAATTCAAAACAGTTGTCTGCGAGGCATGTGGGTGACCATACTTTTGGCCATTCTCAACAACCGTCGTGCTTTAGCCGCCGATGAAAATAGCCGCTTCTCCTATCCCGGTTACGTTATTACCAGCATTGACGTCGAACCACTTGGAAAGGGCCATCCCACCTCTCGCGTCAAGTTTCACGCCAGAATTCCTGGGAAAGTGGACGACACGACCGCACACGTCTTACGCGACGTTGTGGATTCCGGTGAAACCGTTGGAAAATGGCCGTTTCGGAGTCCTGTGTTTCACGGCACGGTGGTGCCTCCCGGCCAGCTACAGGCCAGGTTGGATGCCGAATCTCCCCGCGTGTCGGATCGTTGGAATCCACTGCAGCATCGCAAAGCATTGCTCTGCGTCCACGGCTTTGACTCGCAACCGGAATCCTGGTTGCGTAGATGTGCGGAAAACTACGGAAAAAGCGACGAGTTGGCTATTATTCCAGTTATTTGGCCAGGTACGTTCTTCAGGTGCGGTACAAATCACGTTTTCCTTGCGAACGCACCTCCTGACTCTTTCAGACTTGCAATTCATTGATTCTCAGCCGGCGATAAAGGGCTTCGTGACTACATGAATGATCGAAATGTCTTCGTTCCCGGGGCTGCCCGAGCCTTTCAGCCTTTGTTGGACGTGGCCAGTTCCTTGCGCAAATCATTGCTTTGTCACAGTATGGGTAATTTCGTGCTCAAACTCACGGCACCTCCGCACCAGCCATCCCGTACCAGCGGCTTAGCGAAGCGCAAGCTTTCCGCACCACCTTTTGAGGATGTGTACATGTCGGCCGCCGATGTGCGGCATGATGTATTTGATCGCGCCCAAAACGATCACGACGATGCTAATTTGGACTACGGTCGTAATATTGCTGGCATGGCGCAAAATAAGGTCCATGTGATGCACTCCAGAAGCGATGTCCCTTTGATGGCCCGCCGAGCGCGGCATGCAGGCTTACGAGCGTTGGGCAGCAATGGCGCCAATATGAAAAACCTGCACCCGAGTTTGAAGGGTAAGGTTGTCAATGTGGATTGCTACTCATGGAACAAGTGGACTCGAAAGAACAATCTTTATCACTCTTAT
Organism: Phaeodactylum tricornutum CCAP 1055/1; assembly: GCF_000150955.2. Taxonomy (NCBI): domain Eukaryota; phylum Bacillariophyta; class Bacillariophyceae; order Surirellales; family Neidiaceae; genus Phaeodactylum; species Phaeodactylum tricornutum. The sequence continues at coordinate 202,637 of NC_011684.1, forward strand.
TTCTTCAAAAGCGAGGCTATCAAATACTACGAACAGCGAGACGCCTAGAAATGAAACTGGCGTAGACAATTTGCTAATTAGCTATAAGAACCGCAATTTCTTGCACTTCCACACAAACTCTCACTTTGGTCTGTCTCAAGTTGTATCTCTGATTTAGAGAAAGCCCAACCAATCAGCAGCTCTCTACTGTTAATTCGTTGTTGATACTTACACTAACAAGTAATTTCTACGCATGAAACGTATAATGTGTTTTTATAACAATACCCAAACAGCGCTTGATAGGAACGACCATACCACGATGACAGCACCGCTTCCCGTCTGCTCAGCGAAGTTAAGCATCGTCGGGCTCGGTTAGTACTACGGTGGGGGACCACGTTGGAATCCCGGGTGTTGTTCTTTTTGGGGCTTCTGACCACGTAGAGTAACTTTTTTTTTAAAAAACAATTGTGTTTTATGCGATTAACTGACCGTAAAACCTGGTTTTGGTTGTATTCATTTGGTTGAAATTTTCAAACAACACATTAGCTTTGGGTTTTGAAGTTCCCCGCGACTCGGCACAGCGTACGATACGCCCAGTAAATTCTTTCCCGTCACGATCCCCCACAGCACGGCAACTTGTGTGTTGACGGCGTAGGTGTTGCCGTTGACTGTCACTGCCAATAACCTCAGACTTAGCAAAGGCTAATCAGAACAGTTTATACCAGTACCCTGCATTGGCTATGAAGCGCCAACAAATAGAAAAAGACATTTGTTTAGAGGATGAACCGAAAGAAAAATCCCCAAGTTCCGAACTGCAATCGACCAGCTATCCCCAGGTCACTTCTATCAAACCCAAATACAGAGTTGGAGCGACTTCAACCAAGTCGTTTGAAAGTCTTGAGTCGAGAAAGTCTGACTTTGAAAATGGGGTCTCTTGCACGACGATTTACGTCGGACATTTGCACCCCAAGCTAACGCAAACTCATATCGAAAAGATGTTTAGCAAATACGGCGAAGTTGTCCGAATAAACCTGCTCGCAAATCGCGGATACGGGTTTTGCGAAATGGCCCGTCCTGAGCAAGCCGCCGCAGCTATGACAGCACTACATGGCCAATCGCTGTTGGGAAGGCTGTTAACAGTTCGACCAGCCAACGACAAACAATCTGGAACCGTCTCATCTTTACGGGGCAGTACAGGACCATCAGGGCGGAACCTTTCTACCCAGCAACAAGCAAGGCAAATAGATTCCCGGATACAAGCCATTAAACGCAAACTCGAAGAGAGCAAGAAATAGAATGACGTGAAGCGGGAGCAATAAGCTGTGTCTGAGTGTTTTCTCAGACTCACATCGGATCGAGTGAAAGAGCTGATTTGAAACGAGGTGCAGTCAATAACTAATGCAGTGCTTTTATAGTAGGATGAGTGACATTGTGAAGGCAGCAAGGGACAATTTCTCATTTTATGCTTTTTGAATCTATCTACCATCACTCTAGAGGTTATTACTGTTAGCTTCCACATTTACAATTTTTTGGCAAGGACAGTTTGGCCCCAGGTGTTTGTATTCTTATGAAGAAGTTCAGTATCGATACGCGATAGAAGATCGGATGTTGGATCGATGTACCCCATTCGAGTTCGATAAAAGCACAAGGCAGCTTCGTTGCCCTCTTCCACATGCAGCAACAAATAGGACGTTTGTTGAATCCGTGCTTCATCTTCCATTGCCATCATCAATGCTGCCGCAACCCCATTCCTGCGATACTGGCGCGCTGTCACCACATCCGTCACATACAGCATTTTGTCGGCAGGTATCTTTAAGGCGCCATCTATCTCCAATGGACTCAACTCAGCAGCTCCTAATACGACTTGGTGTGGATCTTGCCAAGCGATAAAGCTGAAGGCTCCACCAGCAGCGCGTTCCGCCTGAAGCTCCGCTGTGGCTCCTCGAAAAGCTTCTACAGACGGTGCGTCTGGCCCTAAATTGGCTATCCACTCGTTGTAGCGTAGATCTGCCAAGGCAGTCACGTCGGATTCCGTCTGCACCTGTCTCACCTTAACCAAAACTGACGGCGATGAGAGGCAGAAGCCTTCTGTCACCCAGCCAACGAAAAGAAAAACCAAGGGCCGTATCATAGTTAAAATATTGGGACCAGTGATGAAATTTGAAGAAGACCAGAGACTGTCCTTGTATTCTTAACGCTGCAGGCCAGAGTGTCTTCGGGGGTTGCAAACAAGAAGACACCATCCGGGAGGATTTGAGCTCATTTTTGTTCGCATCCACATTCATAGACATAATAACGCAATAAACTCCAAAAGGACCCGGAATGAAGTTTTTCCATGAAACGATCCATGTGTTAAGGCGGCAGCCAGATTATGATGCCTTCCTGCCAGTGAAGCTATCTGTTATTCACATTGTAAGCCCCTGACTGTATAACTCTCTACTCTTTTATCTGTTGACTGTAAGTTGTCAGGCAGTCACTCGACTATAACAGAAAACAACCAACGTCTTTGCGCTGACTTAAAATGTCGAGCCTATTTCTAACGCATCTGACCCAGTATAATTTGCGGAGGCCACCAAAGGTCGACATTAGATACCTTAATGCTCTTATACGACTTGTCTATCCAATCAAACATTTAAGCGGCAAGCTTCTTGTCATCATCGTCTTCATATACATCCAGTGGGGGACATGTGCATACCAGGTTTCGGTCCCCGTAGACATTATCGACACGGCCACAGCTGGGCCAGAACTTGTTGGCGCGGATCCAAGGAGCGGGGTAAATGCCAACCTCCTTCGAGTACGGACGATCCCACTTCTCATTGACCAGGTCATTCATTGTGTGCGGGGCGTAGTGCAATGGCGAATCCTCCAAAGCAATACGGCCACTGCCAATATCATCAATTTCTGCCCGAATGGAAAGCATGGCGTCGCAAAAGCGATCAAGTTCCCCCAAATCTTCCGACTCAGTCGGCTCAATCATGAGAGTTCCGGCAACGGGCCAAGACATGGTAGGAGAGTGGAATCCGTAATCTTGAAGACGCTTAGCAACGTCCTCTTCCGTTACACCGGTTGCGGCTTTCAAGGGACGAAGATCCAAAATAAATTCGTGCGCACACTGTCCGTTTTTTCCAGTAAAGAGGACATCATATGCTCCATTCATACGCGCAGCCATGTAGTTCGCGTTCAAGATAGCATGGCTGGTGGCAGCTTTAAGACCTTCAGCTCCAAGCATCTTAATGTACATCCAAGAAATCGGGAGAATGGCGGCAGAACCGAAAGGGGCTGCAGCTACAGCACCCTCAGTCTTTGGTACACAAATGTCGTTTCCGCAAAGCTTTCCCGACGCCTGAGGATCCATTACGTGCCCTGGCAAAAAAGGAGCAAGGTGCTCACGAACTCCGATAGAACCGACACCTAGAACAAAAGTGTCAGTCATACCCGAAAACCTTGAGCAATCAAACTGCATGCAATTCAAACCTACCTGGGCCACCACCTCCGTGAGGAATGCAGAAGGTCTTGTGCAAGTTCAAATGGCACACGTCAGCGCCAATCAAACCCGGACTCGTCAGACCAACCTGTGCGTTCATGTTAGCACCGTCCATGTATACTTGGCCACCGGCATCGTGGATTGCGTCGCAAATTTCTACGATTCTTTCTTCAAAGACACCGAACGTGGAAGGATATGTGACCATGAAGGCGGCCAAGTTGTCTTTGTGCTTGGAAATCTTGGCGGTCAAGTCACCAAAATCCACGTTGCCCTGGTCGTCATTCTCTACGACAACAACCTTCATACCAGCCATGACTGCACTAGCCGGGTTGGTCCCATGGGCTGATTTGGGAATTAAGCAAACGTTCCGGTGTCCTTCACCGGTGCTTTCTAGGTACTTTGTAATGGCCAGTAGACCCGCGTATTCGCCAGTCGCACCCGAGTTAGGCTGGGCACTCACCGCAGCGAAACCTGTGATTTCCGACAAATCCTTGTTTAAATCTTCAATCATTTCGTGATAGCCAATAGTTTGATCGTGCGGCGCAAACGGGTGTATGTCAGAAAATTCAGGCCAAGTCACGGGAATCATTTCGCTCGTTGCGTTGAGCTTCATGGTACAGGAGCCAAGCGAAATCATCGAGTGGTTCAGAGCCAAATCACGGTTTTCGAGTGTCTTGAGGTACCGGAGCATTTGCGTTTCGGAGTGGTGCTGACGGAAAATAGGGTGTGTCAAGATTTCACCTTCACGGGCGACGGCAGGATCCAAGTTGGAGAGGGAATCGTCTGCTGACAAATCAGGACTGGAAATCTTAAAAGCCCCAGACAGTAGTTTTCCGAGATCGTCACGAGTGATGCCCTCACCCATGGCTACTCCAACACGCTTTTCGTCGATGACACGCACGTTAGCGCCAACACTAGCGGCACCAGCCTGGACTTCCGTGGCGTTCATGCCCTTGGAGGAAACATCGACGGTAAACGTGTCAAAAAAAGGTCCTTCCGTAACCTTGAAACCAGCCTTGCCAATTTCGCGATGCCCAACAGCTGCCAGAGCGTGGACACGTCCGGCGATGTCGGCAAGACCTTTTGGGCCATGGTAAATAGCGTAGGCCGCAGCCATGTTGGCCAGTAAAGCCTGGGCGGTACAAATATTGGAGGTCGCCTTGTCTCGACGAATGTGCTGTTCCCGAGTCTGCATGGCCATTCGCAAACAGGGTTTTCCGTACGAGTCGACCGTAACACCGATAATACGGCCGGGCATTTTACGGCTATACTGGTCCGATGTGGAGAGAAAACCAGCGTGTGGGCCCCCAAAACCCATGGGGACACCAAAACGCTGGGCCGATCCAACGGCAATATCTGCACCCCAGGTAGAGGGCGGGGCCAACTTGGTCAAAGCGAGCAAGTCAGTGGCGGCGATAACCATGGCGTTGCCTTCATGGGCGCGAGCAGTGAAGGCTTCGTAAGACTCGCCTCCGCTCTCAATCTCTCCGTAGGTGTTCGGGTACTGCACCATAGCGCCGCAGTAGTCACCAGCCGAAAAGTCAGATTTGCTGTGCTCGCCAACAATCACCTCAATTCCAATGGCTTCGGCACGAGTTTGGATAAGACCAATGGTCTGCGGGTGGACATCCTGCGAGACAAAGAACTTGTTCTTCTTGCCCTTTTTCCCCTTGAGCGCAAACGTCATCTGCATAGCTTCACCAGCCGCCGTAGCTTCGTCCAATAATGATGCTACTGCCATGGGCAATCCCGTCAGATCGACAACCAGTGTCTGAAAGTTTAGCAACATCTCCAAGCGTCCCTGCGAAATTTCCGCCTGGTAAGGAGTGTAAGCCGTGTACCAGCCGGGGTTTTCCAGCATGTTACGGAGGATGACGGGAGGAACCTGTGTATCGTAGTAGCCGGCTCCGATGTAAGACTTCATGACCTTGTTCTTTTTGGCCATTTCCTTGATACGGTGGAGCGCTTCCGACTCGGTACGAGCTGGCTCCAAGGCGAGATCTCGGGGCGACAGAATATTGGGCGGGACGGTCGATTTGATGAGACCTTCAAACGAGTCAAAGCCAATCGTTGCCAACATGGACTTGGAGTCCTCGGGAGACGGTCCCACTGTAAAAACAGAAATTGATAGGTAAGAAATCAGTCGTTAGAGGGCTTCAGCTGAAGATCAACCGCCACAGGACCACCATGGTCATACTCGATCTTTTTCATCGTCGATCAAAACCGGCTTCGATTAGGGTTTATACCACGCACTAGCGGACGTCATCGAAATTGCACGTGCCAGTAGAGATTTTACACAAAACTACAGTAGAGAAAATCTTGACGTCACGATGACGCAAACACAAAACTCTAATGCAAAAATTGAACTTCCTGGAAGCGCAGGACCCAGCCAGTACTTACCGTGGCGGCGGGCAAAGGTGTCTTTCATGTCCAAGGCGTCCGCGAAAACCGCCGACGCGTGAAAGGCTCGGCTACACTTTTCGCGTGCCAAAATTCGACGAAGAGCAATAGAACGTCGAATCATGGTGGCGGAGATAAAAAAAGATGATTGGCACGTCCTGGGAGATCGACTTTGGGTCTTCGTTTATTTGTCGTTCCGGAACGGCAAAAAAACCAACTGCGATCCGGTAGAGAAAAAGTGAATGCTTTATCGCGACACCAAGTGGAACGCTATCGAAAAACCGAGAGGTCGTGGTGACGCAGAGCATGTCGCAGAAACTTATACTTCTGAGCGTCTTCTATTCCGCTTTTGTCTTTAAAAATTCTTATTTTTCTCGGTTGCAACTCTGCGGAGACTTGAAGCGACAAAATGATGACGTTGGTAAACACTCATTTTCCGAAATTCTGCTAAAATCCTTCAACACGTCATCTTTCATTTGGAAAACAGAAGCGCACGCGCCTTTCTTCAGTTCACACAACAGGCCAGAAGGTTGTCTACTTGTAATAACGGGTATCGCGAAAACACGTTTTCGTCTTGGTTCGTCTACGGTTAGGAGCGAGAATGCAACGACCTCATCACCTGACAGTGGACAACTCTCGTGAACCGAAAGAATAGTCTACGTCGGGAAGAATTGTCCCTTTATAGAAAGAAAACTTTGACGCTCTTGACCTCACGGCTTGCTTCCGACCATTCACTGTCAGTTGCTTTGGTCTTTTATTGTACACTAGCAGGTCGGTGTCTTATTCTTTTTGCCGAGGTTATTTCGTCCATTTCTATTTCTACCGAAATGCCCGACACCACGGACACACCATTACCGGCTTCGATGAGCGAGTACGACGACCGTGACAACAAAGCTTGGGTGATTTCGTTCGCTGCCGCCATGGTTCCATTCTGCGCTTTTTGCTATGGTCATCAACGAGGCTTTACGGGGAAAGCCGTCACGCGCATTGTGCAATCGCCCGTCGGCGTGTACGGCCTCCTCGCCTTACCCTTTGTCACGCTCGGTATGGAAAAATGTATATACGACACAGTTCAAGCGGCACAAGGAATCAATCCAAACGTGGTACCGGCTGATCGTGGTGGTTTTCCCAGTGGTGGGGCCGAGCTGCCATCGTTCAGTCTGGTAGCTGTCCAACCACGAAACCCTCCCGTTGTCAAGAAAGCATACACTGATGCCGCACCGATGCGGAGGCTGACGGCCGTTACAGATGAGAGCAAAACGAAGTAATATATTCTTTGTTTTTTTCGCCTCGAGGGAGTCCCTTTGTTCGGTCGTTATACCAGATCAAGGCTTTTGTCGTCGACTAATTGTATGCCTTCTATGTCTGCATGACATAAGTTTAACGTCGCCCATTGTTTTATAGTAAAGATGAAATAGTTGACAAGTTTACTGTTATCTTTGCCTCGCCACCGTTTTCTATCTCGAGAATGGGTATTGTTGGAATGTGGACGCGTTTTCTGTCTATGACCTAGTCAATCACGGATACCCGGTACCTAACGCGACTTCCTTTCGACCAAAAATTAAATTCTCTGTCAATCACCGAAATAGGCCACTATACCGAACCCTCCCCAACCCGTTGGCATGTCCTTCAAATGTAGTCAAAAGGCCGAGATGCGTCCTGCAATTTTCTTTTCTTTTACTCTATGGCTACGATTGGCTGTGGTTTTGGGATTGTCACAAACACAAGCGACGCGACGAGATGTTTTGCTTGCCGCCCAGCAAGCATCAGCGGCAACGGCATTCGGCGTGCTTTTATCGTCGCCTAACGAAGCGGAGGCGGTGCGCGACACAGGAGAAACCGCTACATATCTGCATAATCAATCCAGGCTTCTGCTTCCGAATTCTAAGACTAAGGCTTTGACTATCCCGCGAATCGGGTATTCTATGTATAAAACAACTGCTGACCAGATAGAGGCAGGGATCCAGTTAGCGTTGCAAGCCGGAGCCCGCCACTTTGACGTCGCTACGCAATATGGCACAAACCCAGTTGTGGGAGAAACTCTGCGCTCATACATACATCAGGGACTTTCTTCAGAGTACACACCAACGAGTATTATTCCTAAATCACCACAGGAACGTCGTCGAGAGATATTCTTGACACACAAGATTTCCAACGACGAGCAATCTACAAAGCCTCGGGAGGTCAAAAACGCGATCATCTCGCAGCAAAGAGGCCCTTTAAAAGGTATCGATGTCGATCTTGCGATGCTTCATTCACCCTTAACGGATAAATCGCGACGACTGGCATCGTATGAAGCTCTATTGGACTTAGAAGCCAAGAGCAAGATCAAAGCAGTTGGTGTCTGCCATTTTGGAGTCGCCGCTTTGCAAGAGTTAGTAGATGCTGGTCTACCCGCTCCCTCTGTGATCCAGCTTATCATCAGTCCCTTCAATCAACACAAAGATATCGTTGAGTGGGCATCCAAACACGACAGCGTGGTATCATGTAGCGCTTGGTCCAAACTCAGCTCGGTCGAGGGGCCACAAATTGGCTGGTCCGTACTTGGCGAAATTGCCAAAGAAAAAAGCATGACGAAGCAGCAAGTTTTGATCCAATGGACTCTCCAAAAAGGATTCATTTGTACTCCACGCGGTAGCAGCAAGTTTAATATTGAACGCATGGCTATACAAGAAAACTCCTGGGACGCAGTCCAGGACTTTCGATTGACCGAGACCGAAATGGACATTTTAGATGGATTGGACGAACAGTTACCAGCTGGCCGACTCGGTATTCGCGACGGCTGGGACGAATCTCAAATTACAGACCCCGCTTGGGATCCAACTTTTATATCTTAGGTTCCACAACTATTGATCTATATCAGTCAAGGCTAAAATCAAGTTGTATTCGAAAGGTGCAAAGATATCTGTACTGCCACTTTCAATGTTGGGGGTCAAATAAGAAGATGACATAGGTCGTGAACCGCTAATTGTAAAGACATAAGCTAACATTGAAAAGCGCAAGTTGGTATCAAAACAAGCAAATACATGTGAAATGTATAGTGCTATTGTTAGCTGGACTTTGCGAAAAGTACAAGGAAAGGATTCTCAGTACCCTAGATCCTACCCAGCTTGTTCCTTAGGCCAAGTAGTTGTACACTCCAGGGTTGTCCGTACCGCGTTCCAAGTACTCTCGGTCTATTAAAGCCTCAATCCGCTTCTTTACAACCCGCGGATTGGGATTGAAAAAGGAAAGCTGAGCCAGGACTTCGGAAAGCAGCTGTTGATGTTGCAAAGTTTTTCGCGCCTTCATGATTCGAACAATTGCGGCTTCTATGGCAATGGAACGATCCTCCTCCACTTTCTTCGTATTGAAATTAGCGTCGAGAGAGGCCATTGGAATGCGGATCTTGCGCATATTCGATGAGAACTTGGCATTTGCCGTAAACTTGTCTGTCGTATTAATCTTGTTGCTCGCCGGCGTTTTTGCAATTACTTTGTATTTACCGCACGACAAAGAGTGCATCAAAGGCTTCAGGATCGTCTCTTCCAAATTTAGACGCTGTGACAAATCCTCAAAACTAAGTGTTTCACCACCGCTAAGAGCGTCCAAAGCAATCGCTTGGAGTGTCGACACTTGAATTTCGTACGACTTCTTTCCAAACGTACCGCGAACCGTTGCACTGCCCTGCGTCAATACCCAACCCAGCTTGCGCTTTTGGTGTTTTAATTCGTGCCATTCGCGAAAGACTTTCATGCACTTGTTCATTTCTTCCGTCAAAGTAACCTGCGGTGATTTATACGTTGGCCAGAAACCTGTCGTTAATACCTGCACACTGAAATCCAGCGAGGTTTCGACTTGTCGCATTCGCTGTTCGAACTCTGTGCGTTGTTGACTACCAACAGCCAAATCGGCCAGCATACCTTCCATCTTAGATGTGAATTGCGTACCGCATTGGACCTTGAGCTTGGCAATCATTAGCTTCTCGGCATCATCCGAAGTAGACCGCTGGTTCAAAAGACGCTTGGAAAGTTGATTTCGATAAATTTCTGCGAATAAATCTTTATCTGTCAGGTAGGAAAAAAGTTGCACAATGCGGTCCAGGGATTCTTCCACTTCGGCTTCGGAAAGCTTTTCACCGCCACTCTTGAGAATTCGATCACAGAACGTGGACATAAGCTCAGCATTTGTGAAACTTCCTACATTTTTGTTTACAATTTCCACAAAAGCGTCCTTGAGCGCCTTTTGAAAAAGAGAATGCCCACTGAAGTCTTTTTTGACAACGCCAAGGTACTTTTCGTGCAGCTCGATAATCGCCTTGACGAATTTGGGATCATCGTTTTTGTCTTTTTCGCCCCCATCCAAACGGGCCTGACGCCGTTTCAGAATTTCTTGACCCATGGATGTGATGAATTCCTGAACAATTGCGGCGATTGGAGTAAGACCGTTTTCCAAACGTTGGAACAACCGAAACATACGACTCAAGTCTTCGGACTTGTCGTTTTGCAACAATGCGCGGCAACCAGATGTTTCCTTTTCCAACAAGACAAGTTCTACTTTTTCAAGAATCTCTTCCTCAACCACTCTGAGTATTTTAGGTTCCGAACTCGACGAAAGATAATCCGCAACACGGGAGCGTTCTTCTTGCAGCGCCTCTTCCGCCTTGACGAGATAATCCGGAGTCGAATCATTGATCCACTCCTCACGCCTTTTTGCATAAAACTCCCGCGTCGACTGCAACAAGGGTTCTTCCAGATCACCGTTGTACGCATCCAGAGAGCCCATACCCATATTTTCGTATAATTCCACGATCGACTTGACGAGACTTTTGTCAATAATCTGTCCTTCACGTTCGTCGTTGATGAGACCTAGAATCGCCGCGGTGGTCTCGCGCTTCATCTCATCGTACACGTGAGTACGGAAGCATCGTAGACCGGCCTGTGAGAGCGTGGGCAAACTGTGATGCTTAACATAGTATCGATCTAGATAGGTAAAGAACTTTTTCAACCACTTGTTCATAATTTGATGATCCCCCCAGCGGTGCTGGAGTTCAGTAAGGAGCGTGGTACCGCCCTGACCAGTCTTGTCCCGCAACGCGGGAATCACCGTGCTGGCAAGGTATCGTTCAATCGTTTCGCCGTGTCGTTGATACAGTTCGCGCGACCAGTTGTACGGAGAACGTTGGGTGCACATATCGTAACAAGTCCTGGGGGGAAAACGACACAAAGGGTAAGCGCGGTGACAAGAAGGAAGTGAATACCACAAAATTTGGTACAATGTGTTTTCAGCTTGCTGAAAACGCAAATGAAACGTACGTGTAAATCTGCACATATTCCCGTGGACCAAACATATTTGTTTCACCCGATTTCAGACCCCCGTTGAGCATGGCTTCGAGCTTATCAATGGCCTGTGTACAAAGAGAAATACAAAGTGTAAAAGGTACGGTCCGAATGGCTAAGCAATTAATTTGCAGACAATCGATACCCACAAAGGTATGCCGGAAAGGACGAGGGGGTATTTCTCGCCTACTTCACGGTAATGGCAAAGGGAGATACATACCTTGGCTTTGATTTCATCGTTCCACCCCTCTTCCAAAGGAATAATGCCCGAAGCGTTCCCGGACATGGCTCCAATACAGCCGCTGCTTGATTACCGTCGGCAAAACTAGATAATATAGACAGGTGTTCCTCTTGGGTTTTGGCAAAGAAATTTGCAGCAAACAATGTAGAGAGGAGAGAGTACTCACGTATAGTGGTGCCGCATCAGACACTTGATTTTGCGATCGAATGGGAACGAAAGGTCCACCAGTACTGGCTCTAGATTAAACCTGCGGAAAAGAACACTCGTGATGCGCAGCAGAAGACTACCTAGATAATTTGCGGTATGCTGCCGTTTTCGTTTGTGACGTCAGCAAAAGATACGAATTCCCTAACTGTAAAACAATCCTGACACGCAATCGGACGCTAGCGAATTGCTCGACTCTTGTTTCCTTCACAGTCACCAGCAACTAGCATTGTAGCCGCAACGATCCAGTCTATTTGGTATACCAAAACTACATAGATAAATACTTTAGGTAAGATCGACATCATCTTCTTCTTCGCCGGCACCGTCATCCTGAATACTGCGCTTGACCTTTACCAACATGGAAGTCTTCCAAGGATCGAGTTTGGAAATGCGATCAAATTCGTAGCACGCCGTCGCGAACGCTTCCGCATCGTAACCTTCCACGCATTCCACTAGTTGTCGACAAAATTTGCCTTCTCGCGATTCAGCAAACGTATAATCCACACCTTCGTATCTGCCCAAGGCTTGTTCCGCCCCAATCGCGTCCCCGTTGGCCAAATGACACAAGATGGCTTGCAAAAAGTACGATTTTGCGTTGTACTTTAACAAATTCGAGTCCAAGCATGCTCGTCCGAGTTCATCATACAATCCTGCCGCCCGCAGTAGATCTGGCGGATCGAGCGCGGCACTGCATAATTCCGCCACTTTGGCCCGGCATTGGGAAGCCTGCGATTTACTGTCTTCCATACCAAACAATTCGCCGGCTTGTTCGTACGCTTCAATGGCGGCAACCACGTTGGATTTTCCACCAGCTTCAGCGACTTCCTCCGACTCGTATAGCTCGGCACATTCCTTGCACAGTTTGGCGGCCTGCGTCAAACGACCGGCGTCCGTCAAGAGACTGACTGCGGACTGATAACTAGAAACAGCATCCACCGGATTGCTCTTTTTATAGCAAGAGCCTTAAAAGGAACGCACAAAACCAATTAGTTAGTGTAGTGGTCCACAACAGGCTTCTTTCTTCTTGAACGCACTACAAAAGGAATAGTTCCACCAACGCAACGCAACCTACCTGCTTGTGTAAAGCACTTGGCCGCTTCATTGGCTTGCTTTAACTTGTCACGATAAAGTTCACCCGCGACATTGTAGACGTCACCAGCTTCCTGATTGAGTCCACCGACTTTGTAGGCGTTGGCAGCTTGTAGGTACAATTCCGCGGCGTCCTCGACGTTGCGGTCACGCGCGCTGGCAAACCACGACTTTTTCGTCAGCGCCCGTCCTGCCTCGGCCTGGTACTCTTGGCCCTTGGCTTTTTGCGCTTTCGCAATGGCGGACATAATACAGATCCCAACCTTCGTTGATCGCAAGACTAGTACCGGTGTTTTAGAAAGGCAGAGAGATGCGCTTTATGTAACCAAGGCTCTCTGCTAGGAATGTGTACAGTCGTGTATCGCACGAACTCCCTGTTAGAGACGAGTGCAGGATAGACGAGCCAAGCGCGTTGTTCTCGTGTTTCTTCCCTTATGTCCGAGTACCGTCCGTCGTAGTCGGTAGACGGAATGACCTTTGTCGTATGCGTAATCGATAGGAATGCGCTCTTCTCTTGCTACGAAACTCAGAAGCGTTGAGACATAAGTACTTATCGAAAAGTCAACTTTGAATACATACACTGCATGTCGTCATTCAAATATTGGTTACGACGGGCTTACTACCGGTACCTACTTCCGTCGCAACATGAGGTTGTTCCCTCATCCAAACGCCGGTTGAAGTTAATTGTAAAGCATCTACGTTATTCAACCCACAGCGATAGAAATTGGGTTGGTTGTTTGAGGGAGGGTGTTGTTGATGTTAAGGGGTTTGGGGGGAGGCCTGTTCCAATTGCACACATGGGCATCGAGATAGGAAATTTCTCAACACAGCTCTTCGCCACAACCGAGTCCTGTTGCCAAGACTACGGTCGATCTTCTCGCGGGATCCATGTGTACTTGTCTTTGTCATCACAGGTGATGTTGATTTCTTATTTGAGTAAGTCAAATAAGGCTAGTACATATATAGAGATTCTATAAAAGTACAGTCATGCGCAAAAAGAAAAGATCCAATTTTATGAGCCTTGCTTTCTGGGCCAAATTTTCATACTGCGGCCTTTCCAAATTGCAATATAAAACAAAAACAGACGGACGGACGCAATAGTGATATTTACAGTTGGACGACGTACCAAGCTACCTCCTTCCTTTCGGCCCTCGTTCCATTGGCACGATTTCGGATTCATCGAAAAAATCCGCGACCATTGCGACTCTCCATGATGCAAGAGATTGTTTGTCATGACAAACAACGGACGGCTCCGATATATTCGTACCCGTAGATTCGGGGTCTTGGATTCCAGATTGCCGCCGCCTCCTTCACCCGAGGCTGCGACAACAACGGTGGGCTGCCGTGGAGTGGACCTACTCAAAACACCCCTACCCGTACTGGAATTGTCCAACGTCCTGTTGCACGCGCAGCGCCACCGGACGGATCAGGTTCGATCCCAGTTCGACGAATTCCTCCGTACGCATGGATTCGTCTTTCTGACCGCACCCCAGTCATCCCAGCCTGGTCGAATCATTCGTGACCTCCGAGACACTGTCCATCACGACTTGTTTCCCAATCAGCTTGAAAAGAATGATGAATTGCCGACTTCGCAGAATATCTATTGGTCGGAAAAGAATATTCCCATGTACCGTCTCGGCTACGAGTTTTGCGAAGACGGAATGCGGGAAGTCTTTCGCGTAGCGGCGGGTCGAGTCGACGATCAACCGTGGCCCGACGCAGGTGGTCGAGCTAGATCCACAACGCTTCGGGCCTTGGGCTTGGTTCGACACGTGTGTGATACGATATTGGACCTTCTCCTCTCCGGACAGCAAACAAAAATACCCATAGAAGCCGGTGCCAAATCCAAAGACATGGCTGTACGAAAACCACGTCCTGGATCGGGTAGTTCCACTTGGTGGTCACCACACGGCCAATCCCCGTCGTACACGAAACAACTGGTCGGCACCATTCCGGATCGGGACGAAGATTATTCGGTCTGGTACGCCATGCACTATTTTAACACAACACCTTTGCGAGGAGAAACTATCGTAACGCTCAAGGCACACGTTGACCCCAGTCTCCTCGTTGTGGAACCGTTCTTGTGTCCCTACACCCGGGGACTGCAGGTTTGGAATCGTACTACGGGCACTTGGATGGATGTAGACGGTCCTGCTTCGCCCGTGTCGAGCTTGTGGGAAACCGGACAGGAAGTCATGCTTTTATTTGGCGGCAAGGCCTTGGGGGCCGCGTGTAATTTGGAACCGACCTTGCACCGGGTAGTGCTCGGGTCGGAACCCCGATCGACCGTCATCTACGAACAAAAGTATGGTGAACTTTTTCCGCCACCAATCTCAGACTAAGGCAAACAATTATCCAAAGCTACTCAAAAAGATTACGCGTACCTCCATCTGTGAATCCATGACGGTGCTCATGCAAGAAATGGCTACACTTTGTTGCCTAAGCCTGAACGGATAAGGGGTTTCTTGCGCAGCTCTAGCAAAGGTAACAAATCCAATCCCACTTGCTTTCGGGTGGTTCTTCTTCCATTACGATCTGCACGGGTTTTCCAGGCGACGACGGCTGTCGCTCGAGCCTCCGGCGGGCCCGAAGCTCCATGTCTAACCAAGCTTGATGCGGACTTTTCCAAGCGAGTTCCAATTCCAAGCTACCGACATCGACATTACTACTGTTCCGATGCAAGGCGTGAAGCGGCAGGGACATTCGTACTGGTGTAATACCAAGCACGTGTAGGGGAATGGGTAACTTTGCTACAGCACGCTTGAGTCCGGGACGGCGTTTGGGACTCTCCCACAGGACAATCTCCATGATTGAGCCTTGAAGGTCGTATTCAGGAGCCAGCGATTGTGAAAAGCTAGCCGGAGATGCGGATGATTTGACGACGTAAGATCCTGTAGTTTTGTCGCAGGAGAGTGGCAGCCAGACTTCGACAGATTCGTGCGACAATTGCACTGTCCAGGAGCTTTTCGGGGACAGTCCCTTGGCGCTGACGATGCGAGCCGCTAGTTGCGCTGGTTCAAATATTTCTGGTCGAGGCACAGCATAAGGAGGTTCGAGTAAAGTCACTTCTGTCCCGTCCGTCCGGGGCGAAATGGCGTCTCCTTCGTGGTAAATGGCTTTCTCGTCATCCAGCCGATGCTGAATCAGTCGCGCTTGCGTCGGTCGTAGACTCTTGGAAGGATAGAAGTGATCGTAGCACATTTTGCGCAAGACTACCATTACAACTTGCCCAGTTTCCACCACATCCCAACGCAATAACACACCATACTGAATTGACAAAAATCCCATGCGCAGTTCTAGAACTGATCGTGTTTCGATAAATTTTGCGTCTTGCATGCTCACGCGGGCTTGCTTGCGTTTCATCGTAGCTGAACCTTTCTTCGCATCGATAGCTAGTTCGGTGATTACCTTCATTTTGGAGCGAAGTTTCTGCAAGACTTCGGATACCCCGTTTGCACAGACTGCGGTACCAATCGGTTCTCCTTTGCCCTTGTCTTTTTGTAGTTGAACTAAGGGATGCAGAAATAGTCCCGGATCGCGGGCCAACAAAGTGGATGTCACGGAGGCGCTCTTGTTGTTGTTAACGTTGGACCTTGTGCTTCCCGTAACAGTCACGGGCGAGTTGCGCGAGGAGAAATATTTTTGCTCGTTCGGAAGATTGAAATGACTCTTTGCTCGTAACGGCGTCACTTGCGCAGGCTTGCTTGGAGCAGTGTTGCGCATCGGACTCGTATTCCTACGCCGCAGAGGTCTCTTGCGGACGCCAGATTTCAGCGCTCCGGTAACAGGCGCAGAAACATCATTTTTTTCTTCTTGCTGCTGTTCCTTCTCAAAAGACGAATCCAATGTGCTGGAACTAAAAGATGAAGCCGAATTCAATTGCATCTGCTGCTCTTGTAAGAGCGCTTCCAACACATCATCGTGCCAAATGGCGTAATCCGCCCGCCGTAAATCCAGTCCGCGCTGCCCATCCGCTAGACCTCCATTTCGTTGCCAGGATTCCCCCAATACATGGCGAGAAGCGCAATTGTCGTCGCACGATCCGAGCAAATCTACTTGACATTGTTCCACCCAGTCAGTCCACGGGGATAGGATATGGCAAGACATGATGTTGTTAGGAACCAAAGAGGAAGCCTCCCTATTCCTATTGCCACTTCCACTGAGTCGACTTCGATCCCGGAAAGTCATTACGGTGATGGAAGTAATTCTTGTGCGGGAAAGAAGAAGAGGGCAGAAGCAAGCAAGTCTGGCGCAACGAAACAAACGGACAACAGAGGAGTGGGACGTTTGGAAAGACTATTCTTCGGTAATTCCCGGGGCAAATGACGACGGCAACAAAGTGCAGTGGTTCGAACGTCTACACTGTTAATCACCTTTGTTTGGGCAGGATAAAGCAACACTGGTCAAGTATCCTTTGCCATTACGCTTCGAGCTTCCGAGATTCTATGATGATCACCGTTGTTGGAAGCAAAAGCGCAAGCGGTCTCTGCTTGCGAATGCTCCGCTTGCAATTACGGGTATGGCCTGTCCGAAGCTTCCGAGGCGCTCGAAGCAACTGCGACATTCTCAAGCGGCACTTCGTCCCAATATTTCATTCAACGGATGTTCGTAGATAAAATACTATGTAAACGTTTATGTGAAAAACGGACCAAAACTGTATCAAACGGTAGTTTTCAGAGGGGCTATTGAAAATCGAGGGAATTTAAGTCTTGTCGAAGAGCAATTATTGGTCTTTGTGATTTGCAGCAAGAAATAAAATTGTGATTCCTACGAGCCTTATTGTATGAGGTAGGTGCAAAAGCACCGCGTGCTTCCTTGCTATCAATGCGTCTTTGCCATAATTCTTATTCATAGAAATTGCGAGATTTAAAACTAGGTCCTATATCATGTTGGACTTTGTACTTTCCGTAGACCAAGCCTCAAAGAACAAACTCACTACCCGGTGAAACGTGCAATACTCGAGAATAGTTACTGGTAGAGAACACAAAGAGGGCTCCAGCAGACGCTTTCGTTCTCAAAGCAGATATATCATCAATCCAACATGTCTTCAATTTTTGTAATGCCGTAGGTTTCGGGGATTCCACAAACGGCGAGCTTGCCTTGTCTCTGCAAGCAAAATTCCAAGTTCACGCTCCCATCCTTCTCGTGCACAAAATGTTCTCCGCGCAAGGTTTGGGCCCACAACAATACTTCATCAATCATAGGTACCGGTTGCTCCAACAGCTCCGCTAAACGTTTCGCCACGAGCAGGCCGTATGGTATATCGTCAGTAAAGAAGCGACAATTCGTATCCAAAACTCTCGCTGCTGACTGATTCTGTGAGCCAGAGCCACTGGGAACGGTTGGTGTCTTGATGCACACCAATTGTGGACTGTCCCGAAAGGTTGCCAAGATTCCGGCATGGGACGAATTGTGATTTAGCTTTTCCAACGAGAAATAGTCTAACATGTACGGAAATTGTTTCGACGGGAAGCTCCTCCGAACAGCACTCCTAACGGCAGCATAGTCGCGATCTAGCGCTTGCAGAATGGTCTCGGATGTGTGGTCGAAATCACGATAAAAGTACGGTACGTGGGCCTCGTCTTTCCAGTATCCTCCATACTTTTTCCATAAGCCGTAGCACCGGGCGGGATGAATGATTTGATTGTCGACGGACAGTGTGAGGGAGAGAAAACTTTCGGCTTGCCGGAATGCACCCATACCGAGCGGCCTTACGCTCAGGTTCTGTAAAAGGACACGGTTCAACTTGTCGAATTGGCTGTGGGGCGTAACGGCTGCCACATTCACGTGTTTCCCTCCATAGTTGGCCACCAGCTCTCCATACTTCACGGTACTGTCAACGAAGAGATTATGTTGAGAGGCGAGGAGATCTTTGGATGTAAGAGCCATCGCTGGCCGCATAAACAAATTGACGTACCGACAAACCCAGGGGATACTTCCACAGGCAAATGCGACAATATTAGTCAAGCCGAACTCTCGTTCCATGGCATGGACCATCCAATTGAATCCAGCTTGGCCGTACATCTGGAAGGACGAGGAAGGTGTGAATATAAGTGATCAGGAAATCGCCTAGTTACCCTTGATGAACATACCGTTCCCACATAAACGTGAGATTTGCTGCGGCTCAAATAAGGGGCGATGCGGTCCAAAGCCTCTCGGTAGGAATGCACCGGCATACAGAGAATGACAATGTCGGCGTTGGGAACGACATCGGCCGGATTTGCGGAACAAGCGGCCAGCATGCCCACATGAGTCGCAGCTACTTGACCCGTAGTTCCGTCTGTTAGCTGACAAGTTATGGAATCGTGATTCCAGTCCTGAGGGCGGCGGGTCAGTAAGTTTACTGAGTGTCTAGCTTCCGATAGGAATGGGACCAGAACGTGGGCCGAGTTCCCTCCACCCACAACGCAGGTTGTAAGTCTTTCAATCAAAGGAGAGACCATTGGTGTAAGAAGACGGCCGGTTTTGTATTCTTTTTATTTCGAAGTCGCAGTTTTACAGTTATTCTGTAGTTGAGAAGCCTCTGGTGAGATCTCGCTTGTACAATAGGTGTCGCCTATGACGATCCTCGAGGAAATGTTGACTGACAGAGTTCTGCAGCTTTTGAGTCAATTGCCAAAGATTATGGAAGCAAAATATTGATGACGTCGATGGCGGCAACAGAATCAATTGGGAACTCACAGTCAAGGTTCACGCGATGGACTTCTCTTTCTTTCCAGGATGCGAACTCAAATGTAAAATGCGAACACATGTAATAATCATTTGATGGTCACGATTGATTTGTTTGTATCGTCTACCATGCCCTACTCAGTCACATGATGCGTAGGACTGAGCTCTTGATGCGTCAACAACAGGTAAAAATCGTCGGTCGAGTTCTTCTGAATCCACTCTGTGATCGCAACAAGGAACTACCCAGAAAGGTATTCTTCACGGTTGATAGGATTTGAGTGGCAGACGAAGGAGCTTTTCTTATAGAGCACATGCCACCGAGGTGCCTAAGCCGAGCATGCAACCGACATTCAGAGCAAAATGAACTCTGAGCACTATTGCAACGTCATGAAAAGCTTCCATTATTTGAGTGTACTGTCGCAGGTGGCCTTCTTGCCACTTACCGATCCGTTTGGCCTAAGAATAAGACAACCGATGTGCACTGCCAAACTACCAGCTTCTTGTGTTTACTTGAACAGCCCCAGTCTCAAAAAGGATTTTACTTCGCATGGGGAGCAGTCGGAATCTCAAACGACCTGTGTTGGAAATTTCAAAAAAGATCCCAAAGTGAAAGTCGGCATCATAGGTGGAGGGATAGCCGGTGTATCTGTTGCACACGCGTTAACCAAACGCCTACGTTCAATTAACAATTGCGAAATAACTGTTCTGGAAGGAGACCCCATGGGTAGGTCTATTCCCCAAGACTCGCGAGTGCAGCCTAAGTGGGTCGCAGCAACGGCCAGAAACGCCAACAGCATTGTACCCGCAGCTTCAATGCACATATTTTCGAGGGTATCAGTTCTCTGGAAAGTCCTTTCGGACACTTCCCGCGAGTGGTACACGATGCAACTGGAACATTTGAAGGGTTTATTGACACAGAAGGGAAACGCAATGAGTGGAGAAACGGAGAGACCACGTATAGATACTTTATGCGTCGCTCCGCCCTACTTTGCCCTTCATGTATTTCGCTGTTTGGGTCCAACTGCGACACATGAGGAGAGACTGAGCTTTCTCCGGTTCGGATGGCGCTTCCTCACAGCTGCTTTTCGAGGGAATGCAGCAGCAGATGAAAGAGCCCAGATAATCCATTCTCTCGCTCAGGCGAATCGACAAATGTATCTTTCAGAAATCGAACGCCTGGGTATAGACTTTGCCACTGATGTTGGCCACTCTCAAGGATTCTTATCAATTCATCGTTCCGAACAAGCAGCTTGCGAAACCTTAAAAGAGGCTCGTGAGTATGGTGAAGAAGCACAATCTCTTACCAAAGATGAGGCCGTTATCTTGGAACCGCACTTGGAAAACCTGCCGATAAAATCTCTCTTTTTTGTCCGAAGATTGAACGATTACACCGCAGGTTGTGAAAAATTTGTACGACGATGGATACGTGAAAGCGAGAAATATGGTGTTCAATATCATATCGCTGAAGCAAAAAGACTAGCAGTGACCAGGTCTGCGGACGGTGGAAACGCAAAATTTCAAGTACTGTCAGAAGATGGTGTGTCACGTGAATTCGACTACCTTGTCCTTGCAGCTGGCGTACAAACTCCTTTGCTTGCCGCACAACTTGGTGTCGGAGGGCACTGTCCAACGTATCCTCTTCGGGGCTTCTCATTGACGGTATTCGCTTTCAACGAGAACGAGAGGAACTTGCTACGGCAACCCATCTCAGTTGATTCTATGTACTGCACTTCCATAACTCCTTGGATGGCACGATGGGCGGGCTTTGGAGAATTTGTTGGATACCGTGACAAAGCGGTGACAGTGCCGTCTATGGCACCTAGTGTGATGGCGCGATATGCGAATACGCTTTTCCCCGAGGCTGTCCCATCCACTTCAAACGATCCTGTGTCTTGTTTTCGACCAATTAGCCCAGACGATCTGCCGTTGGTTGGCGAGGTGGATGAATTGCCTGGTCTTTTTCTTCATACTGGACACGGCACCTTGGGATGGACCTTGGGTTTGACAACTGGAGATTGTCTCGCTCAGGCTTTGGCAGACAAAATTGAAGGTACGAATAGTAGCGGAGGAACATTCGCGCTTGCGACAGCCGATAGCATTGAACGGAGTGCTTTATCTCCGAATCGCTTTGTAACCACACCGAAGTTATTCAGAGTTTGATTGCCGGTGTACTTCGCTTCGGCCAGCTGAAAGCTGCGTGCTTGAGATAGCTAGAGGTCGCTTTCGGAAGACTAATAAAATTTTTAGGCTTTTTTTTAAAAAGCGTGTAGATTAATGCTCCAGGTAGTGATTGGTGACGAAAAAATTCTGAACAGAGGACAATAAGAGGTATCGTGCTTATATCATTTCGCCATCCACCTCGGTGTCTCCAGAAGGATTCCGGTTTCCGGCCAAAGGCAGAAGATCCTCTGCTTGGGCCGATGATTTCATCTTCCTGTTAAGCGACACTTCCGTACCTCCAGGTAGTAGTTTCATTCCGTTTAAGGTGACTAGTAGCATGACCCCGACATCGCTGGCGATAGCGTAAAGAAGGGTCATATAACCTGCAAACGTCAATGTAACGACCAATAGCTTGCACAGAAGACTCAATGCTATGTTTTCTTGGATGGTTCGTACCACTCGTCTCCCCATGTACATTACGTACACAAGCTTGCTTAGGCTCGAGTCCATGAGTGTCACGTCACTCATTTCCATTGCCAAAGCTGCGCCTTCACCCATTGAAACGCCTATATCAGCAACAGCTAGAGCAGGAGCATCGTTTACACCGTCGCCGCAAAAAAGCACGAGTGGTCGCCGCTGGAGCACCTGAAAATGTTTCGGTTGTGGACACTTGATGCTTGCGACAAAGTGGAGCTTGTCTTCGGGTGTGAGTTGGTAGTGCACAGCACTGTTCGGAAGATTGATTTGTTCCGCGACGGACTTAGCTGCACCCTCGCCGTCTCCAGTTAGCATCAAGACTTCATGACCGCTCGCACGAAGTGCCGTAACAACATCGGCAGCGTCTTCGCGAATCATATCGGTCATGCTGAAAGCACCAATGATTCCCTCTCCCTCCACACCAATGAACCCGACTGTGCCACCGGAGCTACTCCATGCGTCGGTGAGCCCAAGGAAAGCCTGATCCACGTTGCTGAGCATACCGAGACGCTCGAAAAGCTTTCGGTTCCCAACGTAGACTTGCTTTCCGTTCACATTCGCAGTTACACCTTCCCCTTTAAGGATCGTATGTTCTTTTGCATCCATGTCAGTCGGAACCGAAACGCCTTCTTGCTTCGCAGCTTTTACCAACGTCGCCGAAAGTGGATGGCTTGACGGAGCTTCCATCAACGCCAAGAGTTGGAGCATCTCTTTTCGTGACCGGATGGAACCAATGTTTTCTAAATGAACTACATTGAATTTGCCCTGCGTTAAAGTTCCAGTCTTGTCAAGGACAACTTTTTTGACGCTGCCTAAAGCTTCTAAACTGGCTCCGCCCTTGACGACAATTCCTCGTTGTGCCGTTGCCGCCAACCCTGCTGCATAAGTGACGGGCGTACTAATCGTCAAAGCACACGGACACGCCACAACAATAATGATCAATCCATTCAAAGTCCATTCCCGTCCCACTTCCTGACCAAACAGCCACGGGATGGTACACATCAACGTGGCCAAGGCTACTACCACGGGTGTATAGGCCCGTGCAAAGCCATCAATCATCTTTTCTGTGGGCGATCGGTTTGCTTGCGCCTCTTCGACTAATCGAATTAATCGGGAAACGGCCGAATCTTCCACACTGCTCGTGGTCCGGACGACCAACTGCGTGGTACCAATGTTGATACCTCCACCGGACACGACATCGTTAATTGTTTTGCGTACAGGTATGGATTCACCGGTTAGTGACGATTCGTCCACCGACGAGGTACCCTCTACGACAACGCCATCCGCCGCTATCTTGTCGCCCGTGCGTACCGAAATCAACGCTCCAACCGGTACTTGGTCGGCGGGGACGATAAGCATTTGTTTCGTCAGCGGATGTATTACGTTGGCGTGCTCGGGTCGCAACGCCACAATCGTGGACAAGGCTTCCCGAGCCCGATGGGTAGCCCGGTGTTCCAACCACTCGCTGATACAAAACAGGAAACTAACCGACGCGGCCTCGTCGAATTCACCCAACAGAGCGGCTCCGAAAGCGGCAATGACCATCATGCAGTTGGCATCGAATTCCCAGCGGCGGAGTGTTTGCCAGGCCTTACGAATGACCGGGGGCAATCCGAATACCATGGCCACGAGACCAGCGTACCGTAAAGTACTCCAGCCGGGTACCGCGGACAACATGCTGACGATCCAAAATACACCGGACATGAGAACATTCCAGTGCAGCGATTGCGATTCCAAATCTTGCAACGCGATTTGAGTAGCGATGGATTCATCGAGCGCGTCGTCGATCACTGGTAGGTACAGTTTTTCGGCTTGTCCGTCCGTCACAACGCAGACTTTCCAATCCAGTTTGGACAGGACCGCGATCAGTTTGTCGGCCGTTAGGAGATCGGGATTGTGTTCGACCTTGATGACGTGCGATGTAAGTAGAACGTGTAGATTCCGAACTTGTGCGCGAAGAAAGTTTTGCGTAACGTCCTTCTGGAGTTTGACGACATCCACGGGTGATCGTAAATTCGAGACGGCAATGGTTGATTCGACGTACTCGGATCGAGGTTGACTCCAGATGTGTACGTGTTCGGCATCGACCATTTCAACGGCAGCGTCTTGTACTACGGTGGTCGAGTACGAGGATTGCAGGGAGGACGGAAAGTCGTTCGCCGAGACTACGTGGATATCGTGTTCCACGTATACCAAGCGCTCGGCCACGTTGACTCCAATCCGGACCACGCCAGGTACCGATGCCAGTATACCTTGAAGGCGGGCAACATCCTGACTGTGTAGGCTGGTTTGGACACGCAACGTAGTGCGACCCACGGAACGCGCCGACGCCGTAGTTGTCGTGCTCGAGCCACGATTCTTTTTCGAAATAAGATGGGCTGGAAAGCCCCGTTTCGATAAACGCTCGGCAATGGTCTGGGCTGTAATGACATCGGCATCATGTTCAACGTATACCCGACGGGTTGTGACATTGATTTGTAGCGAGTGTACTCCATTCAAGGGTTTGACAATTTTTCGTACCGACGGTAGTTCGGATGCACAGCAAATACCTTGTACGAAGTACACCGACCGGACGATGGACGGGTCATCCCGTTGCGGCTGCAACGATACCCGGTCGTCCCGATCGGTATCGGTCGTTTCGCCAGGACGTGAATCGTGTGACGAGGCCGTATCGGTTACTGCGGACGAATCTATCCCATCGGCCATTGTTGTGCTTGCACCGGAGGGAGTTGTGTCGGAGTCAGTTGCAGTAGTGGTAGTGATACATTCTCCACAAAACATGTCGTCGGGATTGAATCCATTCATGGCGGCATACGTTGGTGGTGTCGGGTGCAAGCTGGTGACGGATTGCATTTCGACCGCATCTTCCCGATTCGTGTGAAACTGTCGGCGAGTCGGATGCGGCTGGTCGTGCCACTGGTTCTCCGGTTCTGCTTTCGTGGATTCTACGAGGAGTGCATATTTGGAAGAGGCAGTCGAAACCGCCAGATTCGACTTTTGGAACGGGGCGGGTGTCATGGTGGGGAACGAAGCTCGGGTTGTGTGTTTGTGTTCCGTGTGTCGCGGTACCTGTTGGTTGTCGTCGTCTACTACATTCCCTCTATAGGTAGATAGCTAGATAGATTGCTAGCGAAACGGGTTTGGGGAGGGCACTCTTGAGGTATGTCGCGGATGAAGCTTACCGGTGACCGCGCTAGCTTTCTTTTTTCCGAGAACGAATCTTGCCTGAATTGTCTAGCCCAACACGGTTACGGTGTTTGGACTGTGTTCCTACGCGGCTTCCCATGTCCCCAACTCGTCGAACCTAAGGATGACTACCGATCGGTCCCGATTCATCGTAGCTTATATAGGGTACCCTTCCCTATTCGACAAAGATTCATTTAAGTAGCTTAGGTAGATCGCAAAATTCCAAAACGACACGACCTTTCAAACACAATTGTCGGAGCACAGAGTTTCGGAAACCACACCCGTCTGTAAGGTGTTAGGGTTTCTTGTGAGGATGGTGATGTGGGTACTTCTCTCGGTTTCTACTTGTACACCTGTACACGTACAGGTATACACGACGAGTACAGCTATTGAGAGGGGGGACCATATTTGTTGTAGGGTAGCTACCGTGCGATGGGCCGCGACACGGATTTCCATCCGAGCGAACCTCCGTGAGTCTCGAACACGCGGTCCGAATCGGCCTGTGCACGGTACTTACCAACCGTACGGTTAATTCTCCCTTACTGCTAGCTGACACAACGAACCCGACGCAGCCAAAGCAGAGAGAGAAGACAGCCCCAAACCGCGGCCTATCGTAAAGTAGAGTACTCGTTCTATTGGACAGTGTCGGTGCGCAGCTCTCCGTGGGACGTCGGATACAACCGCAATCGCGCAATCATCCGTCCGGCCTACCCGTAAGTCGTCGAAGCACTCGACTGTTTGCCGACCTCACGAATCGTCTCGGAGAAATCATCACCACAGAACGAGCATTGATGGAATCTGCAGTGTCCACGAGTTGTACAGCCTCAGTGTCGGACGCGGCTATTTCCGGCGCTCGTGTTGTCCCGTCGAATGGAGCACCGATTCCGGCCGAAGCAACCCACGGCTGGCACAACCAGACGAGCCCTCTACTGACCGTTTCGTCGCAAACGAGTAGTCCGACGACGACGTCCACACAAAGTACGGGGACGTGTTCGTCTCCGTTGGATCTCTTGGCCGGCGTTTCGTCCACGGAACACGCCAAGCACCAAACACCATCAACGACCAAGGTCCGTCCACAGTCCATCGGTGCGGCGATCAAGAACACCAATCCGTCCGCAGACGCCGTTTCCAAGACAGAAGGCGTGAGCAATAGACACGTTGCTGCCGAGAATCAAGCCACTGGAACGAGCGTGGATGTCCACGAGTCGCAGCTACAAGGAGCCGAAACATTGGAACAATTCGAAACGAAAAGCGACGACGTTCCATCGCCTCACCTTTCGTCCTTCCGAAAAGCAACAACAACAACAACAACAATAATTCGTCACAATACGCGCCACAAAGAAAAACGTCGTCCGGTGGGATACGTGGCTCCCAAAACGGAACGCACCGTCAAACCAAAGGCTACGCCCAAACCCCGCCGGAATCGTACCCTTCAGCGAGCAAGCGGAAGTTTCCCACGCGCCTGTTTCACGCATCGACCCAGCTTGGCTTGCCTTCGCTCACAGTCCTTGACCGACTACGTTAGAGATGTGGTGCTTCCGACTGCCAGCGCGTACGAACCGAGTACGGATCCCGACGACGACGATGATTACGACGATTTCAATCGAATTCACGAGTACCGTCCGCTGGAATGGACTGAAGGTATGGCCAAAATCACCCTACCAGAAGGTTTTTGTACGCTTGATGGAATCGCACGCGACCGGACGGGAAGAGGACTGGATTGGCAAGCGGGTACACCCTTGGGCGACTACGTCATCCAAACCCCGATTGAACAAAACATACGAGGCCTCGCTGGCGTATACGAGTACACCTTTGCCGACAAGCCGCAGGTCACAATTGCAAGTTTTCGTGAACAGGCGGACGCCTACCGTAAAGTACAAGTTGGCAGCGCTGTCGATGATGGCGAAAATGCGGACTCGGACGAAGCCATGGATAAGTTGGCCCGAAAATTCTGGCAGCGTCTTGGTCCGACCATGCCCCCTGCCTGGTATGGAGCCGATCAAGAAGGAACACTCTTTGGCGACGATCCTGCATCCGGCTGGTCGATTGCAAAACTCGACTCGTGTCTGCACGTGCTTTCGAATGTTCCCGGCGTCACTACCCCTTACCTATACGCTGGAATGTGGGCGTCGGTCTTTTGCGCGCATACCGAAGACATGAATTTACTAAGTATTAATTACCTGCACGCCGGTGCACCCAAAATTTGGTACGCCGTTGCGCCCGGAAAGGACGCAGATCGGTTTGCCGAGCTTTGTGCCTTTCAGTACAGTATGGAGGCCCGCAAATGTAAGGAATTCATGCGCCACAAACGATGCCTACTCAGTCCGAAAGTACTACAAAAGGCAGGAATTCGCTATACAACGGCGGTACAGCGACCAGGTGATGCCATGATTACTTTCCCGGGTGGTTATCATTTCGGCTTCAACGTGGGGTTCAATCTGGCGGAAGCAAGTACGTATGGCATTGTGACAAACGTTTTTGGTTTTTTGATTTGGATCAGCTTACACAAAATTGTACGCTATTGATTTTTAGCAAATTTTGGGGTACCAGAGTGGATTCCCCTGGGTTTGCAAGCTCATGTATGCTTATGTCGACCAGATTCGGTTCGAATCGACGTGGAACGCTTAATTGCGCTCCTGAAATTGTACCAACAGGCTGAGAAGCGGGAGGTGGGTTTGTCGTGGAAAACTTGGAGTCAGCGGAGGGAGGAAAAATTGGCTCGACGAGCACTGTCGGAGCGTCGACGCATGTCATCGCCGCCTTCTAAGAAGAAAAAACGTTCGAAAGCGCCACGGACAACTGAATTTTGGGTCGAAGTTAGGAGACCTATATCCAAAGAGGAAACTGCAAAAAAGAAAGGCAAAAGGCCACTGAAAAAAGCTAAGCGCACTGACGAAGAAATATGGCATCTCGCCAAAGCAACAACACGAAAAGGTCTCGTTCCCGATGCTCGTGTTCTTTGTGTTTTGCCGGCGAAAGTTGTCTTGGATCGTGTCAAATTTCATTACAGAACTACTGGGGACCCCGATAATCAAGATGAGCAATGCTTTGCCGGTCAAGTAGTCGAGCTAATTGATGATCATGTTCGAGTCAGATTGGATGGGCTTCCAAAGTCCAGCGACGAATGGATGCATGTATGGAGTCCAAAGCTGTTTCTGGACGGTGGTCGATGGGGCGAGGATCACGACGTTACGGTAGAGGACGAAATCGGGAAGACGTTATACTGGGAAGAAGTAGACTCCAAGAGCCTATGTCTATGAGTTGTTGTAACAACAGATTTGTTTTTGGAAGCAGTCAGTTTTCTTCGCACTGGGACAGCGCTTTGAAACCGAGATCTTCTTAATCGGCTCGTATGAAGTAGAGAAATTCGCTCAAGTTGTCGACTGTTCAGTGCTTTTGTAGCAGTAGGCTGCCAGGCGTTTTACTGTGCGTCTTACAAAATAAAAAATTGGTAATTCGCAAAAAAATCATGTGGTTGTACAGCTCCACCGTCCCTACGCTTTATTGGTCCTTATGTTGAAAACTGGCTATTTCATAGCTGTGCCACAAAAAGCGTGCAAATTTAATGGAAGCTAATAGGTTCCTAGACCGAGTGCATCTTCAATGTCTCTGTCCTCGTCATAGTCATCTTCGTCTTCCTCCTCTACCACCGATGGCACTGACACTGAAGTTGATCCACCGGTCGCAAAAACTGCCCAAGCCGCTGCCTCTTCTTCGGAAAGAAGTGATTCTTCATCGGAGATTGTTGTGCTCACATTACTGTCCACGTCTTCCACTGAAAAGATATCGCTGGGAACAGCGACACTAGTGGTCTCGTTTTCGCCAGGGACGGCCATTAGTTGATTTCTCGCCAGCCATCGTTCGTATCGCTCTTGTTTTTCTCGCTCCCGCTCTTCCCTTTCAAGCCTGCCTTCTTCTTTAACGTCATTGGTAAAATCCAGAAAGAGTTGTTTTCCTTCATTACTCGCTATCTGTACTTTTACCTTGGTGTTGAGCTCCAAACCGGCTTCTTCTAAGCCTTGGGCTTTGTCTATAAAGGATCCATACAAATCCGCCACTTTTCGAATGTGCAAAAGTCCGAGACGATTCGCCCCCACGTCAATCATGACGCCGTATGGTTCGATCCGTTTGATTGTTCCCGTCAGTTCTTTACCGATCGGAAAACTTGAAGCGGAGACTTTCGGAGTAGCACTGCGTTCTACGTCGAATTCGTTCAAACACACTTCGAGTTGCCCGTTCTCACTGCGAATTTTGCTGACAAAGACCGGCGTACCGGCAGTCTTCTTACGTAACCGCGCTGCTCTTTTTTGTGTTACGGATGACTTTGTTCCTTTCGAACCGAGTCGTAGCATGGCGTACACAATCTTCCAGCCGCTTTCTGGCCTTGCTGCAGAAACGACGTCCGTTTCATTGAATACTCGTTGTCGGGTAGTTCGACCGACTCCCACCTCCAGAAAAACCTTGGGACCAGTAACTCCATCCAAAAGCTCCTGTACGACGTATCCTTGCAGTTCTTGCCCCAAAGCCAAAGCCGACAGTTCTATCCTTGGTTTCCAACGCCCCTCCGGTGTCTTGTAGTAGCACGGACGAATAGGTGGCGATTGCTTCTCGCTGGCGTCCAAATTTCTGTCCAATGAGGTGTCGGTCGAAAGAGCCAACACCGAGTGTTGTGGCGATACGATCCTTTTCGGTGTCGGGGATGGTACCGCAACAAAGGCGTGCGTACGAGCGCATGCGACTATCGCAGTTGTCGAAAGCAAAAATGTCAACGCTAGACTAATTTTATTCCGGACTCTTCGTTGCATCCTGTTGCAAGAGTTTCTTTCGATAGCGGAGTGGGTTAACATCAAAGTAGTCGATAGAGTATTATTGAGCATACAGTTGGAGTGTCCGCTGACTATAGAAATGGCTCAATCGCAATCGATAGCACACGTAAAGCATTGTAGAATTATATTTGATAGTTCATCACAACATCAGTAATAGTTCGGCTCCAATCCGCTGGATCCCCGCACCGACACACTGGCCTTGCTACATTGGATCGTCACGCTAACTGTAACTGTAAAGACAAGTTTCGTGGGGGGCATGTCCGTCTTCCGCTATTGCGACATCTTGAAGTCAACTGCCACGTCACAGAATTGAAATTACCGGGGCGTGTGCTCTTCGCGTGGCACCTCCTTGTGCGCCTGATGCTTTTTCGTTGCTTCTTTTGCACCATGGATTCTGCCCGATTGAACGAATTCGTTTGGTCTTTACACTACAGGATCACCGCGTGAACTCCTTTTTCCACGTCGTATGTCAATTATGATGATTGTAAGAGCGATAATTGCTTTTCTTCTGACGGCTTCGGTTTTGAACGTTGCTACCGCTTGGATTACTCCAGCCGTATCGCGGACCGTTTCTCTTGCGTCCGTTTCTTCGTCTGTTCCTGGCCGATACTCAACATTGCCAATTTTTCAGTCCACTGAAACTGGTACAGAAGTCGAAGTTGTCGAGGCGTACGACTACGATGTCCCCGAAGACGCCGTGGTGATGATAAAACCTAACGCGATGCGTCGATTGCGGGAACTGCGCGATCAGCAAAAGTTGGCGGATGGCGAATGCCTCGTGTTGCGCATGGGCGTGCGCTCCGGTGGATGCTCGGGCATGTCGTACGTTATGGACTTTGCCAAAGCTGCCGATATTCAGGAAGACGATCAGGTAGACGAGTACATGTCGGATCGAATTCAGTGTGTCGTAGATTCCAAGTCAATGCTGTACCTGTACGGACTTGAGTTGGACTATTCGAATGAGCTCATTGGTGGTGGATTTCAGTTCTTCAATCCCAATGCTGAAGAGTCCTGTGGATGCGGCAGTAGTTTTGGGGTGTAAGAAAGAGAGGGAGACTGGGTTGAAGATCGACGAGATCTTGTCCGTCTAGTAAACGTTTTATAGCCGAGATAACTTCAGCAATCGATCCCATAAAGAAAAAGAAGATTGACGCAGGTAACTATGTACGACAATATAATAAGATGGAATTTGTTTTAATACTCTTGAAGCAACAAAGCAAGCTACAATATTTTCTTATGTCTTATGTTATTGGACGCCTGCCACACTTACAGTTAGCAAGTTGCACTTCAATGCAATCGAATTTATTCCTCCGGGAGAAGCTGCCCCAGCTGCTTGTCCAGCGTACAAATGATCGCCAAAACGGCAATCAAAATAGCTGATAAGACCTTCCAAAACTGTAGTTCTGAAGAGGACAAGGGTACTGCGCTATTGGTCTTTGCTGGCTCAACCGACAAAAGAGCTTGTCTTGATTTAGCGGCACCTTCCTTCGACCATGCCTTCAATTTTCCCTTGACGTCTTCAATACGTCGGCAGCCTTTTTCTTCCATAAGAACCCGCAACTCATCCACAATCCGATCAAAGCAGCTTGGGCCTTCGATCCAGTGGCAAGTACCAACCTGCACAGCTGTCGCTCCGGCCAACAACATGGCGAACACATCCTTACCGGACCGAACACCGCCGACTCCAACAACATCAATGTCCTCGTCAAGGAGCTCCCGCAGTTTACGCACGTTGGCCAAAGCCGTATAGTGGACGGCCGGTCCGGACAGACCCGCAAATCCAGAATTGGAAGAAATACAAGGGGCTTCTGAAACGACATCAACGGCGAGAGCATTTCCTAGTGTATTGATAGATGCAACGTACTTCACAAGTTTCTTATGTCGGTTCAGGACACTGGCTGCCTGTTGGAAGTGTTGAAAATCCAAGTACGGAGGGAGCTTGACCCCTAACGGAGGTAGCGAATCGGTGAGTTGACTTACTTGCTCGAGAATACTGTCCATCTGATCCACATCGTAAGCGATAATCGGTTTGCCAATGACATTGGGACATGCCAGATTCAACTCGATTGCGGAAATCCGGTTTTTCGTTGGTGCAGACGCGATCTTGTGAAGCATCTCCATATTGTCGTGGAGCGACTTGCCGGACAAACTAACAAAGTAAGGCTTGTCATCGTCCGCATCTTTCATCGCATCGTCAATCGTAGTGGCATCAATATAGTAGTCAATCCCGTTGTTGGGAAGACCTTCCGAATTGAAGGAGGCAATGTAGTCGGGATGGTGCCAAGTCCGGGGTTGGGGATTTCCGGACTGTTTCTGTACAGTAGCGGATTTGGCCAAGACGGCCCCTGACGCTGACTGGGCTACCTTGGATAAGGCTGTCGATGTACCACTGCGAGGCCCCGAAGCATTGTAAACACAAGTCTTCAGCAAAATTCCTGCAACTGTCGTCGCCAATTCTACTACCATGGTCAACGCCAAGGATCAA
Source organism: Phaeodactylum tricornutum CCAP 1055/1 (assembly GCF_000150955.2). Lineage (NCBI taxonomy): Eukaryota > Bacillariophyta > Bacillariophyceae > Surirellales > Neidiaceae > Phaeodactylum > Phaeodactylum tricornutum. The sequence continues at coordinate 235,155 of NC_011684.1, forward strand.
ACAATAAGGTACCGGTCAGAGCACTTTCGTTTGCAAACTGTGCCACTTTTCAAGGTCTCGGATTTGCCGATTTATTCTGTGTCTCAGAGAGAGGCATCAAACGGTACGACGATCGACTGAAGGGGGTGAATTTATTACTTTGTCACATCTCTTGTCGCATAAAAGGTCACAAATAGAGACCGAGACAGAGGTACAGCTTGCATGACATGGGAACGAGACTCCTTGGGAAACGAACCGATTAGTGCTCTCTTTAGATAGACCTAAAATATCGTCGAAGACGTAGGTACACCTTTGTAGTGAACTGCTCACAGTGAGATCGACAAAATGAATTGACAGTGAAGGCATGTCTCCAGTCTCATACAGAAAATTCGGCCAATTGTGTTTCCTGCTCTTTCCAACGCGTCTCTTCTGCTACTGTGCGAACTCCTTGCTCAGAGTATACAAGAAACTATACTCGAAAGCTGATGCTCCTCACGTCAGCAATTTTGGACAAGGATCAATCGTGTGGTTCGGGTTGAAATTTGTGCCATAGTGACTTCCTTGGAAATCGCTTGTGCCATCACCGTTATCTACACTTTATTTTTCGTGTCCGGTTCGGATCGTACTTCGGGACTTATTTAATATCCAAGTATCGGTGGACCTTCCATATGAAGTCAAATGTTCTGAAAAAACATCATTTGGGACAACTAGTCCCACCCCAGAGCCTGGCGTGGAATTCCAGACCGTTCCTACCTCACTCGAGAGCGCGTCATAGCTTTCCATTCTCCGCCACAACTTTCCCTCACAATTTGCAGCATCAACTGTAAGCATGTCGTCTCCAAAGGAAAACGACGTCGAAATAGGGGCCGGCACCGACTCAGGCAAGAACTTCTCCCGAAATGAAAGTACTCTTGACTCCCACGATGATCCCTTTGCCCCTAGAGAAGGCAAAACATTGACTTGGCGCAATGTGAACATGACTTTGGTATGTCGTGGCGTCGGAAAAGTGGGTTCGGATTGTTTACCTTTGACTGAATACGATGTATGAGTACACTCCGTTGATATATATCTCACACCGTCTGTCTCGCTTGTGTGATCCTTCCAGGCTGCGAACGGAGATGATCCTGAACGCAAACTTCTGGACAACGTTTGGGGGGAAGTTCCCCCGAAACAGACAACGGCTGTGATGGGTCCTTCTGGAGCTGGAAAGACATCATTACTCAATATCCTTGCTGGTCGCGCTCGCACTCATGGTCAAATTTCTATCGGAAAAGATATTCGTCTCAACAACTACAGTGTGGACCCCACAAAAATGAAGGTTCGTCAAATGATTGCATTTGTCGCTCAAGATGATAGCTTGCAGGAGACAGCTACACCTCGCGAAGCAATTCGTTTTTCAGCCAAGCTAAGGCTGCCTCGAGCTACCACAGAATCTCAATTGGATAAGCTGACGATCCGAATGCTGAGTGAACTTGGTTTGACGGCTTGCGCCGATGCAATGATTGGAGGTAGACTACTAAAGGGTGTTTCAGGCGGTGAACGCAAGCGAACTTCGGTTGGTGTGGAACTTGTGGTCAAGCCAGCGCTAGTCTTTCTGGACGAACCAACGAGTGGATTGGACTCATTCAGCGCGGTGCAGCTCTGTCAGGTCTTGAAGAAAGTAGCGAATGCTGGAGCCAGCGTGCTGTTTACAATCCACCAGCCGTCATCTGTCATCTTCAGTTCCTTTGATCATTTGCTAGTGATGAACAAAGGCCGTCTCATGTACACTGGGTCGGTCCAGGATGTTCCGTCCTATTTCGCGAATCGTGGTCATCCCAACCCGCCAAACTACAATCCTGCTGACTTCATTATGGATGTGGCGCAGTCAATTCCCGTGGAGCAGCTCACTAGAGAGGGCTTTTTTCCTGCTGATGAACGCAAAATGGCTGATCCGTTTGAACCAGAAGAAGGACAGGATGCGCTCGGGATAACTGTGACCCGACACACATATCGAGGTGTGGACATGTACGACGGTTCACCACCAGGGCTTCTGACTGAGATCAGACTGCTTTTCCAGAGGGAGGTAAACAATCTCAAACGTGATACATCAGCTCTGAAAGCGCGCTTTAGCCTTAGTCTCGTTGTTGGGCTAATTGTGGGAGTGATCTTTTGGAAGGTTGGCGAGACGGATAGTTCCGTTTCTACAAACCTGCAATCTCACTTCGGTGCAGTCATTCTTGTTTCTTTAATGAGCATGTTCGAAACCGCACAGCCCGCATTATTCGCATTTCCTGCCGAGCGCCCTGTCTTTCTCCGTGAATACAGCACGAATCACTATTCGGCAGCTTCTTACTTTCTGTCTCGTCTGACTGTTGAGGCTTTTATTACCGGTCTGCAGGCTATGTTTATCGTGAGTATCCTTTGTTGGTAGATTTTATTGGAGATTCCGTATTGGCTCATCAAATCTCACTACTTTTTCTTCCGGAGCAGTGTATTATCACATACTTCATGATTGACTTCCAATTGAACTTTGGTATGCTTTTTGCCGTTCTATACGTATTGGCCATGGCCAGCACGGCACTGGCTGTTCTTTTGGGATGTTCTGTGGAAGACCCGAAAGTAGCACAGGAAATGCTTTCCATCATCTTTGTTCCTCAGATGCTATTTTCCGGATTCTTTGTGACCATCGAACTCATTCCAGCTTGGTTGCGTTGGCTCCGGTACATTTTCCCGTTGACATACGCTATCCGTATTATCTTGGTGGAAGAATTTTATCAGTGCAATGTTGACGATCCTGTCGCCAATGATGCTTGCAACACTATAGTTGACAGTGTTGGCGGTGATCCAGACGAAACGTGGTGGAATTGGCTTGTTCTGCTAGGTCTCTTTGTTTTCTTTCGACTGCTCGCGCTCTTCGTATTGCGGCGCAAAGCGACCAAGTTCTTTTGAACATATTACGGGGAGGTAGAAACGGTATTCCAAACTCAGCATAGGCGAGAATGATTCCGTAGCTAGCATTCTCAAGTATTAAACATTATCGTAGTAAATCATTGGGGTCATTTCCCGTCATTGTCTTGTACATCCAAGTTGAAAGTTTGGCGTGCGAGGCCTTCTGCGAGAAGCAATTTTTACAGAGAACCCTTTTCTGCTCTTCCGAAAGTGCGGGATTCTGGTACGCAATCCATAACGATCGAGCAGTCGGATAGTGCTGCGTAAATTCACGAGCCACCGTAAGGCTTATTCGTGGGATTTGTTGTAACTGTCGAAACCAGCAATCCTCAGCTCGTTCTTGGAGGGTGGAATTCTCGTCCACTCGTGGTTTGAGCTTGCGAACACAATCAAGCTCCGTTACGTGCTTCTGATACGGCTTTTCCGACAAGAGGCGAGTCATCTTGCTCAACTCGTGTACAGTCTGTTCTGACGATGAACAATGAATGCACTCTACTTGAAAGTCAATCATCATCCAGATTAGCGCGTCATGCAATTCTTCGGCCGTTGGTGGTTGCGGTGAAGAGCTCACTCGACGCCCACGGCTTTCTCGCTTGTATTTAACCCACAAGCGGTCCAGCGTTTCTCTGACCTTGTACAATAGAATAATAATTCGCGGGGTGCCTTTTTGTTGATGGCTCCAAGCTCCTTTCCAGCCAGCCTGTATTCCTTTCAACCAGTTCTCAAGTTCGGGATAATCGTCATCTTCGCTGTTGTCTCGATGCAACAGCTTCAAGAAAATGTCAGGTTCAACAATAACACATAGGAGTGGGATATGGTGATAGCCTGCGTGATTCCCTTTGCGAAGTTGCTGCCAAGCGTCAGTAGCACCGCCTAGTAAGTAATCTTTGCGAATCCATTGGACAGTGGGACAACCAAGCAAGGTGGCGTACTCATGCCAAATGTAGGGGTGATCATCCGATGCCACTAAGCCGTCAGTGATCGCTTCCTTCCAGACAGGTTGCTGGACCCAATCTTGCTCAATCAAAACAGCAATTTCTTTGTGGCAAAATTTACCGCGTGCTTGATCCGATGCTTGACGCTGTTTCTGTTTGCGAGCTTTTTCTAGAGCTACCGAAGTTTGCTTTACCACTTTGAGCCGTTGACGTTCAGCCGCCTTCAATTGTTGACACCGGGCTTTCTCTTCTCGAGAACGCTCCCTTTCAATCTCCTTCTGGCGCTTACTGATCTCTTGGACGCGCTTCGTTTCGACCGCCGGACGTTCTTTACGCTTGGAGACGTTAGTGGATTTGCGCGCTGGTGGAGATGGGGACGCTGACCCGGAACAGTCGATATCCTGTGAGCACTGTGGACGGGAGCGCTCCGACGATGCAGCTAATCGTAATTTTAAAGCTTTTATAGAGTCATCCGAGTCAGACGAATCGTCTGAATTTAATAAGATGGACGTAGCAACCGGAGCGTTTTTTGGAGCTGTGTGTTTCTGCTGCTTTAACTCGGTTCGTGGAGGTGCTGTATTTGTTGGAGACGGACTGTGGCCTACCGTTGCGACTTCAAGAGCACCGTTAGTACCTTGTGGCAAAGTAACGGGTTTCTTAGCAGATGGTGCCTCCTCAAATTCTATTTGGTGCTTGCGTTGCAGTCGTGCCACGAGGGATAGTTCCATGTTGGCGGCATCGTCATCGCAGCAGTCGGATTCATCGTCGTGCAATACGATCGCATCTCGAGGCTTGTCCCCGGTAGCGGACAGCCGCGGAAAGGTCGATGTATCTTGCAGGTTGGACTTGAGTGCACGCTTAGCTGGCGGCAGAACCACCAGGGCTTGCTCACCATCCGTACTAATGGAGTCATCATCTGGCTGGAGTACGGGTTGTCGACGATTCCTTTCGACGATAAGCGTTTCTTGTGAGGCCCGTAAGGCAAGATTTAAATCTTCGTCGTCGCTACTCCACATGAAACCTATTTCTCGGGCAAGTAATGGACGGAGAGAACAGAAGCGGTCGATAGCTTTCTATAGAGCTCATTGTCAATACGCGCCATTGTCTAGGATGGCCAAATTCTCTGTCTTTGGTAAAAACGATAGACACACAATACGATTCGTGTGATTCACGAATAAATCGTCAGGTCGACGATCCGTTTTGACTGTGAATACCGGTAGTCAGAGGGACCGAAGCACAAGCGACTTATTTTGACTTTCACAGTCAGACAGACCATGGAGATAAAGAGGCTCCAAACAAATGGAAGAAAAATCACTGACGTTGGCTCTTACAAAATTCTGGCCACCATGACTCCTTCCGACGCTGCGAAAGCGGCGGCGTCTCACATTCGTCGCAAAGTGTTAACCCAAATGGCTAGCGGCATAGGGGTCGTTAGCGTCCCCGTGGCCGTTTGGTGGTACCTGACGTACCACGAACGCCAGGCAAAACTGGAAGACGTACGCACACGGGTGAGAGTTCCAAACGTTCAAGATACGGACGACTTGCTGGTGGAAAAGTGTCAGGCGGGGGACGTGATTCTGTTCGATCGGCGATGCGAAAAAGTGGCGGCGGGACCGTGGGCAGCAATCTCCTGTCTCGCATCACGAACTTTTCTCTGCGACGACAAGAAACTCTCTTCGCGGACCGTGGCGGAAGGGAAGTTTGACCACATCGGTAAGAGCAGTGTATCGAAATATCGCTAGAACGGTACTCTCTTGGTGATTCGTAGCTGATGCGTGTTTACCGATTAACGTTTGGAGCAGGTTTGGTAGTTCCTGGTTACATAAAGTCGCGTCACGACGCCTTGGACGCATCCAATCTGTTGCTGCTCGAACCTACGCCCTCAGGAATCGTCGCTCGCGATTTGAAAACTCGTCTGGAAGTATCTTCGTCGCGATCCGTCGTCCTGCTCCAATTGTGCAGCCCAGGTGAAAAGCGCAATGTAGAGGAAGACTACGAACAGTCGATACCAGTGGTGCGCGCCAGAAAGCATGTCGAAACCGAACTACGGAAATTCCGTGATCGCTGGATTGAGCTGGGTAAAGACAGAAACTATAAATACATGCATTCGACGCTTGGCTTGGGAGGTGCTCTTGTTTACGGCATGGGTATGCAAGATATGTTGAGTGGTCCCGTCTCGCCCAGCGCCTATCTTGTACTGATTGGTCTCCAACAAGCAGCGGCGGCGCAAAACATTAATGATCGGGAGAATCGTGCAATCAAGGTCGAAGACTTTTTGCGCGACCATCGATTTGAGGAAAGACACGCAGTGAGACTGCGTCCGGGATGGCGTTTCTTGGCACCGATTCCCCTTCGCGAGACTTCAAGATCGTAAGCCTACTTTCTTCATCAGCAGATCAAGTTTCTCAAGCACACTATTTGATTGCAACGCACGCTCAAATATATGGATAGACGCCAATGCGATTTCACGAGTGGATGTATTGCTAGACTATTCTACTGTGATAGTGGTAGCTTGTCTTGATACTTGTACCTCTCTTGAATGTTTGTTCTGTCAGGATCCTGTTACAGTTAACTGTTAACAAATTCATATTGAAAGAAATTCAAAATTCCAAAACTCCCCTAGCAGTCGGCGGCAAGACGCTGACAATTGACCCGCTCTCCCAAAGCCGCCTTCATTAATTAGTGTGAATGAAATCGTTTGCCTGTTGGAAAGCGAGCGTTGAGATTTCAGCAGCACAAATCAAATCGGCCTCTTCATCAAGTGAATAGGACGAATGAAAGCAGCCGGAACGACTAGAGATCTAAATCTTTGAAACGAGAAAAGAATAGTCAGCATGGGTGAAATCGATATTAAAAAGATGAAAGGTAGGTACCGGCATTGCTTTTTCATTTGCGAGAATCGGATAGTTTTGGTCGAACCCACATGTACGCATTTGCGGATTGCAGTCCTCGATTTTTCAACCTGTGACACATATTGACTCACAAAACAGCACTGTACGTTGCACAGTTGCGGAATTAAGGACAGAGTTGGAAAGACGCGGTCTTCCCGTGTCGGGGAACAAACCAGATCTTATCAATCGTTTACAGGCGAGGTTGGACGAGGAGGAATTCGGTTTGATTGATGCGCCCGCTACCACCATCAACACTACCATGACGAATTTAAACGAGACGGGAGAAGCAACGGGCGACAACCCCAGCGATTCAGCGACCGAGCGAGAAAAGAAGGGGCTTGTGCCAACAAAAACCGAAGAAATGGGGGAAGAATCCAAAACAGACAAATTCATCAGCGAGGCTCACGATGCAAACAACGTGAAAGTGTCGGCGCAGCCCACTTTTGACGAAATTAAGCGTCGCCGCGCGAATCGTTTCGATATACCGGTCGTCGAAACGAAAGTTCAGTCGCCGCAGAAGCGTGGCCGTGACAAAAAGAAAAGTGCAAATCTACCCATTCTACAAAAGGGCAGCAAGCGCGCCAGGCAGCAAGCAAGTGAAAAAGATGATGTACTGTTGCCGAAAGAAGAAATCGAAAAGCGACTGAAACGGGCAGAAAAGTATGGGACTGGCAACGAAGAAAACATTCTTAAATTGAAGGCTATGCTTCGCAAGTATAGATTTTGACTGGAGCTAGGGAACACCTTCAGATTGTACAACCTTGGCTTCGGTCTCGAAATTAAGTTGTAGAATCTACCCTGATCAGGAAATGGTAAATAAAATATCTTCGAAGTTTCACAGTTTCAAAGTGTCTTTGCTCCGATACCAGCCAGGACTTGTCATTCAACATTTGAGTCAAAGCCATTTCCTTTTTGGAAGTCTCAAAAATAGACCGAGGGTACTCTGTATCGAGATAAAACCAGAGGATTCGATCCGTTGAAGCTAAATCTGGAAGTTTTTTAGGTGAAAGCAGGCGAAAAGGAAAAAAAGCATAGCAGGATGCTTCTAAGCCTCGGATATCTTTCCAGTGGCTATAAGAGACTGAGACTCTCACTTCGGAGTCTGGGCCCGTCGGTTTACCGACTTCTTAAACTTTAAATCATGCTCCGACTGGCATTTGTTTCTCATTGTAGGTCTATGATCCAAGCTTAAGGCAGCAACGGATAGGGCTTCAAGAAGACCTTTTTCAGATTGGTACTTTTTGCGGAGAAGTGGCCGAGAGGAACGTCCGTCACATCTTGACGGAGTCTTAGACCGATGCTGATCATGCGTGCGTACGAACGCACGCTCCGCTTTACTTTTACCTGGCTCCCTACACACCACTCGGGTTTCACACAAGTTTTGTTCTCCTGCGTGCTGTTCAAGTGGCGCATTGGGAAGCCCGGCGCAAATTTTGTGTGGAGCCTTGCCGTGCGCCTGGATGTCAGGAGGCTTGCAAATAGATTCATCTGCCGCATAAGAAGAACACCCTTTCAACACGATCTCGTCGTGCTTTTTCGGCGAATAGGAAAGATGTGACTTTGATTTCTTCGACGTAGGATGATGAGTCTCGTTTCTATCAAATGTGGCGTTGCTTCTGACTCCAAGGTTAGTCACCTGAACCATTCTTGCATGTCGGCTGTGGCTATCCGGTTGATGACGAGAAGCAGCGGTTGCGCAGACCATTGACTGCCTAGTGGAAAGGGACCGCTGTTTCATCGACGTCACAGCCAATTTCGAAGGACGACGAGCGCGAATGGGGTTGTCTGGGACTGCAAGTATTTCCGGTTTGGAATATTGCCCACTCTTGTTGCTCCGTCGAGGGCGCGATGTCAAATCTTTAGATTTCGTTGACGAAGACGTCTCGCCCACGAGAAATGAGCTTGTTTGGGTACCAGCCGTCGAAATAATTTCACTCACAAAGCGACGCTCGGACTTCTGAGCACGTACTTTTCTCAGTTTTGCTTGCTTGATTTCAACTGAGCTCTCCGATTTGTGTATTTTTTTCAATTGCGGACGCTTTATTACCTTGGTAGCGGTCGAAGATCTGCAGGGTAAAGATGGAACTTGATCCCGGATTTCTGGGGCTAAAAGATCATTCGACGAGGATGCTCGAATATATTTTTTGAGCTGACCGCTGTTTTGAGCTTTCGCCGCGTGTTGCGATCTTCTTATTTTCCCTTCTGGATTCAACGATTTGACTTCTGTTTTAGTGAGAAAAAGAGAAGTCCATAGCGATCGTGAGGAGATAGATCCATTCGGAGCAGACAGAATAGACAATAGTGGCTGAGAAAGAGAACTTTGAGTAGGGCAGAGCACATGACTCGAGTTGAATGAGTCATCGCGAACGGTGGAGGAAGATTCGAATTTCTTGACATCGAGATTTGGATACAAGTTCGATGTATGCGATGAGTCAATGGCAATTAGTTTTCGCAACACGGTACGGCACGGTGGATCCGCATGCTGTATCCCGTTAAAGTCCATCTCGGGAGGCTCTGAATCAATGGAATTCGCTTCATCAAACGTAATAGAGGAGTCCGATTGTGCAATGATACTCGGTTTAGTATTTTGACGTCTTTCCTTGAAAGTGTGTCCAGATTCGGCGATATCGTACTCATCAAATCCGAAAGGTTTTTCTTCGTTTCTCTCACTGCTAACAGTAAGGCTATCATTCATGTACCAAGAGGGTTCGCCCATACTCACGGCTACCACCACATCCATCTTATTTTGCTGTTCACTATGAATTCCGCGGAAATTTTCTCGTTCTTCAAATTATAGGGAGCCAAAAATTGGATTCACTTTGGATGCAAGATTCTACGAATTCAGACCCAAAGAGAGACAGGATGATCAATATTTACACGTACAGTCCTAGTATGAATCGACATATTTCCTACGATGAGACGAGCCAAAGATGCGCATTCTGGAGTCTTATGCTGAAATCAAGGAACAGCAAAATGACCAAGAGTTATCGACTACATATTGGCTCGAAGACTCTATCATTCCATTGTGACTGCCTGTGAGTTCCTGGTAATGTCGGAGACAAATAATTGAACTTCATCTTATAAACATTTGGTTTCATTTATTGGATAGATTCGATGTATTCCATAAGGCGAGTAAACATGTCGCGTCTGCGTCGATTTATGAAATGGAAGGTTCATGTCAATTTGCAGTCGAGAACGACACGTGAATCACTTATGCAAATCGTTTACTGGGCCTTTCTGAAAGACGTGACTGTAAATTCTACATTTTTAATTAGAAATACATGTCCGTAGAAATATGTCGTATTGCATCAACATTTCGTCACGGAAGTCGAGACAATTTTTATCTTTTTTTGATCCGAAAAACGGCTTCTGATATTTTCATTTAAAACAGTGGCGGATGAGATACTACTTACTTCTATATCTGCAGGTTTACAATCACTCACAAATTGAGTTTCCAGCTCGATAACATAAGAGACACACATGAAAATCTTAATATCAAATCTTGATCCTGGGGTTGGGCCGCGTGCATGAGCGACAGGAGTGTTGATAGGTAATGTTGTAAGGAAGGGTTTCGAGTGTCCATACCCTTTCTCACATTCGTGTGACATGGGATTTGGCTTATATGCCTGGGTATCTTTTCGACACACATACAAAAACGGCGTGTTGTGGAAGAGAAGAGCAACTTACAGTTGACTGTGAAAGTTAACTCTGTCTGCTGAGTAAAGGGAAGGCCGCTCATTCACCACCTTGAAAGAGGAAACTATCAGACAGGAGACTTTCTGTTTTCTAAATCCATCAATTGAAGAAAATGAAAAGTGCCAGACCGATTCAATGCCGTGCCTCGAACGATCCCGTAAGTGACGCAATCTCCAGGCAACATATCCAAGTCGAATCCATTCCATGGGCTGGGATCATCCGCTGCGAAAGCGTTGTCGTAGATTTAGACAGTAGCAGTATGCTGGAGGAAGTCGGTCTTATCACTAGGGGTTTGCTCAACAAAAAAGCTGTTGCAGGATGGGACATGTATTCTACTTCCTGGATCGGTGGTAACCCCTACAGAGGACTAAAATTCCACGTTTATCAAAACGCTACGGAAGACGCTACTGCGGGTCCTACGATTTGGACGTACGCCTGTGTGTATAAAAGCGCAGCAATAAAGAAGCTTCAGGCACAGCGCTTTTTGGAAAAGTTAATGATCGCTACCGAACATTTTCGCAATAATCCTTCTCTTTTAGAAGAAGTAAAACAGGACGTCTTGGAATCAGTTCTTCATCTTCAGATACGCGAGGCTGTAGCGATTGCGCTTCCGTTGGAACCGTCGCTAGAACTCTCACGAGAGATTACTACACAAAACCGTGCTGTTATGCAACTGAATGCCGAGGCAGAAAAGGTGGCTTTGTTGTCAGAGAAGGGTGCCATTTCGTCAGTTACAGATGGCGTTCCTTCAAGCACCATTCAGACTGACCGTGAAAGATCAAAGTGGAGCAAGGCAATGAATTCCCCGACTAGCGTGACACGAGGATTTAGAAACCTGTGGAGAGATCCGCAATGTCCGATACAAACCCAGAATCTGATCGAGAATGCTAGCGAAGCTTCCAAAGTTCATTCAAGCGGTGTGAGGGAATGGGACGGCCTTGAGACCCCTTCTATGTTTCCTACTCGAGACCCACGTAATTTTGAGTGGCCCGAGACGTTGATATTAGAAGATGAGGATGATGATGACTTGGTGTTGGTGTCGGAGTCTCTCTTGAATACGCTTGTGTCAGACGACAAAAATGCCAAATCGGACGTAACAACCGAAACAACAGTTACATGCAAAGAGTCCCTGCTGGAGGATTTGTTAGAAACGACCAACGAACGCGTGGACATTGTTGATGAAGTGAGAGCGAGTTTGGAAGCTCATTTTGACGATAATGCTTCTGCCCTCACTGAGTCCCCTTCCACTGATGCAGGAGACGAACCTTGCTTTCCGTGCTCGTTTTTCCTTGGACACACAAAAAGTCCCGTAGTGGAATTTAATTAACTGTTGCTAAAACAGGCCCTATTGGGTATTATTCTATGCTTGAAAGTGACAGTTGCTATATGTATATGCCAATGTTAAAATCCTCAGGCGCTCTGTTTTCATGTACATGAGAAAAAAGAACATCTACGATCTCGTTTCCTCAAAACCGTCTTCAACATTGGAAATTCTATCGCACTTGCTGCCCTCGGTTTTCGAATCATTAGATTGCGCTTCGAGGTCGAAAAGAACTTGGTTAGAAATTTGCTCCTTGAGATCTAACTTTTTTCTCTCTTCTCGAATGAATCGTGACAAGCGGGGAACCATCATGGAGCTTAGTACTAACTGCATTGGATGCCAAACTAAGAGAGGCAATGTATACAAACCTTCGTTTGGGTTCCCTCCGTAAATGGAATTAATCATTGGAACACCCAAGGAAACCGTTTTCATTATAGAACCCATGAATCCCATCACACGTAGCTCGGGCTCGTCTCTGAACAAGAGCTCAAGGGAGAACCAAGCAAGTACCATTAAAGCAGTCATTAAAAGAAACTGGAAAAGGACCATCAAAAGAATATCCCCAATTCCTGCACCAACGTCGTCTTCAAATGTTTTACAAAATACAGTATACACCACAAACACGAGGCAGGACTCCTGAATTTTTTTGAATAGATTCTTGTGGCTAGCGTAGTACTCCCGTACCAGCGTTGATGCCTTTTGAACAATTTGTCCAAAGATCAAGGGAACAACCACGCGAAGTGTCAATTTGTAAAAGACAGTACCCAGAGAGATGTCCCCCGCAGCCCCAAGGTAGGCTAGAATCAAAACAGGCGAAAGAAAGATTCCAATAATGTTACCAAATGTTGAGTTGAAAATGGCCGCAGCTTCATCGGCCCCGGTTGCAGCCGACAGTACAATCACAATATTAATGGCCGTTGGCATACATGCTGTAATCACCATACCGTCCGCGAGCTCTTCACTCATGATTTGCGCAGCCGTCAACGCTCGACTTGCACCGAAAACAACCAGAGAAACAAGTCCGAAATTGAAAACCTGAACAAACGTATTAAAGTATACGCGTTGAAAGGCTCTGGAAAGTTCTTCCGTACGAAGTCCCATACCAGCTAGCACGAAGATGATCATGACAGCGATCCATGTTGCTGTAATGTCGGGTTGTAAATATTTGGCGCCCAATGGCGGGTAGGCTTTTGCGAGTCCAATAGACAGAACGATGTGTACAGGAAACTGGTTGGTCCAATAAAAGCTCGTAAGGCATCGACAAACGCGCTTTCCCATAGACAGAATTGGGGGAGTTTCTTCAACAGCAATGCTCTTTCCTTTGATATCTGAGGATGATTCATGTCCTCCCTCGAAAGAAACTTGTTTGGCTTCTTCGTTTGTGTCGTCAACCGATTCCGAAGCTACGGGTGCGTCGCTCGTCACCTCGCAGGAAAGAGCACCAGATTGGTGTTGGTCGTGCTCAGAGACTGCAGAAGAATCATTTTGGCTTGCATCCGTGTTCATGATACTCATCTGGCTTGACAAGATCTCTACTCGTGGAAGAATGCAAGAGGTTTTTATAGTGTACAAAGTGGAGTCGTCAATATGGTCGAAGACGAAAGTGGAGTTGTCGAGAAGTAGGTAAGGATTGTACCGTGGCACCAGGGGGGAGCAGAAATTTTTGGCAATTGTGATGTCTTGATCGATTCTGTTCGCGCATGCGAAGGGACGACGAAGAAAATGTGAGAAGGAAAGCCAAGGTGATGTGGAATTCGGACAAACTGATCGAAAGAGGTTCACTAGCCAGTCAGGCCTTTATGCAACGAACCCTATAACCCGGTCAAAACAGGGTTTTATAGATTTTTGGAAGGGATCAGAACTCGACCCTAGTTATTTTTTTTGCCCCCAAGTTTCACTACCTTCTATCGCGGCTTCTACTATGGGTTTGTGTCTGTATCTATCTGGATCGAAATACCTTAACATACAAATACAGTACAATTCAACCAGACTGTGAGAGCAGCCTCGCGGTGGTTGGACCGACCACTGGCTTGCTGCCTCGTCGACGGCTGTCTCTCATTTCTCCGTCTGGTGCGATATTAATCGGCTGCCGTCATAGGACGTAGGTTGCTCCTCGTCGCCATGATTCTCGTTGTCATTAACGTATTCGCCCGAACCTGTTTCGATGGTTGCATCGGCCCATCCCAGTCGCTCCCGTTCCCGGTCGACGTAGGCACTCAGCCTCGGTGCGAGAATGGTCCCGACCACCAGCTGCATTGGATGCCAAATAAGTAAGGGCAGCGTGTACGAACCTACGGCGGGGTCATCTCCGTAGATAGCGTTGATCAGCGGGACACCCATGGCAACGGTTTTGTGCGTGCAACCGAACAAGCCCATGACCCGTAACGTGGGCTCGTCCCGAAAGAGCACGCCCAGCGTGTACCAGGCTAGAACCATGAGGGACATTAAGAAGAGGAATTGGAAGGCAATCATGAGAAAGATGTCACCAATAGAAGACTGCGATTCCTCTTCAAAGGTTTTGCAAAAGACCGTGTAGACAATAAAAACGAGACAGTATTGCTGGGCTTGTTTGAAGTAGTGTTTGTGCTTTTTGACAAACTCGACGACGGTTTTGGATTTCTTTTGCAAAATTTGCCCAACAATCACCGGTACTACCACGCGGAGAGCTAGTTTGTAGAAGACTTCAAAGAGGTCAATGTCTCCCGTTACCCCGAGGTAGCCCAGAATGAGGACGGGACTGAGAAAGACCCCAATTAAATTTCCAAAGGCCGCATTGAAAATGGCGGCGGCCTCATCGCCACCGCTACTTTTGGTGAGCACCAGGACCATATTGATGGTCATGGGTAAACTGGCACATACCACCATACCGTCGGCCAAATCCTGTCCGAGGATGTTACCCGCCTCGAGCGCTCGACTGAGACCGTAAATGATGCTCGAGACGACTCCAAAATTAAACATTTGCACGAATCCGTTGAAATAGACACGTTGCAATGCTTTGGAGAATTCTTCCGTTTTCAATCCCAAGCCAGCCATGACGAAAATGAAACAGACGGCGAGCCAAGTCGCGGTGATATCGGGTGCCAGGTACGTAGCGCCGAGGGGTGGGTAGGCCCGGGCGAGTAGAATAGCCGCGATGACGAGTAACAGAAACTCTTGTTCCCAGTAAAAGGCAATTACCCGCTGTGTGCAGGATACTGGCGGAGACGATGACGCCGAGTTTGACGGAGAGTTTTGATCGGAATTTGGTTCTATCGGGAGCTGCTCCTCCGAGCCCGTGGCTTGTTTTGTTGGGGACGATGTGTCGGCATCCGTCGAGCACTCGTCGGGTGGGTCTTGCTGGCACATGGTGTCGGTAGGCCTCGGGGTAGAGTTAGATGGGATATGCCCGTGTACAATGTGTGTACACTACGAAAGAATGAGAGAGAGGCGACGGCTGTTGCTGGGCGTTAGTGACCGTAAATGACAATCATTCGTTCTTGTGGAAGCGGAATGCGTCCTCCATCCTCGTTCCCCTCGATGCTCATCGATGGGTCCCGTCAAACCGAGGAACGAATGAGAAAAAGTACCTCGCCTCCGTGTGGTTTTGCTGTGTCATATATCTCGTCATGCGTAAGAAATTATTGTCGGAGTGGAGGTTTAGGTCTTATATTATTCACAATATCAGACATGTCCACCCTAGAGGTTCCATTAATCTCGCTGGGACAGAATCGAACGCGTTCGAAAGAAAGCGTGACGTAGCGACCGAGGAAGTGTCAGACTCGAGAAGCCAAGGCCCTCTCCCGTACGGTCTCAACGAATTGGTCGTTCGACGGTACAACGACAGACACGCCGTATACCGATTGCCTTTCTCGCCCCCTCTTTTTATTCTCGTCCGCCGATCCGGTCCGTCCGCTCACGACGATGATGTTCAGAGATTGGGTCCAAAAAAAGACTTCCTTCCCGAGCGATCCTTTATTCTACAAAGGCTACTACTACTACCGATATCACCGTTCACACGACTAATTACTTGTGACGAACCCGTACACACTCAGAGTAGTCTATCCTACCATCATGAGATTGATTGCGTCCTTCCTCGTCGCAGCGGCCTTATCTTTACGTATCCGGCACGGATCAAGCTTTTCGACCGTGAGGTTGTCGAGTCGTGGACGCACAACGGCAGTCGGAACAGTCCCTTCCTCCCCATCGCTCGTACCGATCGTTCCGGTGCGCGGTCGCCGTGTTCCCGCTAGCCTTACTTTCTCACGGAACACACCAATGTCCGTGCCGCTGGCAACGACTCGGACCGATCACGAAACCCCCAAGTCTCCCAACGCTCTGGACAACATCAAAGCCAGTATCTCGCAAACCGCCGCAATGAAAGCCTTCCAACCCTACATTCGCATCGAATCGGAAGCGGACAAGAAAAACGTCCAGCTCTTCACCTTCTTTCGCGTCGCCATTCCGGCCGTCGTCATCGGCACTCTGGCCACGCTACTCTTTCCCGGACTCGCCCTGACACTCGCGACACTTTTGAACGACGCCGGGGTCTTTGCCGTGCTGAGTCAGGACAGTTCCCAGTTTGTGCAAAACTTTCTCACCGTTGCTGGACTCTTGTTCAGTATCCTTGTCGGACAGACCTACTACTTCATGTACCAGCAGCAGGAATCCGTCTACTACGCCCTCTTCAACGAAGTTACCGAAGCCAAATCGTTGCTGGAACAAGTCGCGCTGGTGTGCCAAGGTCGTTCCATGTACCGACGTTGTTTGGAAAGCATCTCACGCTACGTTCAGGAAGATTTGAAACGCCTGCAGGCCGACCCGGCCGTACTCTTGTCGGCCCGTCCCGTCGACGATCCTCTCGAATCCATCATGTACATGACCAGCGTCGGCGTACCCAGTACGGTGTACGAGACGGTCCGTAGTTTGCGGCAAGCCCGTGCCGCAAGGCTGGGCGCCTTGCAGCGGAAATTACCCGCCGCACACATGTGGCTACTCTGGATTCTCGCCGCAATTGAACTCTCCAGTTTCCCTCTACTCGGAGCCGGTACCCAAGCCATTGGGGGTTACAAAATATTGACCGTGGAGGGGATCTTGTTTGGCGTCATGACGGCGGGCATTGTCTTGACCTTGCGCGTAGTGGGGGAATTGTGGAGACCTGCTGGTGGGGCCTACAACGTTGATGCCGTCTTGTCCGTCATGGTTCGTGGGCTTGAAGAGGAATTGGCTGGACGGATGAAAGGCCAACGGGGATACATTACCCCCGGATGGTCGCCGTCACCGGTTCGCGGAGAAATGGTCGACATGCCCACCAGCTCCAGCGAACGTGATGTGCTGCGGAAACCCTTCAGTTCGAACGGCAATTCGACCAGTATGGATAACACCGTGCTACGAGAACAAGGACCCAATCTAGTGGTGGCCGGCCAGCGCACTTGGCACTTTATCCGAACACTCCAGTCGGCATGGCGTCGCAAAGACTAGATCTGGAGGAACACAACTGAATTTAAACTTTCTCCTTTTCCTTTATAAACACTAAGATTTGCTTTGCTACTGGCACACGCTAGAATCACAACGTGGTGAAACGGTATAGTGCTTCGTCTGGCCTTTTGTGTCGGAAAGTTCCATTGCTGCAGAGCGCAAACATACGAACAGGACCGAGGCTCACGAAAAAGTAGCCATTCAACAAGAAATGCAAAAATTGAAAAAAGAGAAAAAGCGAAAACATGCGAGATTTGTCAGCGTAGTATGTTACTGTTAATGCTTTTTTACGATCGGTACAATAGTTCCCTTGTATGCGCGCTTCGCATGACTTTCTGACATAGGCTGGTAGGAATCTGCTTGGTTTGCATGAATTCACGCATGAACCCAATAGCTTGGGTTCCCAATTCAGTGGCGGGCACGCCGTTGAGTATTTGACCCTGCAACCGCGCCGGAGGCAGGTACGGCACCATTTCTTCCGCAGTGGCACCACCGTGACGCTCCACTAGCTCGAGTACATCGGTCAAGGCGTCTAGGTCGTTCATTTTCATAAACGGGCAGGTTGCGCAACCACCAGCGGTCGAACAGCCCTCGCCGCCCGCAACACCAGGTACAATTCCCAAGGCGGAATTTTCCGAAGCCGCCACAGCCTCTTGCGCTACGGGGAAAATAATCTCGGCCCGTATTTTATCCGTTCCCAGTCTGCTTCAAAATTTGCTGAACAGAGGACACGATGGACGTGACCATTCCCGCTTCGGTTCCGAGAATGAATTTGAGCGTTGCTGGAGTCGTATCTGCGTTGACCGCTTCACGGACTTTGCGTGCAATAAAATTAAGAATGTCTGACGTCGAACCAACAACGCCACGATCATCCAAGGAGCGCTCCATGGCGATTTCGAACATTTCACCCGGAACCTCCAAGTGTGCCGTCACGAAGCAATCATCGTAACTGGATCGCACCAAGTCGACCACGGACGCTCCAAACATGTGGTGTACGACACAATTGCCGGATGGGAAAACGGCAATCGAATCACGGAGCGCCCGAATGGTGTCGCGACTGTGCGAAGCGTGTAAAGAAGCGATTTGTTCGTCGTTCCAGCGAGCTTCAATCGTACTCAGCAAGGTAACGAGATTCTCCCCCATGTACGTATCCGGTCCGTACAGGATTTTCAGTTCCGGTCCCATTTGTGCGCTTGCCTGCAAAAGTGTTTGGAGAACGTTGCTACTGGTACAGGTAATGGTTGGTACGATAGACTGCGACACGGCCTTGGTTTCCAAAGACGTATTGATGTAGACGACGTGCAAAGCGGCTTGTCCGACACTTTCTTGTTCCAACCACACTCGGTAGGATTCTCGTTCGGCCGATTCGGCCAAACTACAGCCGATCGGTTTGTGCGTGGCCCTCAATACGGGAATATGGCCGTGTCCATTTTGTTGCAAAATGGCCTGGACGGATTCGCTCATAAAGTCCACGCCGAGACACGCAATGGCGGTACAGTTGTGGTTGGCGGCCATATCGACGGCCATGTCTCCCATTTTCAAACTGTCGGCAATGCCCACCCGCCCGGGCAAGCGAGCCCCCGCCGCCTGCAACACGCCCTGTAGTTCGACATCCATGTAGTAGTGTGCCACAATACCGCTCTGCGTACGTTCCAGTAGATCCACTAGGTCCTGTACGGCCTCGGCGTCGGGTTGCAAGTAGGTGGCTTGGGCGACGGCAAAGGAACCTTGTGGGGTCAACGACTCGGCGCCGATCAAGAGCGAGGGGAATGTGGAGACGGACTGATCGACCGGTGCGGTCGAAAATGAGCGACGAGAAAGGAAAACGTCACTGGTATTGGGCGTAAACAGAGTTGTTCGACGAGGACTTTGTGGTGTTGGTGCAGGGGTTGCTTTTTGTGTCCACGTCAGATTCGTGGCGGTGCGGAATGCAAGTCTTCGAGTCAAAATTGACTGTGAGTTCCGACTGGACTTGACAACAGAAGCAGTACTAGCAGATGACCGGCCCCGACCGGACAGAGACACCAGCACCGCTCGTGAAGAAGGAAATAGCATCTTGTTGACGAGCACAAGGGCGTTCTAAGTAAGAAACGAATCAAAACTTGTCGAATGCAATCCGAAGTTGGATTGCGTTGGCGGATACGAGCTTTCGTAGTGAACGTTTCCGTCTGCAATCAATGAGAAAGAGACCAGGTAACCAGAGACACCCTGGATTGCGGGCTTGCTTGGACGTTCCGAGTGCGCGACACGTACTATCGTGGTAGTTGTGCTTCGGGAAGAGATACGCTGCGCGATAGGAGATGAACCGACTGTCAATTACAAACGGAGTGGATTTTGCTCGATCGCCTGACTGCCAATGTCTTGCACAACTATAAAGTGGTGGATCCTGTTGTTTTTGACGACTCGATCGAGTGTGGTGGGGGTGGTGGGAGAAAGTGGCACGGGCAACGAGGAAAAGGAGGCGAGAGAAGGAAGGTTTCTCTAGACGCAACCTGGCATCAAGGAACGCGGGATGCGTGCCGTGAGAGGGAAGGGGGTCGAAAACGAACGTGATCCAATCGGCGGAGATCGGAAATAGAGAGGTTCGTTCGGCTTCCGGCTGGCGGGATGTGTCGACCTGTGGTGTCACGGCAAGGCGGTAGGTACTCTACACACTTCACAGTGAAGATTTGTACTACCATCCTACTTACTCACAGGAATAGGAGAATTAATATATTGTCAAGTAGGGTAAGACTACATCCGGGTTCGACAAATGCAACGGCGCTAACGTAAATCTATCTGTCCTTCGACCGGCCCCACCGTGTGGAGGGATGGGAACACCATTTGGTGACGACTCGGCATCCGGAATCATGCATAATACGAATGGACGCTTCGCGGATCTTTTGCGATTGCTCGAAATCCCTCTCCCCCCCCCCGGTATATATATCGTACTGTTTTTGGTACGACGGCATCAAGACACGCAAACTGCCGTCGGAACCAGTGGCCTCCAAAGGAAGAAAACGTATCAAGGGAAGAACGCAATTGTGTTCAACAGTCATGTAATTTACAGTTACTTCACTTTCGGGAGCATTCCACATTTGTATATCATTCCTTTCTGCTCTTGTCGTTGCACTATCATAGTCTTCCTCTTCTCTAGCAAGCGATTGGTGAGCGAGTCTCAATAGTTCCAAGAAGAAGATCAAAATGTCCTCCTTGTCAACACTCCGAATCTTGCACTCGACGGCTGGTCGCCGTTGGGCGTCTTACTACGGTATCTACCCCAAGAGCGCTGCATGCAGCAGTAGCAGTGTCGCTATCGCTCGTTTCTTTTCGACTGCTGCTGACCGTCCCCCCAAGCACGCCATGCTCAGTGTCGAGAATAAAGTCGTGGCCCCGCCCATGGTGTACATTGCCGGCGAAGAAATGACCCGCTACGCCTGCGATCTCGTCGTCAAATCATGGCTAGAGCCGTACTTTGATCTTTCCCAATGGGAATATTTCGATCTTTCTTGCGTCAATCGCGACAACACCAACGACCAAGTCCTCCGGGACGCCGTCACGGCGGGACAACGCATCGGGGCCATCTTCAAGGAACCCACCATTACTCCCAGTGCTATTCAAAAGAAAGCCTTTGGGTTGAAAAACAGTTTGGGCAGTCCCAATGGTGCCATGCGGGCGGGTTGGAATGGCATTACCATTTCGCGTGATACCATTCATATTGACGGCATTGAACTGGGTTACAAGCGACCCGTCTTTTTTGAACGACACGCCGTCGGAGGGGAATATGGAGCCGGATGGAGCAAGGTCGGGCGAGGCACGCTGTTGACGACCTATTTGCCGTCGGATGGGAGGGATCCCTTTGTCGTTGACAAACGTGATTTGACCGATCAGCATAATGTGGTCGTCACCTACCACAATCCCTACGATAACGTTGAACCCCTCGCGCACTTGTTCTTTCAGCGATGTCTCGACGCCAACATTACACCCTACGTGGTGACCAAAAAGACCGTCTTTAAATGGCAGGAAGGATTCTGGGCAGTCATGAAAGACGTTTTCGATGAGCATTACAAGTCTCGATTTGAGGAGAAGGGCCTTTTGCAAGCCTGTGGCGGAGATTTGCAGCATTTGATTTCCGATGCTGCAACGATGCAGCTCATTCGTTGGACCGACGGCGGCTTCGGTATGGCGGCTCATAACTATGACGGTGATATGCGTACGTGATGACCCAACATAGGGACAGGACGTTTCAAATGACGCTTAATCGCTTTCCTGACTACCGTCTCACCTTGTTTGCTTTGCATTGCAGTGACGGATCAGATTGCCCAAGTCCACCGGTCGCCAGGTTTCATCACAAGCAACCTGGTCGGCAAGGCCCCTGACGGAAGCCTCATCAAAGAGTTCGAAGCCTCCCACGGTACCGTCAGTGATTTGTGGAACGATCATTTGGCCGGTAAAGAAACGTCTCTGAACCCTCTCGGTCTTGTGGAAGCTATAGTTGGTGCACTCCAACACGCAGCCGTCCTTGATGCGGAAAAAAATCCCGACGACGAACACAAGGTCAAGGCTCGGGATCAAATTTTCAATTTTACCACAACCTTGCGCACTGCGATGCACAACACCTTTCGCTACGGACAGGGCACGAGAGATATGAGCGGGCCTTCGGGATACACAACGGAAGATTTCGTGCGTAAGGTTGCCTGGCGTTTACAACGATACCTCGACGCGCAGTACGACGAGGCCCCGCCACCTCAACTCGGTGAACCTTCTCGTAAATTGCGGCGTAATTACGACATTGATGAAGAAGCCATCAATGGCCTTTTTCAAAAGTATGACAAGAATGGTGACGGTTTTATTGACTTTGAAGAATTCACTAGAATGCTGGTCAAGATGAATTTGGCGCCGCTTCTGACCAAGAAAGAAAAGGAGAAGAAGCCGGACGTGTGAAGAGGACAATGAGGTCAGACCTGAGGTGAAGAGGGCAGACAGCCCAGAAAATGGTTAAGTACCTTCCCTATTAAGTATCCGACCGTGTCGCTGATTAGCAAGGTTTGAATAAGCTTTCCTACTTCGATTCGAAAAAGCAGTTTCATTGTTAATGTAAGAGTTCATTATCGTTCTCATTTTTTATTTCTTTGGTTCTTCTATTCTGCTTGTGACATGCCTTGGTCTGTTAGCCGGGCATAGCAGCCTTGTTGAAAACTCTTTTCCTTGGCAAAATCTTGCTCAGCAACCATTCAGAACTGAAATTTGGGGGCATAGCTGACGTGCCGTATACCCTGCTACCGTATTGGAGACTGTTGTAGTACTGGTGGATCGCAGAGAGCAAGTCACCACCATGTTCTCTCCACCGTGGGGATTGGTGTAAATAATCAAGCACTGCAACGTGATCGCTAAACGAAAGGATCTCACCATGCTCGGCGTCGTCCGCACTATCTTTTTTCTCAAAGAAATACACCCCACTGCTTTCACCTCCAATCTTGGAATTACGCAAACGGTCCCATAACCGGTTGAAAAACTTTTGCTGCAGTCCTTGTGGATGGTTTTTCCGCTGGGCCGTATGTCTAGTTTTGGCTTCAGCCACAATGGCTTTGATCCCAGCGTCGATAGCACCACACTTCATCACGTGCTTCTCAATTACGGTGCCGGCAGTGGCTACGCTATCAATTGAACTAAAAAAATATCGTCCTGCCCCGCTTCCGGTGCAGTGCCGACAACCGAGACCTGGAAAACCAACTTGAACACGACGATTTTTCCTTGCCATGTCTTCTTCTGTCGCACGGATTGGAATAGTTTGCTGTAGAACAACGACCATAAAGTCGGTAAGATCTGGTTTGTCCTCTTCCAAAACAGTCTCAGTCAACGACTTTATGGGGCCTTTCCGTTCCGCTCCCTCTTCTGTCTTGCTTGACAGCCGTGCAGCTAACGTGGATACAGAGCTGTCCTCGTCTTGTGCGTATACTTCTTTGGGCGGTTGAAATTCTTCGTCGAGAACAACGTCATAGATGTTTGTTAAAAATGCAATGAGCTCTTTCACAATTTCGATAGCATCATCTAATTGATGCATGGGAATCTTAGATTGGCGAAGGATGCTGGGCAAGATGAATAGAAACTGGAACAGGTACTCACTCCCCAACGACTCAGAAGGCTTCAGACCATCCAAAGTTTTTCTGACAGAGTCCAGAGAAGGAGCGAGCTCGTCAAAACTAACGCGAATACTATTGACGACGTCTTCTATTTGTTTGTTGTAGAAGATGTTCCCTTCATTGGACCTGTCTTGCACGTGTTCGACAAATAAATCCAAAGCCTTGCTTGTCGATACTTTTCGAAGGGAGCCTATTTCAGCGAACTCTTCCCGAATTGAAGTTGATATGCAGATCCTTTTCGTCGACTTTGACAAAATTCCTAGACCAACGTTGTGGTTGGTTTCTTTTTCAAGACGAGCTCGCTTCTGGATCATACGGTGCTTCGCATGTTTCAATTTCTTTGCATTGTGACCATTTCGAAACGGGGCGAGAAATGATACGTGATCTGGGGTTTGGCCAACATCCAAACGCCACCCTAATTTGCGAAGTAACGGCCAGACCAGACCAAGAAAGAATTGGCGAGAGAGTGGAATAGGCGTAAAGCACTTCCAATCACTGAGGGGGAGAGGCACTAAAACATCAAATTTCAACATGTCGAGAGTAGGACCGAAAGATTCATTTATATCAGTCCGTTGTTCCAACACTCCCTTTAGAGCTTTCATAATACGGTCTTTACGAAACTCAATGTCTTCATACAAGTTGCCAAAGGTGGAGATAACGACAATCGCCACTTGCCATAGTAGGTTTAGGTACCAATGTGTACATATTTTGGAAGTACCGTTTTCAACGTCAACTTGTGTACGCAGCGTCGTATTCCTTGCTTCCTCGCTTTCTTGGTCAACACACACTATCCTTCCATCAAGCTCCTGTTTGCTGGAACCATGTTGATTGATGAGACAGTGGATTACACACGGATCTTCCTGTAAAAGTTTCGCAAAGGATAATTGAAGCTTTTCTTCAACATTGAACAAAATGTTGGCTCCATCTGTCATGGCGAAATGTCCTATGATCGTATCAAGCAGGCAATCCAATGCGGATTGTGCCAACGGGCACCAATAGGAAAGTCGAAGTTGGCGATAAACGCCCTCTAGACCAATGCCCGAGAAAAAGTCATTACGCATTTCGGTTGCAATCGTCGTCCTTAACTGTTCCAAGATCTCGGGCTTCAAATTCTTGATCTTGCTGTGATTCAAAAGCGCGCGGCGACCAAAGTATAGTTTGTACCGAGTTGTCGCCATTTTGCGTTCGCGGTAGTTAGAACTCATTGCATCCACGATCCGTCGAAACACCCAGTCCGCTCTCTGCCTCAGCCTCGCAGCCGCGACAAAATGTGTCAATCTCTCCGTATTCGATTCCGACGCCAACATCATGTCAACGGCCTCGTTGAAATCAGTCGTCTCAGCTAATACTTCTTCGACAAAAATGATTGCATTTTCAAGATCTTTATTTGATATCAGATATAGCGCGGCGTCAATGAGTGGACGAGACGGTTGCGAGGACTCTTCGTGGCGACGCGAACGGATAAAATCTGACACAGATATGAATTGTACTCGCGACATCTGTCCTTTTTCAAAAAAGATGTCTGTACAGAATAGGTAATCGTACTTGCCCAAGCTGTCACGTTCTAGCAGAATATTGTATGGATCATATTTTGGGGCTTCGCATGGTCGGTCAGTGTTGCCCGAAAATAGGAAAGATCTTATCTCTTCCTTTAACAAGCTGAGATCCTGGTCTTGAAATGGCCGAACGCCGTGTTTTCTCAGCCGGATCAAGCCACAACCTTCCTTTGCAGTTCTAAACGTGAAACGATGATCCACTATTTCTGTAGTTGATGCGACTTTCGAAGAGCCATCACGGAGTACGGGCAGTACGATCGCAGAGGACTGAGACCCAGCGATATTGTCCACAATAGCAGCGCAGTTCTCTGTGACGTCAACTTCTCCACTGGATGCACCATCATAGCATAGAAAGAGACCTAACTGAGAGCTACTCGCTTCAGTCCGAACCGACAAATGGAAGAGAAAACGCACATTTCCCATTGCTAAAACAACAAAATTGGTTGTGAGGTTTCAGCCTGGGCTTCACAATGTTTTCAAGCTCAATATATAAGAACCAGTCTCACCTTGGGTTGCCTGAACTGAAAATGGTTGCCTAGGAGCACCGAAAATGACATCAGGATGAAAAGGAAGATTCTTTGTTTCCGGCAAGCGTTTCATAGAAGCATCGATGTAGTCGTTCGGCTTTGAGGACGCAACATTGGGTGCCGCCAGCGTTGGAGTGACTTGGGATTTTGCGTCAGGCTCTATATTCCCTATCGCATCAAGACCCATTTCTCGAGCAACTTTTCTGCATTGAGCCTTCCAACCGCTCACTGAAGCAATCGCGCCCAATCCCTTCAGGTCAGGCATCCCCTCTTTTGTTCTGAACTGGACAAATTCATTCGCGATATGGGTTGTCCTTGCAGAGAGAAACTGCTCGGCATTTGATATGTCCATCGACGTGAGAAATCGTTTGGTAAGTGCGCTTAATGCATCGAACGGGTCTGTCACAGATTTTGCTGTTTTTTCTACTGCCCTTTTGGCACGTACTTGGCGCGGAGAGGGCAACGGCTCAAATTGCTTCAGCTCCGCACGTATTTTATCCAACCATTCAGTCACAGCTTTGTCTGCGTCAACCGCAATTTGTGATTTTCGAATCGCACGACCAAGCAATGACTCTGGAGTTCGCTTTGCTCCGAACAACTTTGCCGCCGTGTCAATCCCAGCAGATTTCAGAAATGAAGTTAGAGTTTTCCCAAGGACTTCTTCTAAAAGTAGCGGCGAGTGCAATGCATACTTTCCTTGCTTGTTCAGAACAGGTAGCTTTTCTTTCATTACAACAACAGACGATTTTGAGACGTTGTGTTTTGCCCCGGAATATCCACGCGGTTCCTCCGATCTTAGCTCTGAGCTTGCTTCTGGAAGATCAGCAGGGGGCAGATCCGTTAGATCAATAAAGGGTAACACCTTTCCGGGAAGCTGCTCAACTTCAATGGATTCTTTGACGGATGCTTTCCACCCCGAAATCATTGCGACCTTCCCTGAACCTTTTAATGGAGGTAAACCCTTGCTATTGCGCCAAAAAACCAGTTGTACGGACAAGTCCTTGGTTCGCATATTCAGGAAATTGGTACCACTCTTAATTCCCATACGGTCAACAAGAAACTCATGGGCAGCACCCGTTAACACAATTATTGGGTCATTCATCCATTTTTGGTCAGTTTTTCCAACCGCAGGGACAGTAGAGATTGCGGCCTCAAGACGAGACCCAATTCCGAGTAGATGCTTGGCGAGCGCTACCGCGGGCATTTTCTTCAGATTGCACTGGTCTCTCCACATTTGCTCAATATCGCAAATTGATCCGGTCTCTGTCTTTTTTATTGAAAGAAACTCAAAAAGAGTTTTTATTCCAGCCGATGCAAAAAAATTGCGAATATTCAGAGGAATGAGGCATGAAATCGCCCCATCTAAAGGAAATCGTTTCGCCACTTGGGTCGCACTGCTCTCATTGCCAGCCGGCAACATTGTTAGCCATCCTCGCAAAGTCGATTCGGCTTCAACATTTGGACCAGCGAGCGAGACTGTTTCATCGGGAGCTTGGACTGATCCGGCATTTTCAAATTTGTTTTGTTCGGCTTTATCCTTTTCCATGGTTCCGTTGCCTCCATCGTGATTTTGCTGTCTGTTCGTAATCTGAGTAGTCGGAAGAGTACTTGCTGTTTTTGTACTATTCTCTCCATGATCCATCGGTCCCGTTGCGTTCTGTCCTTTGCCGGTAGACGAAATGCCGTCTTTTTTCTTGAGTAATTCCACGATCTCTTTTCGAATCTCCTTGGCTTGCCGGGCAAGATATTCGTCGTCATGACTCGATTTTAGCACACACCGAAGCTGATCGACCGTAAATATCCAAAAGTTACACCCTAAAAATTTGCAGACCTCCTCAGGTAGAAAATCGCGAAGATCGAACTTGTCGCAAAGCAGTTTTTGGGCTGCGTCTCGCTCCTTTTTGGCTACCAACAGCTTCTTCTGGGTGGCACTCTTTCGGCGGCGCTTTGTCGGTTGCTCGACTACATCAGCCTCAAACGACTTCGGTGGTAATTCGGGTATCGGAAGTGATATCGGACCAGGAGAAGAATCAGCTACCCGTTTCCTTGCTGGGCTTTTTCCCAAAACAATGCTCATTAGATCGGAGCGTGGAGCCTCCCGCACCTTCTCGTCGACGTCCATAGGTGCAGTGTTCTTCATAGGAAAATTCTGCGTTTGCAATTCCAAAAACGAATTCGATTTGTTAGGCTTGAGGGTCGAAAGCGGCATTGAGGCATCCTCTTCGTCATCCGCATCGTCGAAAATTCCATGGCTAACTGTAGTAGCGGTCGGCACGATTTCTGGCTTGCCTTCCGGTGGCTTCGTTGGTTCGAAGGTTGCAGGGCTTGCAGTCGTGCCCTGGATGGCCAAGCCGGATACCGGCACGGTCGCAAGGTCGGGCATTTTAAAACTAAGTCCTGAGAGAACACTTGCTTTCTCCACTGGCGCTCTTCCGGTTATCATGGTTGCCGCGGGCATGCCTGGATGAGCCAGAATAGTAAATGTCCGTTTGGTTCCGGGAGATGCACAAGGTGCGGGAGCATCAAGCTCCTCCCGTGAAGCATGCTGCCGTGGTTCTCGGCTTACAGCAAGCACGACATCCCCCTCTTTATAAAAGCTTTCGTCATCCTTGTCATTTGGATTCTTTTCAACTGGACTAGAGTCCTCCATTGCGCTTCTTCCCTTGCAAATTAATGAAAATAAATAAATATGTCAGTTAGTCTAGTTCAGCCAAAGCTTTTCCCTAGAACGAGACCCAACAATCAAATATGTAAAATTCATCGAATTATTGTTGGAACACAAAGAGTATTGGAAAGATGGTATTGGGAGATGTAAATACCTTGGCATATAAATTTGGGCCGGCTGTGACAGTAGGTTGA
Source organism: Phaeodactylum tricornutum CCAP 1055/1 (assembly GCF_000150955.2). Lineage (NCBI taxonomy): Eukaryota > Bacillariophyta > Bacillariophyceae > Surirellales > Neidiaceae > Phaeodactylum > Phaeodactylum tricornutum. Next base: position 263,426 of record NC_011684.1, read on the forward strand.
ATCTTAAGCTTTCAGCTCCGTAGTTTTTCTACGGGAGTCTACTGCTATGACACCTAGCGGAAAATTCAGTATTTATTCCACCCTAGTAGTACGCTCCAGAAGCGCTAGTCGACTACGTTGCGCACCAAAATCAGCAACAATTGAAAAACAATCATATGGTACAAGGATCGCGCCGATTTTCGGTACCAAGCCAATCGATATTCTCGTCAAAGAGGTACGTACCAAGTTGGTTAGTTTCCAAGTTTTCTTGCTTTCGTCAAAAATAGAGAACGGCTCAATGAATATTGACAACAGTGAGTGGTTGGTCTTTTGTGGTGATACACTGTGCCATTGTAGGAACAGCCGCCGTTTTGCGAGTAGTCGAAAACGGCCTTTAGAAAGACTGCCTTCTGATTGGACAGAAAGTGTCGGGATTCTAACACGTCGGACCATCGTTCGCACGTTCGCCAGCAAACATATGTACAACAGGTTATCTTTAATCATTCATAGTCAACACGGGGTTTTGTCGTTTTATAGATATTCGACGATGGCGAATGTCATCTCTTTGCAGTTAATTGTGGGTGTTCTATAACGCGCTTATCTTACTTTTTGATTAATCAGACCACTAGAATCCCAGCAATTAGTTCTCAAATGAAGGGAATTTGCTTCGTTTTGGCGTTCTGGCTCTTTACAGCTCACATTTCGGCGTTCCAACCGACGTCGCTTTCGATTTTTCAGAGTTCCGGGGCCCAATTACGAGTCAGGCGAACAGCAGTATTTCTGAAGGTTGACCGTGACAATTCGATAGAGGGAGCAGAACTATGTTGGAATCCCAAGCTCCGTCGCGTTATGGGCCTGGTTGCTTCAGCTGGCATGATTGAGACGGCCTACCTAACCCTTACGAAGTTGACGGACAAGGTGGATATCCTTTGTGGAGCCGACGGCGGCTGCTCCTCCATTCTGAACGGTCCATATGCCTTCATTCCAGGGACAAACATTCCTCTATCCTTATTAGGTTTCGTGGCCTACGCTACTGTAGCGTTTCTGGCCGTGGAGCCAATCCGAACAAATGAAGAAAACGACCAAAGCAACAGAGTCTTGTTGACGACAGCGACCACCATCATGGGCGTCTTTTCCGTCTTTCTGATGTCTATTTTGTTTGGTGTGCTACACGAATCATGTCCATACTGTATTGCATCAGCAGTGTTCTCTATAGTGTTGGCGAAACTGGCATGGTTGGGCGGTGCCCTACCCCAGGAGCGCGTTAAAGAGGGCGTCGCCACAAGCGCCGGAGGAGCCCTGGCGGCCTTTGCGGCCGCCACCGTTTTTTACGTGAATATCAACAACAACATCAACCAACCGTCATCGCAAGTGAATTTTGCAGGAAATTTTTTTGGCAAGCCGACCCTGTTGGCCGACGCAAGCGGCGCCAGCAGCAAACAGCTTTTGTACGAGCCTCCTACCGTTTCTACTGTTAGTTCCGAGCGGGCCTTGGCGCTGTCATCTCAGCTACAGGCGCTAGATACAAAAATGTACGGGGCATACTGGTGCTCGCACTGCTATGACCAGAAAGAACTTCTCGGCGTCCAGGCCATGGCCAAGATTCCTTATATCGAATGCAGCAAAGACGGTGTAAACTCGCAGACCAAAGCGTGCAAAACTAGGGATGTGCCGGGCTATCCGACATGGGAAATCAACGGTAGGCTTTTTCCGGGAGAGCGAGAGATCGATGAATTGGAAGATATTGTACGGCAAGTAAAAGTTGAACAAACAAAATAAAAGCGAAGACGCCGTCTTTTTTTGTGTCATCAGCCTGAGCGTCTATACTCATCTTAGTCTGCGAAATTCGTTGGCCAAATCGTTGGCGCTGAAATTGTTATTTGCTTCTGAATATTCATCTGCGCTCGGAGCCTCCTCCTCCATGGAATTGGAATGGCGCGGACGTTCCAGGTGCGTCTCGTTGGGAGCTATGGCAACCCCATCCATTGGAGCAGGGATCGACGGGGGTGCGACAGGCAAAGAAATATTGCTGGGCACACCGACAGCTTGCGCCTGGGCATCGAGTTGATCCAAAAGAGCGGCTGCGTCAATGCCGTTCATGACTGTTTGCTGGACGACCGTATTGAAACTCATGCAAGTGTGACAGCGTACACCCAGAAAATGCCAGCGACGTGTGTGATCTCGATTTTCACAATCATTGCAAACAATGTTCACGATACGGGCCATTTCGGGTGGTACAGGCTGCAGAGCGATGCCCATGGCGATCGCTGACCAGGTCGCTGCCATTTCCTCTGGGGTTTCAGCTGTTTTTTTGCACACTGGACAGCGTGAATCGTACGTCGTTAGTTCCTTGAAACAATGCCAATGAATGGCGTGACCGCAAGGCATTTCGTGTGATGCATGACGGGAACTAAACAGGTCTTCCTGACAGACTGGGCAATTGCTCATGTACTTTCCGGCCTTACAATTATGCTCATCGAAAAGTTGTGCGTCAATGCACATGCCACAGTCATGACAGTGTCTAAAGCTTTCTCGACCCCCCACACGACAAAAGCCGCAGTCTTGACAGTGATACGGCCGCTCTGCGTCAGACATCCATAGATTACAGATATTACAGTGATACAAACCAAATTGAATGCCACAGTTTACACAATTGTTGCTAAAATGAACATGGCGAAAATTTGAGGTCAGATCTATAGGCCCGGCAATCACTGCACGATTACGCACGGAAACGTACGTTTTACTCGATTGCCGCAAATAGCATTGTCGACAAATTACCTCTCGTACGGCAAACCTGTCAAAAGCGTGGTGTGTTTCTTCGTTATCGGCATCTTCCAAATCCAATGGCATTGATCGTCGGCGTTCGAGCTTCGACTTTTTGGCGATGGTGGCAGCAACTTCAGCCACGGCCACAATCTTACGCTGAGACCACTGTTGAAGCGGAGGTGGGAGCACGGGGCATTCTTCGTGACAAATACGGCAACCAAATGCCAAACCACAACAAGGTGAAATCAGTGTACAATTCCGATCATAATGATGACATTTCGGACGGGATTGTTCCATCAGCCGAGACACTTGAGCCGGATGTTCGGCAAAAATAGATGTATTCGCAGCAACCGCTGCCCTACTAGTGTCATTCCAATCTTGTAGACTGAAACTTCGGCCGTGAAAATGACGGTAGCTTCCTGGTGCAACCTGGTGTAACGGGAATCCAGACTCAGAAAGCCGGGAGGTGTGTGTGACGGACGAAGCGACCGAACGAACATCATCGTAGCCGTAAGAAATATCATCAGGGCAGTCGTCTTCGCCGTGACCTTCGCTCATGACAGCATCCCCCTCTTCGTCTGAGTAGTACTCGGCTGCAGCTGCCGCTACACGCGCCATGTTGCTAACGTAAGACACAGGATCACCTTCACGCGAAGAAGAGTTCGTGGCGGCAGAAGCTGTCGTACCCAGACTGGACCGGCGTCGCCCATCCATGAGAGATTGAACCGCTTTCGACTTCTCGGTAGCGCTAAGCTTTGGATTGGCCATGATTTCTCGAATATATTTGCGCCGTTTTTCATCTTTGATCGTTTCACTGCTACTTCGAGTCGAGCCAGTATTTGACGTCGCCGAAGCTGCATCTGCCATATTGAAATACAGGGTACGATCTTTAGATTCGATATTTGAAGGACAGCAGCGCTTGAGACCGAGGCTCTACCTGTGCTTTTTGCTTCTTGAGTTTGATGGTGCTCTGCTTCTTTTCAGAAATCTTGAGTTGGGAGCTTTTCACACTCGACGATCGTCGGACGCAGCCAAACCCTGTAAAGTCATTTCAGACGACAAAGCAAGCTTTTTGGCGTCACGAGGTCGTAAGAAGTAGACACAGTCATATTGGAGTTATACTACTGTCTATTTGGACAGGAATTTTTAGCTATCACTTAGGACATGCAAAATCAGTTTCTCAATGGTAGTGACCGAAGAATAATATCTTGCGAGACCTTTCGGAAACTTAAACCAAGTCAGCAGCGTTTAAAGGTAGACGGTACCTCGACAACCAATACCGAGGGTCGTCCTTATACTACCTAACCGCAAACTTTGCACTGGAGAGACGTATAGTGAAAGAATTAAAGTGAATCATCAGGGTTACATCAAGATACAAAATGAAAACAAACGGAATTTGAAGCCTTGACGAATTTTTTCAATTTCTACTGTTCTGTAAAGACTCCTATGCACAATTCTTTTGCAGTTGACCATGCTCTAAGCTGGAAACAAATTACTGCTTCTGAAATTGAGGATGGGAAGATTGAGAACAAAGTACAAAACGTTTTGGCTTACTGAAAAGCGAAACGGAGGGAGACCAGGGAAATCACCGTGACATAGAATATAAGACTCATCGAAAACCCGACTCAATTCAAACGTTCACTAGGGCATGTCGGCGCGTCCACCTTTTCGAGTGCATTTTGGCCAAGCAATACAAAAAGAGATCATTTCGCATTTGAAGTAACTTGTTCAATTTCAGACCCATAATTTTTCTGGGAGCCAATAGCGAATATATGATAGGTGTGCCTTTGTGGAGGAAACGCTAGAGAGATACGTTTCTAGAAAATGAAAAGAGGAAATTCGCTAACTGGGTGCTAAGACCCTGCCAAATCCACTAAATGGGTGCTTAACCGCTGTGCATGCCTTTTTTGCTAAATAGATCTTTTTTCTTAGAGGCAAAATTTCAATTGAAAGATCTCTCATGACTAAAAGCATATACCTGAGAAATTGAGACAATAACTCAAGAGCATCAAATCAGGCTGGGCTATTTGTTCACTGTCAGATTCACAGTCAAGTAAAGCAAAACAGTTGCAGGGGATTGCAATATTGCTCTGACCTCAAAGTAAATTGCTACCATACCAGGAAGGTTTAACTGGCAAATGCTTGGATGATACCCTCAAATTTGGTCAACTGCCTGACTGTGAGGGACTTTGATGCTATAATAAAGTCCTTTCACTGGCAGTCTTCTGTCATAGGAAGTGCTTTCTTTGATATTAGCCCATTTACGAATCTTTAAATGGGCAAAACACTTGTACACGTGAAATAGAAGTCAACGGAAAAATGCTTTTTAAGTATTTTGAGTTCCTTAGGTTACCACCCATTTAGTGGATTTTACATGGTCTGAGAACCCACTTAGCGAATTTCCTCAAATGAAAACTTTTTCGTCATGGACTTGAAACCCCCTTGCCGTCCCTCCTTGTGTGTCCCTAAAAGTTGCATGAGCTAAAAACGACACCTTGTCCGAAGGACACATCGATGACAGTAAGAAGTATAAGAACTTCCCAATTTGAATGAAACAACCGAAATGGCAGTTTTTTGCGAGCTTTCTGTTTGTTGACAATGGTTGTTTCACAGTAGGTCAAATTACGATTGATGCAAGTGTGCACAAAACCTTATTCAAAATGGGTGGACCAAATCAAAAATGTGAAGAAACGCCGGTTTCTCAACAAGAAAAGCTTACACGATGGCGAGAAGAACGGCAAAGGAAGCAGAAAAGCACCAAAAATCAAAGCTCTTTTATTTTGACCAAAAGCTTAAATCGGTCCCGAATCAGTCTCGGCGGAAACAGCTTAAGTAGTCTCCCTGCTCAACAAACAACAGAAGTTCAGGAACGGATTCCGAATAGAGTGATTCGGGGTGCGAAAAGCATTGACGATGCTCGATCGCGCCTTTTTAGGCAGACAAAGAATAATTTTCGAAGTCCATTAGTGTCTGTTGCCAACGTCCGCTGCCCCGCGCATCCTGGCTCCTCTCGTGAAACCAAGTTGTGCCTTAACAAACAATTGAGTCTCTTAGAAATGAGTAATTGTAAGCAAGCTCCATTGGATGCGACAAAATCTACCTCGACATCACCTTTCTGTTCATGGGTTGCGTTGGATACCCCACAATCAACTTCACCGTTATCCTGGAACGAAGATTACGTTGAGCTTGCGGAGCCTCCAATTGATAGCACACCAATTCCGCAGACATCTAAAGTGTGTCGTCAATCTATGCTAGATTACCAAGCAGCGCCGCAGTCAAAGCTTTCAAGAAATCGAGCCAGCGGAGAACAGCTTCGTGACGACCTGCCTTTACTGGAATCGGCTCTACAGGAGTTTCAGCAAGGCTTAGATTCATTCGATTGGCGCAACGAGACCACTGAGGAGTCGGCACAAGGCATGGATCCAATTTGTAGATCGTATAGTGGAGAAGACCCCCAATTTCTTTTGCCTATTCCATCGTCAAGAGAAGCAAATTCAACGAAACAACACAACAAAGCCTCCACTTCAGCGGATATTGCCCAAAGGCATTTATCTCAAGACAGCGAACTCCGTACAAATACATCGGTGGAGAAGCCATCGATTCGACAACGATCGCAAGCGCCATTTGCTTTTCCTTCTTTAGGGCACCCGTCGCTGCTCAGACAGATATCCAACCCTGAAGACAACGGCTTACCCATCCCTGCACCTCTCACGACACCTCGCAACAGCTCCTTTTTAACCTTGGATCTGGAAACGCCAGAGGAGGACTGGCCCAGGCGACAGGATGCCAAGCAGCTCTTGCTACCCATCCCTTCCTTGCGTGAGCACTTGCCGCCCTTCAAAGATAAAGCACCAAAGTCGGACTTTCCGTCTCGCGAAGAATTCATTGACTATACCAAGGGGGAAAATTCAGGCACAGAGAAAAATAAAACAGCTTTTTCCAGCCAAAAGGAATCATCTTGGGAAAGATCTCCTTCTAATATACAACCAATCAAGGCATCACTTCCGAAGACAGCCAATTCTAATCTCGCGGAGCCTCGCCTCCAAGAAATGCAAGTCTGGGACCTGAAAGATGAGGATGACTCATTCGACTGGCGTCACGATGTGGTTTCACCGGATTTTCATCCGTCGCAGCCATCCCGGAGGCGAGCTTCTTCCGTCTTGCTTCCCATTCCGTCTCTACGCAACGATCTGGATGGGACTCCTGATCAAGATCTGCAAGCGAACCGAAAGGAGGAAGCAACCAACACGGTCGATAATAGTACAGACGCTGAAATCGAACATAAGTGCAGTGGACAATTGAAGGCGCCTGACAAGCTTGCGGACGAAAAACCTAAGAAAGTGTGGAGTCCTAAAAATTGTTCCTGCAAAACCAATGTTCACAGCGAGACGTCTGTCAAGTTTAAAGATTTCGAGCAGCACTTACCACTGGAAACGGTACCAGAGGAAGCGATGGACCAGATACCAACCTTAAAAGAGCAACTGGTTCTTTCTCTGAATGAGATCAAACGACTACAGGATCAAGTGAAGGTAGCCACAGCGTTTGAGAACCGGGTTACTCCCTTCCGGGACGTCTTTGAAGATGTAAGTAGCTCGCTCTCTTTCGAGTCCATGGACTGGATCATGAAAGTATCTAATATACAGCTTTGTTGTCTTTACAGCTCCGAAAAATGAGGGCTGACAATACAAAGTTACGCCGAGACAAAGAGCAGATTGAGCAAATGGTGGAAGGCTTGCAACAGCAAATGATGACGGCGGTACAGATGGCTGTGCAAAAGACCAAAGGACTTCAAATTCAGTTGGAGGCGTCGCAGTCAGAACTGCATGCCGCCCGTGAGCTGATCAGACAGCTAAAATCTGAATGAACTTTTTATTTATATAAAACAAGCTCAAAACGATACTGTAGTATTATTCTGAGTACGCCAAACATGCTCGTTTTCTACTAGTAGAGATATCTAGTGCGATATATTAGAGATTTCTATTCTCTATTAGCAAATCTGCAGCACTATTAAAAGAAATCACATTATACAAATAAAATTAATAGCGAGTAGTAACATCAACTGACAGTGAAGTGCTTTTAGAGAGGACGAACGAATTGGGTATGTTTGGGTTTTGACAGTGAAGCACTATGGTCCGTCGAATGATTCCTCTCCAGAAATATTGCCCGTACACCTAGACATACATCGTAAGCGTGAAGTACAACTTATCCTTTCCGTCTTGGAACGGAATATCAAATGCTCCGCGAGGCGGAAAATAGAGGCGATTCTGCTCGTGGTTACGAGAAAGGATAGAGCGAAACGATGCCACTCGCTAGATACGATAGTAAGTTAAATCGAAAAGAGACATAAAACTTAACGAATTCTTGAAAAAGTCTATATGGCGTTAAAATTATTGCCTGCGTAGGTTAAATAGAAGTATTATTTATGAAATATCATCTGCAGCTGCCTATCAATCTATCGATGGAGCGCAAGCAGATCACGTAAGTTGTCACGTTCACATATTGTTTCTACCGGTACTCCTTTGGTCTCCTTGAAACCAAAGAAAAATATATCGCCGTGGCGCGACTAATCATTGCCTTATATACAGACCTGAATAAAGTATCTGCGGATCGTGTCACTTTGCGTGATAAATTCTCCTCGCCAACATGTCTTTCATCACCATATTCACATTCAAGTATACTCCCTCACATTTCGAAAGTACGGGTACAAACTATCATTCCATCCCTCAAATTATTTCATGATTGCCAAGAAATCTGAGCAGGCTTCTGATCTTCGACTCGTGCGTAAGCGCCTGGCAGCTCGTTTACGGCAACAGCGTTGTCGAGCTCGAAAAAAGGCAGCCATTGTCGCTCCTGTCATCAAGCCCCAGGATGAGTCGAAGCAGAGCCAATGCCCGGCCCCAAAACAGACCCAAAATGATTCGTTTCCTCGGAATCAGCGTTTAAAAATTACTCATAGGGTTGGACCCAAAAATGAGAGAATCTGCCATTCGATGTACCAGGGTCCACCGTTGCCATACCAGCATCGGCTAACCCAAAATCAGCACAATGTCGGCCACGATCGCCACCATCATCACGGTATTTTAAATCATCATTTCGCCGACGTTCCCAGGGCCTATCACCGCCAAAACATGTACTATGGAAGGGCTCATTACGAAACATGCCAGCATCGGATCGCGAAAAGTTACTATCCGTCCCAGATGAATCGACCTCGGCACGGAGTTATGGCCCGGCATTCATCCATGATGAAGCATACCGTCCCTAGGTTCCAAGCATCACTGGCCTCTCGCATGCCAGTTAGTTCTCCCTCAATGGTAATTTTACCAAACGTATCATCAGACGATGAAAGCAACAAATTCAGAAAGCGAACGAAGCCTTGTTTTCCTATGCCCAAAAATCCGCCAAGAGATTCGGCTAGAAAGGGATCTGTTTGTGACAAAGCAGGCACACCGCTAGCTACAAAAGAACGTGCCGCTATTGAAGCAATTTTGTCGCTTGGATCTTGCAGCAACGATGAGCAATCGACGAATAGCAGCAATGTTTCCGACCAAGAGATGGTTTCATCCGCTGTGGGTGAAGGTTTCCGGCGTCCTTCAGTTGTCTTTACATCAGCTTTGACGAATAGGTCTACCTTGTCAAGTACTGTACCATTTTGATCAATCTCGGGAGGCTTCGTTGTGGAATTTTGTATCACTGCTTCTGGTTTTACGCACTTGTTGAGCATCTATTTGCGATAGACTATTAAGTAGCCAAGTAGGTATGCCACGCCGATGCCTTTTGTAGTTTCCATCTTCAATTATTAATACAAAATGGGGAACTCCATCTACAGAGTATCTAAATAGAGAGCTAGTACACATTCAGGGCAACAATTTATGCATCAAGAAGACCAGTTCAGTCGGCGAAATCATATATTGCAGCTTCGAACCAATAATATTGGAATCGGGAATTTATAGAAAAGAGTTTGTAGGATCAGAAGGTGGTTTGGAATCAGAATTCCACCTCGTACGTCGAAGTACCCAGACTGAGAGAAACTGTTGGCGCTGTGAAGTCCAGGATTGACAACTTGACTATAGGAGGGTTTTCACGCAAGGGTTTGCAATCAACGATTTATATGCCGTGCCTCCTCTACTCACAGTAACTGTCAAGCTCGCTTCCAGTATCTGTCCCCTATGAAAGGTGGTTTGCGCCGTGTCTTACACAGGTAGAGTGCACCCTGAAATGGCTATGACACCTGTCCAGCCTACGCCGATCACCCGCACTCCAGACATTGCCTTTCTAACAAACGGTCTTGTAGAATAAGACCAAGAGAAATATCAAGCGACGAAGAGAATTTTGCATAATTGATCCGTTTGTGCTCGGGTTTGGGTCTTCGTGCTTCGAGGAAAACAAACCGGTGATCAACTGGTTGGTCTATCTACACGAACTGTATCATTTGTGTGGGTGGCAGGCCCGTGTCGACGACATTCTAAGCTGCTCAGCCACATTCGCGCTAAGCAACTCAAAACCATCTACTCACTGATATATTCCGATAAGTGCTATTACTGTAATCTTAATCGCTGTCGACGTGAAACCACGCACATCCAACGAATTGAAATGATGCGATCAAGGAGGAAACGACGTCAAACTACAACGACAAACTTTCTAGCAAAATTGACGCCTACGTTCTTGCCCCTTATGCTGCTTTTTTTGTCCGTGCTTTTGACTAAGGGCTTTCCGATAGTAGCACAAACCAAACCCGGTGGTGGTGCGACGAGTAGCGGTGGCCAACAATCAATACCATGGAAACTCTCCCTGAAGGCAGACAATTCAAATGAGGGCGAACCCGCCAACAAACCCTCCGGTTCTCGGAAAAGACGAGGACGGAAAGTCAACGGCCACGACCCGCACGACCATTATTCATCTGGGAATTCAACCGCGACTGCTCCTGCAGAAGCAGTAGCCGAGTCAAACAAAAATAAAGAAATGATGGAAGGCTTGCTCAAGCGTGTGACTCAACTTGAGCAAATGGTCGCTCGGCAGTCGGTGGAGGTTAGACGTCTCAAGGAAGAGTGCAAGGATTTGACCGAAGCGGCTGCAGCTTTTGCTCGTGTGGTGGAACTGTTGCGGGATGCTGGTCTTCAAACAGGTGGTAGCCCTAAGGACCTGCAACAAAAAGAGGTTGATGACAAGCAGGCTGCAATGGAAGCCAATTCAGAGAAACGGATCATTGAGTATTTTGACGACTCAGAAATCCTCGGTAAGGCGCCTGCTTCCGTAATCGAAGCGGCGGACGCCGCGGGTTCCGCCATCCTGGCCATGATGCTAGGCGGCAAGCAACGTATGTTAGTTGACGTGCGAGACGCCGAGCTTTCTCGTGATCCCGAGACGCTGGTACAATTCATCGAGCTCGCCATTTTACCCGTCGCGGCCGGTTTGGAAGGTCTCAAATCACAGCGGAACCGGCTCAAAATTGTTTTTCCTACTGTATCCCAACTGCTAGTCTATCGGAAGACTATGGCATTGGCAGCGCCAGAAGTAGTTGCGTTGAGCACATTTGGATTAGAACCAGTCGAAAAGCAGGATAATTTGGTCGTAATCGTTGCGCCCTCACCTGATGACGAAGAAGGTTTGATGGCGATGAACGAACTACTGCATCCGACGGATCCCAACAGAATATCGATAAAGCAGCCAGTGGTTATTTTAAATCACCATATGGTCCCCATTTCTGGACCTGTCGCTGATTTTGAGGTAGCTTACCACTTAAGGCTTCTATCAGTTCAATACATGTCCGGTAATGACGGTGCAGCGCAGGAATACTTCAAGCAGTTTGAAGGATCCGCTCCTCCATTACCTGTAAATACGCCGAGAAATGAGACCGGCGAGAAAGATTCCGCGGCCGATGCAAACGCCACAACAATAGCTGACACAGACGATTTTGATCGTCCCGGTGACGCCTTGTTGGAAGCTGCCATGGAGCATGCCCAACAAGTTGGTATGTCGCAAGGAGTGACTAGGGCCATGGTGATACGGGCCTATCCTAAACCGTGGCACGTCTTTGTCGATACATCGCCTGGCACCGACGCAGACTTTGTTGTGGCGGCGACCTATGACAACGAACCGTCACCACAAGAAGTCAATATAGCGATTGTGGAGTGTCTAGAGGGCAGCGAGCGGGAAGATGAGCTAGTGGCACAGCAAATGCAGGAAGCTCTTGAGTCGGGACAATTGGATAGGGTCTCGAAGATGTTGGAAATGCTGGATTTGGAAGACGGTGAAGAAGACGAAGATGATGAAGGTGACAGCGCTTGGGGTCTCTTTGGCGAAGACACTGTTTGACAAGATATGTCGTTATTCTACTGCTGCAGATGGTGTAAAGCAAGTGATTTATTAATCTCCTCAGTCTGTGGAAGGACGTCAGGGCAGACTGGCCTGTACAGCAACCTTTTCGTCGAGTCAGGCAACACTTTTCCCGCCAGCTACAGCCAGTCTTTTCCCCGAGAGGCTGACTATAGCCCCAGGCTTACGTATCAACTGCACGCTAAAAAAACCTTCGCACGCCTTCCGCTTTAAATAATGCTTTTGCCCATGAAAGATGTAATAAGCTGTAAGCCTAGCTCGACTGTAGCTTCCGCGCCTTCGCCACAGGATAATGAAGGATTGAGTTCTACAATTTCGGCGCTGGCAAGGTTGCCCGTATAGGCCACCGCTTCTGCCACATAGTGCGCCTCCCGAAAAGTCAAACCACCACGGACAGTTGTTCCCGTTGCGGGTGCCAAGACAGGATCGACCGCATCGATGTCGTAACTCAAATGCAGTGGGCGGTTTGGATTTTTGGCGCACAAGTGATCCAAAGCCATTTCCATAACTTGACCAATCCCATACCGATCAATTTCGTGCATCGTGTAAGCCGCAATATCCAGGGATTGAATCAACCTCCGCTCTGCCGGATCGACGTCCCGCAAACCCACGTACACGATAGAGTCAGGAGAAAGACGCGGTCCATCAGCGAGCCACTCCAAGCCGGGAATCTGTCGGTGATCGGGAGCGACGCCCTCCATAAGCATGCCGACGGGCATGCCGTGCATGTTTCCGGATTCACTCAACGCTGGGGTGTTTAAATCAGCGTGCGCATCAATCCAAATCACCCCAGTTTCCGGTTGAGCACGCAAAATACCGGCCAGACTACCCATACCTATAGAATGGTCGCCGCCTAAAATAAGAGGAAAGCGCTTTTGCTTCAATGTCTTTTCCACGGCGTTGGCGAGCATTTCACAGCCAGCACCGACGAGCTTGTGGTTTTTTGCATTTCCCTCGAAGGTTCCGCTTTTTTCCGAAAGCTGCAAAGCTTCAAATTCCAAGTCCGGTACATCTTCTACTCTCCATCCCAAGGCGGACAACATCTTGCGCAATCCCGCTTGACGCAAAAGCTCCGGTCCACTGTCGGTGCCCACGAAGGGCTGTCCGTAGGTCATGGGTGCGCCTACAATGGTACAAGTACGCGGATCGGCACTGTGCTGGAACAGCGTGGAGGAGTTTTTGCGATAGCTCGGAATGACGCGATCGCGAACGATTCCGAAACCAGCACCAGTCTTGAACTCGCCAAACTCTGAGGAGCTAAACGACCGAGAAGAATAGCATTGACTTCGGTTCGCGTGACGCGCTATGCTACAACGAATACCAGTTATGCGAAGAGCTGTCATCGTTGATTGTTCTAAAATATAGGGAATGAAGCTGCGTCAACAAGAGGCCTTGTGAAATGTTTGGGAACACTCTACTCTAGAGCAACTACGAGTACATTCTGGATCGCCTTGACATCGGGTTGGACTGACTGTGAGAACACGAGTCCTACAACGAACAGACAGTTTCGGTCCCTTCAAAGCCATGCGATTCGTGTATTTGCCATGATAACCGATGCCTGGGAGATCTGTGATTGGTCCATCTGTTTGGAAGAACTAACTGTAGCAGCAAAACTTGCCCCTCATAGAGTTAGACACGGCTGCAACATAGGCATGACCATCCTATTGCAGCATGCTCAGTTAACTAGTAGCTACTCCGCGTCTACTATATCTCAGGGGAAAATTGTCGCTCGAAGACTGAAAAAAGTAGGAACAAGACTCGTTTCGATAAGTATATATGTCGCCGAGCAATTCTCAGGGGTCATAGTCATCCCACGAGCCTCCAGAGGATTGATTTCGGGAGAGTTCCGCCCTTCATCGCCCATTTTTTTGCGTTCATCGAAAAGTACGGCAAAGACTCACTCATTGCGATATCCAGAAAAAGTATGGTCATAGCAAGTCCAGCATAACACTACCCAGTATTAACGTCTACGATGGTAGAATTGTCAACAAGAAGTTCCACGAATCTCGAGATGGATCTGAAAGCTCTCGTCGATCGCTTGGGTGCAGAACGGGGTCAGTCCGCGTCATTTGACCGCTGGCGTAAACAATTTCTCGAGTTGCATGAGTCTTTCCTATCTCAGCAAGGAATCGAAGAAGCGAGTGATGCTTACAAAAAGTTGTGTACATATGGAGAAAAGTTTGCGACGACTCTGATTCATGTCCAACGCTTAGTCGACGAGGACATTTTTCTCAACAAAGGAGAGTCACATGTGTCCGTGAAGGGCCAGAATGCGTTACATCAGCTGAATACTATTATGACCGAGGTTGTTCAGAACCTCCATGATATGGTGCCATCTAACACAACCGAGGAAAGGACTTGCGGTTACAACAAGTATCAACTTGGAGCAGCTCTCGTAGAGGACAACTTTTCTGCGTACAGCTATCTTCTTCACTGCTGTCAAATTTCTACGCGCATGCGTCAGTCGTGCCTCGAGGACGTGGCAGATAAGCAAATCTTAGAAATGATTGAGTACTACGAGCTCAACTTGAAACGCTTCTGTGATCTAATGGCCGATTTGGGACTTTATCGTTGGATGGTAGTACAAGCGGCAGAGGCAGGAAAACCTCTGGCTTCGCCACCAAAATCTCGGCGCAAAGCTAACATTCCACGGCGGACAAATAATACTGCGATAGAGAGATCCTCCTCCCCAACAAAATCTAGAATCAAGTCGCCCCCTTCATCGCCTCTAGTAAAAGTGCAATCGCCGACATCACCTCCGGAAAAGTCGAAGATAATTGATGCCGTAAAGACCAAGAAGATACCGAAAGTTCCAATCTCGCCTCGAAAAACCAAGAAGGAGACGATTCCTACTCAAAGCAACGGGAAAAAGGTCCGCAATGGCAACAGTAAACCAAAGGCCACACGTAGTCTCCAATCGCAAGACTCTGAACCAATCAAACCTGATAAAGAGAAAGAAGAGGAAGAGAAAGCTAAGGAGCGCGAAGAATACTACGACATGGATCGTGATGACATGACCCCGGAAGAAAGGCGCCGTGGTGGGAAAGGTCCTGCAGAATTTGTCGTCTTTGTTGATATTAAAACGGGAGCGGTAGGTAAGTTTCCGCGTGGCCTGTGCGTCGAACGGGGTCTACTTACAATTGTGAAAGGAAACCGTGGCAATGAAATTATTGTGGAAGCGACTAAAGGCGAGCCTGAACGCAAAGAACTAATGAACATGGCTTTGCAGTCGGCCACAAAGCAAAAATAGCGCGCGGTGGCCGCCAATCTAGTAAAGGGCACTTCAAAACCGTAAAACAACACTGTGCATCACACAAAGAAAATTTCATTTTACCGTAAATCATAATCAAAGATCAACACGTTAGAGGCAATGATACTTATAAAGTGCCCCTATCTCACAGTGAATGCTGAATGATGAGAACCAATTTTCATAGTTGATAGACTGCAGGCGTCTGTGAGTCTTCCGTTTCCCATTTCCTTTACTGTGAGTGTATTTACCGTTGCGGATAATGAGGAATTAGAGAATTGTGAAAGATCGAATACAGAGGGCCATTCTCGGTACAAGAATCTTCCTCCTCTGTAGCTAGAGGCGTCATACACAATATCAACGTTTCATACTCGCTTCCGTACATACCCGAAGCGCGGTTAACATAGTGGCTCGCCCGATAAGCACGCAGGGTTCAAGTCAAGAGATAATGTCTCGCGAACGGACGAATACCGGCGGTAGCAGCAGTGCAGCCGGCATTCCCGCTGTCGCCTCTTTGCGAGAACGCACCAACACTGGAGGTTCTATGCGTTCAGTTGAGAGCCAGGATTTGGAATCCGTCCGTCTTATGTCGCCTCGGCGGTACAGCAACAATTTGGCACCGAGCCCTTTGTCGAAGAACTCAATGTCAAACGTTGCAACTCGACGTCGTAGGATTGTCGACTGGATTCAAACACAATACATTCCGAAAGCATTTACACGACAGAAAACGCAAGTAGTGCCCTGGGTTACAGGCTTGGACCGAGTTGTCTTTGGTTCGACGAGTGCTGCGGAAGCTGTTACTATTGCTGGGATACAACCCCCAAGGTATCTTTGGTACATGATCAGTGGTTTCCTTTGCGACATCTTGCAGTTCACATTTGACTTTTTCTTGTACCACGCTTTCAAGGTGAACGACGCTTCTCTTTGCTGGGCCTTGAGTTTCTTCATCTCCATTGTATTTCGGCATACGTCGCATCGTTATCTTGTTTTTGGCGACTATATTGGTGGATACTGGGCAAGCCTAATTCGAATGTACGCCGGCTATTCCATCATTATCGTACTGAGTACGATCTTCAATGCTCTTGTCACTAAAGTCTGGCATATTTCCCACGGTATTGCGTGGGTATCAACGTTGCTGTGGACAGGGATTGCAAATTATTTTATTTTGAAAAAGATTTGGAGTTTTGGAGGATCCAGTAGCGGAACGCCTGTATCACAGAATCGGGTGTGATTGGGTCGGGCCTGCTCTGTATAAAGTGTGGAGCCGAGATTTCTCCTGAGTCTAGAAATCAAGGATCGTTGCCACTACTTTTTCGTGGTGCAGCCTATTTTAATACGCATTTACTGAGCATTCTACTATTTCTTCGCTCGATAAAAGTTGAGATAGGACATGTGCCAATCGCCACCACCTTTAAGCTTGAGGACATCCTCCGTCTTGCACGGGCTCACTTCGTCGTCGTCAAAAACAAACCAGTCCTCGTTGGCTTCGTCTGTATCGATAATCTTTTCAACTTGATTACCACTCGGGTTGTCGGCTTTCACCCAGGCCATGTAATGTCCGCCATCGGCATCGCGTCCTTTATGTGTAATGACAGCAAACAATTCGTACTGACCCTGGAAGTTTTCCGGGAGACCTGGTCCAATCGGCGTTTTCGCTGTTCCGTCCGTCGTTTCTAAACTCATGGCCAAGGCAGCTTGGAGGTCTTCGTCCGCTTCCACTTCGGTTCTAGAAGGCTCTTTCGCCTTATCGTCGTGTTTATCATTCTCTGTACCATCAACTTGCATGGCATCGCCATTTTCACCTTCCATATTCGAATGTCCTTGTAACTTCTGATTAATCCGATCCTCTTCCTCTTTCAATGCCTTATCCCTCGACCTTTTGAGCACTGCCTTGACGCTTTCCGTACAAAAATCGTAGACGTCCAAAGTACTGCCGAACGCCACTGGTTTCATTACTTTGCATTTGACTCCGGCATGATCCTGCGAGTCTGGTGTAGCCTTCCAGAAAAAGCGTCCAAACTGCATCACTAGTATAGGCGGCAGCCTGGCAATCCGTTGTTTACGGGTCCAGATAGCGTTACGGCCAAGAACATCGGAATGCTTTTCCATAGATCCTTGCAAACTCAATGCAATTCCATCGTATACGTGCGATACATTCTGGGTCGCAGCAACATCCGATCCCCCCTGAATGTTGCACACAAGCTTCCGGTGCAAGTCTTCCGTGACAACGGGCGGTTCCAGTTCGACTTCGTCGCAAGTGAGAGTTTCTTCGAGTTTGAGTCCAAAAATAGCATCCATCCAGTTGGAAGCGCCTAAAAGCGATTCGGAGCTAACATTGGGCAGGGAAGCTTGCAAGAGCTGTTGTCGGTCACCGAGCGAAGCGGCAATCGTGAAAAGACCGTTGAGGAACTCTTCCGCATCCTGCTGTATGGGATTGCCGTTCCGGCCACGTTCGGCAAACTGCGGAAAAGCCATTTTTGTGGCTTGAACCAATGCCATGGGTTGCACGGGATTAGCTTGACGATCGAGAGATTGGTAAGTGCTGCGGAGACTGGACAAGAACATTGTGTGTGCAGCATTGCGGTTCCCAGTGTTGGAGTCGGAGGCCGGAGTGTAGACGCTCAATCCCTGGCGAAGGGCCGGAATGACACGCAAACACTGTACGACTGAGTTCAGGTAGCAGGTGTTTCCCAGATTGACGAGGCCGGAAGGTTCCTGGACTTTGGCGACTTCCTCCGGAGCCAAGTCTTCCAAAAAAACTGTCGTTGTCGAAGGTCCGGTGAGCTTGGCCGCACTGCCTATGAGTAGTAGTTGAATACCGGCGCTTCCTGCTTTGGCTACGGCCCCTTGCCAATCGAGACTTGCTAGATCCAGGTCATCCTTCATGACGCCCTTCCATAGACCCTTTGATTTGGCCATAAGCTTCATGCGATCCACTGGCACGCCCGTCTTTTCTTCAAGCTCGGTCTTCAAGCCCTTCACTCCCGTTTCGGGAACGAAATTAAAGTCAACAGTCTCTTTGCCCCATTTGATTGTTAAAGGGACGGCAGTAGACATGGTAGCGGCTGATCTCTTAGAATAAGGTTGAGAAAGGGAAGGATTGCACCACCGTCTTTGGAAAGTACCCACGGTTCGCTAGCAATAATTTGCATTTGTACGCTGTTGATCCCAGCCTTCGTTATCTCCGTCGTAACTGATGCACACCGTGTGAGACGCACTGTTCGGCTCTTGACTGTGAGCATCATTTGATCCCCGAGCACGGCAATCATTCGTCGGTTTCAAAAAACAAAACGATTAGAATTTCACTTACAAACGCTGGAAATACTTTTATCCGGTGGTGCTCTCTCCGTGACCTTCCTTGCGAATCTTGGATGCACATTGCGGCGCTTGTACTTTGATTGGGGATAGAAACGCGGGACAGCCGTCGTTCACTCATAGTCAGTAGGAGTCAGCGAGGCCGGAACGTTTGCGGGTCATCAGACTTGACCGAAAACCTCACATTTTCAACTGCAAATCAACTGGAATGGAACATGGAGTAGCAACTGCCGCGGAGGAAACGGCTGGACAGATAGCAGTGACACATTAAGTAGCCAGGAGTCTCACAGTCAACGCGACCCAATGCCTCCGGTACTGGACTCTAGAAAGTCCCGAGTGAACGGTTTGGCTTTCATTGGCCTCTCCTTGACACGGAATCACCGTCATGTTGGACACGAAGACTCTACCACTCACCAAAAGGCATCCGACCTTAATGCCGTCGTGGACCAGGACCAAAATTAGCTGCTGTGACAAACGACGATGGCTGGCTAGTGGGAGGCAACGAACCGGGCTGTAAATTACAAGCTGCGCGCTAGGGATTCGGCACACGTAGAGATTATGCGCATCAGCACCTATCGACCCGACTGGGGTGGTCTCGACCGGGATGATCTGGTGCACCGCTTCAATTAGGGCGAACTCATAGTCCCACAGACGGAAGTTGTCCCCACCAACGTTGTGGCCAACGCGGATTATCCCTTTGAGTTGGAAACTCGCTTCGATGGAGATGAAACATACACCATACAATCCATACTGAATCCAAAAAATCCCTCCACCGGAAAATTGGTGTTTACGATTCATGCACAATCAGCTGTTTCAGACTTTGAACTTTCCGTCACTGTTTTGCCTTGGTGTGTTCCATTCCACTGTCGTCCGCAAAGCCGAGTTCCGTCGTCCTCAACACCGAAGCGTCTTCTTCCAACGGTGTCTGGGTTCGCTTTGCAGAGCTTCTGATGTACTGTTCTCACCCATATATCCAATCCCGAAAAGACCGCCGTCGTACCCGTGGAGCAATTTGGGGAGCTTGTACTATTTGTTAAGTGGCGAGCCAACAAAAAGTAAGAATAACATGGGGGGGGGGGGGGGGGGATTTACAGTTTGATATGCTTTTGAGTAGATTTTCTTTGTTTATGCATTCGTTGTGGACTTGCTTTCTTCAAGCGGTAGCTCGGAAAGCTGCGGTATATGATTGGGCGTTAAAGGCATTTCTTCATGGGATGGAGCGATCTTAGTTTCTACAGCAGATGACGTGCTGTCATTTGCTGAACGGCCGTACGATGCTACTGCCCTTTGCGGAGAAGAGAAAGACTTGGTCCCTGCGGTAGTGACAGATGCTGTACTGACGCTCTTGGTTGCTGTTAGGATTCCCCAAACGTTGTGTTCCGTCAGGAACTGTCCGGCCCATTGCTGTGATTCCATTGTTTTCTCGTACCGCTCGATCTCTTTTCGTAAAACCGAGACGTGAGTCGATAAGATAGCGTGATCAATACGATACGAGCGTAATTCGAGGTCAGAACTCAGGCCACTATCCATTGTAGCGCAAGTGGACGTCAACGCTAGAGCACGGGCGCTAGGACGTGCCTTGTTCTTTGGTCCATCATCTATAGAATCTCTGGTGGCAAATTCGGCGGATATTTTTTTTGCCGCAATCCGATCAACTTCGTGAAGAAAATGCAACCAGGGTAGCGTCTGATGCTGTAAGTGGTCAGCCCGAGCAACCGCATCCAACTGCCGGCATAAGGCATCGTACGTAGCATGATGTGATGCTTTTGCGACGGTACGTTCCGCGGTCATGGTATCTTCAAGTTGCTCGCATTTGGTTCGAAAGAAATCCAATTGCGTTTGCAGCTCTTCTTCCATCGAAGTCTTCGAAAGCTCGGTTTCACGAATTTGCTTTTGCAGCGTTTCAATGCGGTTTTCTCGCTGGCCTTTCGGAGTTTGTTCGGGATACTTGGTAAGAAAGTCACTCCACGCAAATTCGAACTCCCGAATATCCGAGATGTCCTGGGATGATGCATCAAAACCCAGGTCGACCAGAGAGACTTCTGCCTTGAATTGCTCAGAAAGCGGTGCTAGCGACGAAACGGCCGTCGTTGCGGAAGCTAGCGAAGCCGCCATGGTACGCTGGAAAACGGATAGTTGCAGTCGGATTGACTTCTTCGTCTTTAGGTCGTCGATGGTCAACGTGTTGTCGCTAATTGTCGGACTATTATTATAGGCGATAACCAACAAAAACGAGAGACAATGAGTCCGCCACAGTGACCTCGGACATGTCGTACTCGCCAAATTACCAAAATTTCACAGATTTCCGTGACGCCAAATATCGATATTTTGAACCGTTTGTTCCGTGGCGTTTTGTGTCACGCTCTGTGGGACAATGGTTGAAAATGTCGGTATCAGCCTGTCGTCGAGACTGCATCAGGATTCTGCACCGTCGACAGCCGAAGTACTGGGAAACCACTGTTCTGCATGGCACCATGCAATAGATGGAGTAATCGATCTTCCGCTCAGTTGTCGATTGACACTATGCAAAACGCACGACTGCCTTATTTCAGAGTTCGCGCAGCCCGTCATGTCTCTCGACGTGCACCAACCCGGCTTCAATTCTCATCTTTCATATTGATATGAATACCTCTGAGTATACCATGCAGCTAACGTGCACCTAGATTGTATTCGAATCGGTCAGCATCAGTATTTATAGTTAATCAGAGGAAATAATGAAGCTAGTTTCCACAAATTTCACACGACTGGGTGCCTGCAGACTCGACCGTTCGGCCAAAAGTATCGAATGAAACATGTACGGTACTTTCCCCCTACCCATGACCAACGATATTATTCATGAATACTGATAACTGTAATTTACCACTCTAAACTTGAAAATGTTCGTTCTTTTTGACGATGCAAATCCGTCATTCGTATGAAACTAAGCTAACAAAGTCCAGTAAGCTGTTTCCGAAAAAACGGCATAGGCACAGCTTTGTATTTCAACAATTTCAGCGTACTTGGGGTGGTGATCTTGGGTGACACAAGAATTTAGGTGTCCTTTGGGTCGAAGCTGAAATCGATCGCCGAGGACCAAAGAGCCTTTATCGACGATGAAAATCTGTCGTGGAACATCTGGTTTGCAGCTCTGCAAGGTAATTTTCCAAGCTCCGGAAGTACGTTCCATGCAAAGACCGCTACTCGCTTCTTGTACAAAGACTTCTTTGTTGGCATTTACGTTTGCGTTCGGTAAAAAACTGAATCGATTGGGAAACCCATGCTTGCCGTCGTTATCGCAATTTACTATTTGAATGCTTCCACCAATCGTACAGTTGTTCACGCATTGCATGCACCACCTCCTTTCGAAATCTTCTTGCTGCCAGAAATAGCCTTCTTCCCAATATAGTTTCAGAATGAACGATTCGGTAGTTGTACTGTTATTCGCTTTCGGTGGTCGCACGGCAACTGGGCGTTGCGGAGTCGGAGCCGGTCTGGACTTCGTGAACTCTTTTGTCTGCCGGAGTCTTCTTCCTTCTTTGGGTACTGCTTCCTTCACTCCTCTAACACTCGACGCCAATTCTTTTTGCGCTAAGGCAACCAGGGGTAAAAGGACGGCAACGTATAGGAGCCTCATGTTTTCCACGGCTTTTCCTTTTTGTGTTGTTTCCTCGGTTTCTCCTCTTTATGACGATTTCTATTTTTGTCGGTTCTTATTTTTATGTCGACTGATCTGGCAAGACCATTCCAAGTTCAAAACGATGGGTATATACAGACACATGAATCTAGAGGTCTATGCAGGCGCGATCGAAAGTGATTCTCCTATGTATTCGATTTAAGGAACCAGGTCAAGAGTGCCAGGTCCCATTTCAACGATAAAAAAAATCGAATGCAAATTGGTATAAGTTTCATGGTACTGAGAAACAGTAAATACAGAAATACTAACGGGATCCTGCCTGCTGGCGCAACACAAGACCCAGAGAAAAGTATTGGTCACACTAAATTTTTCCAGGGCTGTTGATACATTAGGGATGGATCACTATCATTGATTTAATTTTGTTAACGTAATCTTTGGTGACGGTCATGAGCAGCTCCACGACAACTTAAACAAACACATAAATGAAGGGTGTCGTACCCAACAAATTTGAACTCTATGTGAAAAGTAAGGACGGACTAACATAAAGCCACACAGCTAAAACGCAGTTCCCAGTTTCTTTTGATAACGATGCTTCAGTCGTTTCATTTGTTTGCCGTCCATCTGCAGCAAGACTGAATCTACCCATGCATGTTTCTTGACAGCAACGAGCTGGTTGGCCAGTTTGCGCTCCAGAACGGTAACTTCAGAGGTCAGAAAGGCGTTGTCAACTTGAAATTGACGCAAGTCGCTTTCTTTCGCTTCCGACAAGTAGGTTCCTGGAGGCGCCGCCACGGCGTCGCGGACAGCTTGGGTTTCTGGAAAGTCCGGAAGAGTCACAATCAAGTTGCTCGGCTCGACTGGTTCCTGAAACTGTTTCACAAGCAGCTGATGTTTTTTGACGCGAGACTCATTCTTGGAAACCACTTGCCAATTCATTTTACCTTCTAGAACGCGTGCGGCTTCCTGTATATCCCTCACTTCCTGCTGCAATTGAATTTCCCGAGCAGCCTTGAGGCGGGAGGCTTCAATCAATCGAACGTGATACGAGGTTGCCATGATTCGTTTTTCCTCCTCAGCCGCCCGGAGTTGGGCTACAAGAGCGTTTTCCGCTTCTAGTGTGATCTCAAGCAGTCGTTGGAGTTTCGCAACTCGAAGATTCTCCATGAGCTCCGGATTCTTCTTTGCCAGTTCGGGATAGTGCTCCAGAAACGTCGCAAAAGCGTCCTCGTACTTTTCGACGAAAATCAGATCGATCTCTTCACCATCCGAATCGGACACAAACTGGAGCTCTGTATCTGCGACTGAATGCTCAGTATCCTTAAAGGTAACGACATGCTGTGGGGATGAAGATTCAGGTGATGTTGCCGACGCGGTGGTTTTGTGCGGTGATTGCCAACTCTCTGGACGTGAAGTGGTGGATTCCGTGGAAATGATTTTTCGAAACTCGACTTCGATTGTGCTGTCGAAACTGGCATCTACCCGGGCTAAATCGTGGGACTCCTTCGTTGACTCGACGGCAGAATGAGGATTGACTGTATCACACACTTCTGGTCCGGCGAGCGTAGAGAAATCGGGGCCGGCTGCGTCACTTGTGACTATTTCTACGGCGGTCATTGCCTCTGGTGGTGATGATTCAGTTTGGACTCTTGCTGTATAGATTGTGGTTTGTTCGACAACTCTTCCAGAGGCTGCCTCCGTCATTGTCCCGTTCGGCAGTTTGGTATTTTCGTGTGGAATCCATGTGGTAATATCCGCAAGATGTTCGCCCGACGGCACCGCGGTGCTCCCCGTAGTACCGCTGGCCGCCGCCACAGTCTCCCGTCCCGCTCTGGCGGAATGCGTTTCATCGTCGTCCGTGTGCACGGGAACTTGGACAATCACCGTAACTGGCCCTCCCGATTCACTGTCGTCATCGTTTTCATCGCCCGTATCCTCCGTTCCTTCTTCCCCGTAGTATCCTGCATCTTCGTTACTAGTGTCCGATTCGATCGCCAACGATTGCTCGTGGACAAGTTCGACCTCGTCTCGGTATCCGCTACCGTCGTGTTCCGGATCATCGTCGTCGCTTGGCGTCGTATCTATGGTATGTGCAAACATGCGCACGGGCCGTCGTCGTCGCTGTGCTTGCCTTTCATGATCCATAGCATCGTCATGGTCGTCAACCCGGGCCATGTCCGTCATGGCGGTGAGTTCGTCGTCGTCGTGCAAACTTTTCGGAGGCCAGACGGTCCCCGTAGTCCACGTGTCCAAGTTGTTAATTTCCGTCGTCGAGACGGGTTCGGTTCCCAGACTCGCGTCATTTGTGTGACTGCTGTAGGTGTAGTCGAAATAGGAAGACTGGGTCTCTTCGTCGGCAGTATTGAGCGTGTGCGTTGTGGCACTGCGGGCGGAGGTTGGGGCGTAGGAAACTCCCGGCGCATCGATCCAATCATGGCGTGAGTGCAACTCTTCGGAAATCGTTTCTTCGTTGGAAGAATTCGGGAGCGTATCGTTCTCATCCAATGTGCGGGAATCCGGCTCGGGCAGCGCCATGGAATGTGTTTTCCCCGGAGGCTCCGGTCCACTTGGTCGGGGTGTTGACGGGCGTCGTCGTGGAGACACTCGTGCCGCGCTCCTCGTGGGACGCCGCGTTACCCATGGTATGCGATTGCGCGGGGTCTGGTTCTGTGCGGCAGACCAGGGTGACACGAATCACGGGGACGCTGAGACTACTGGAAACGGTGTGGGAGAGGAAAAGGACAATTCCACACTGTCCACGGTATGCGGCTTTTGGGTGGGCAAGAGTAAGGGACAACACACGGGGAAAAAACGTTGCTTGGTATTTTGTCACGGAAGGAAAATCGGTTTGGCGAGAATCCTCCCCGAAACCGAACCAATCGCGAAGGCGCGGTGAGGGTTGGGTTGGCAGGGGTCGAGAAAACCGTTGAGAGGGAGCGCGTACCGCTGGACACACATTTGGCGAAGCTGCGGCGAGCGCGCCCTTCCATGGGAATGAGTATACCGGGAAACGCATCAAGCTATTTCAATATTAACTGTAAATCTGAATTTGCGATTTTCGAAATTGAAACTGTTCGTCTCTCCCTGTGCGTAGAAAACAATGGGCGGTCATTGTGCCTCGCAGTCAGAGCTTGTTTCACCTTTCCTACCGCGATCCGTGGCGTACCAGGACAAACTGTGCACCGTTAGCGACAACGGCGTCCGTAAATAGCTCTACACTCCGTAAAAATCGAGGAAAGAGAAAACGTTGATCGCCATACTACCCCACGTAGACGACCGACGGTGGGAGTATGGCGCACGTGGAGGAAACCGCTACGGTGGTATGTGGCACCACCAAGGGTGACCTTGAATTGGAATTGCACCGCGCCTGGTCCCCGCACGGCTACGATCGGGCCGTGGACTTGTTCGAACGCGGCTATTACGATCACACCCACTTCTTCCGTGCCGTGCCTAATTTTCTGGTCCAATTCGGTATCACCTACTCGGCTGACCCGAACTTGGTACAGCTTGGTCGGAGTACCATTCCGGACGATCCTCAACTACCCCACAAGATTCCCTTCGAACCCGGTACTATCTCCTTCGCTGGCGGTGGTCCCAACAGTCGGACTTCGCAGCTCTTCATCGCTTACCGCGGCGCCTCCAGCTTTGGCCAGGAATTGTGGGAGACGCCTATTGGTAAAGTTGTGGGGGGATTTGAACACGCTTTGGACTTTTACAGCTACGGCGACATGCCACCGTGGGGCGCCGGACCGGTGCAGGGTAAAATTCACGGAGGCCGGGAATATATTGATCAGGAATTTCCCAAAATTGACAGCTTTACCACGTGCTCGGTCCAGCGGTTCGCTCCGGAGAACGCTTCCGCCGAGAAAGCGGCGCTCCAATCCGGTAACGGAGCTAGTGAACCGGTGGATGCGAGCCAACGCGAATTGCGCGGAGCACTGGCTGAATCAGCGGATACCCATGAAAGGCTGGCACAAGCAACCGAATCGGAACCCGAGTCTACCTTGACCTTCTTAGTCGACAAACAAAACATTCACGCTTCCCTTGGAGGTGCTCTCGTCGTGCTGGGCCTCGTTTTCCTGCTTTTGATGCAAAAAGGCAACAAAAAATTCGCCAGCAAGGCGCTCTAGCGCAACGCTTTTTCGTTTTCTACTTTATCCCAACAACTGCTTCCATTTTGATGCTCGCATTCATTGTGAAAGATTTTCGTTTATCTCCTTACTTTGACGCCGTTGGGTAGTACGATGAAATCATCTTGTGCTGGATCGTTGTCTCGCAAAAACACATCCAGGATGCTCTTATACATGGATTCGTCTTCCAACATGGCGAAATGGGAACATCCCGCCAATGTCATGGACTGCGATGTAGGGAACAACTCACCCCAAGCGTTCGCCATGTCACTCGTGACGAAATCATACTGACCCCGCAAAATCAAAGCGGGCGGCAGGTTTCGAGTAGTCAAGCAGTCGTCGTTTTCCGACCGCCAACGTCGGGCAACGTACTTTTGAACCGCCACTAACCCTTTAGGACTGGAATAAAATCCGGCCATTTGGTACGATTGTTGGAGAGGCAACGGGATGGGCTGCGTTCGGCATTCATGCCGTTGGCTGAACAAGTTTTGTACGTCCGTCTCCTCGGCTCCATCGTTGCCCAGTTCGATCCGAATTTCGTCCAGTAAAACGTTGCACTCGTCCATAGCGGCCTGGACGGACACGGGCGCACTGGACAAAATGACAGATAAACAATTGAAAATACTGTGACCTCTGACTTGGTGGCATAGGTATTCATAAGCCAGGATGCCACCAAAGGAGTGCCCCAAAAGATGAAAGTGCTTTACGGGAAGTCTAGAGATGAGGCATTCGAAATCAAACACCATACCCTTAAGATCGGTCAGATTAACGTGGCTGTCCGCCTTTGATTGCCCGACGCCGAGTGGATTGTAAAACACGATGGATCGGTTTGTAATCAAATGAACCAAAGGAGAAAGATAGGTAGAAGGCATCAACGGGCCTCCCGCCATGCACACCAGCGGCGGGGGCATTTGATCGTCCAGATTGCGCGGGCGGAATACGGTATAGTGTAGTACGCCACGCTGAGGAATAGTAATGCTGTGGGAATCACATAAGACTCCCGTTAAACCCAGCGGAGGGTGCTTTGGAATTATAGAAGAAAGCTCGGACTTGGCCGGAAATTCCAAACGCTGCTGATGGCGTCGGGCCTCATCCGTTTCGTCAGAGGAATCTTCGGCATCTTCTTTATCCATACGAGATAGTTGCAAGTGAGCGGGAAGCATAATTCCTGTAGCTTACAGTTAATCTAGCTTTGGTCTCATTGTCAGTGAGCAATGTTTCATATATCCATTTTTCCGGAGGTTTACGTAACCTCCGTTGACCAATTATCTTTGGTTCATTCTGGAAATAAGATTCGCTGTCAAGTTTTCGGAAAACGGTGTGTTCGGGAGAAGTTGAATTAATTTGAAATTTCTAATGATTTCAAAGAATGAGAATACCGTGTCATTTTAAAATGAACTGCTACTCAAAAGAGCTCTGTAGAATGCCTACCTCAGCTGAGTACAAATGCCGGTAGAATAGACACAGCTTTGCGCTTCTAATCTAGTTTCTGTTGGCAAGAGATAGATATTGGAGTCTACGGGCAATCTTTTGTTGGGAATGCTGAAAGTTAGCTGGCTGACTTGAAAACGCATGTCCATGATTTCCGACAACGCAACAAAACCCTGATTTCGTCGACCAGAATCATTTATGATATGGAAGGATGACCGAGAAAGCTGTCCTACCCTACATCACAGTCAAGCGTCTTATAGGGTTCGATATCCCCTATTCTATCAGACGATCACAATTCTTGTGTTTTGGCTACGAAAGTATCCACGATCCTTAGAAGGATTGTAATAGCCCCATTATCGATGCAGTTTCCTGAGAAAAACAACGGATCTTCCTTTTACTTCTGTGAAGCAGGAACTTGCTTACGCGACTGATCGGTAAGCGACAAAAAGAAGATGATATTATGCTCCAAAATCGTTTGTATCGTCGGCATGGTGCTGGCAACGTTGCGATTTTCACCGGCGGCTTTCATTCGGACGACCACGAGTCGGACAAGGACATTCACCAAGAGCAATCTTTCAACAAACAGTAAAACTCAACGGTTCAGTTTTTTGCGAGAACTATGGGACGAAGTGATTGAGTTTAGTACGCTCGGTCCGGGGGAGCGTAAATTGCTGAAACAACGCAGAATCCAAAATGCATCAAAACGGGAAGGCGGCAGCAACATCGATGACAAGTTCAGCTTAAGGTCTTTCCAAGCAGCAAAAGAAAGGGATTGCAAAATGAACAGCGAGGACGTCAACATGGACTTGAACGGGATTTTGGCAAAAGAAGTAACGGGTTTGACAACAGGGATGGAGCCTGTACAAGATGTGGACGGCTACGCTCTATGTGATTTACTTGTGGCCCGATGGGGGGCTCCGTTGGACGTTGACTTTGTACGACAAAACAATGCTGTCTATTGTTCCGTCATGCCCGTCTCGTTTGGCTCGCGCAAATGCCGACACATCAACAAACTTGACTACCTTATGCACCTGCAAGGGATTGTTGAAGTCTTACGCGCGTACAGAAATTTGGATCCGTTCATAATGTTTTTGTTGACGACAAATAAGAAACCCAAAGCTGGGACCGATGCAGTGCTGTTTCGGCTACAGCTATCTGATGAGCAGAGAAACCATATTCTATCTTCATAAACTTAGCTTTTGAAGTATTCAAATGGCTTATGGATTCCAAGTAATGAGATGCACACCTTTGTAAGTATACACAATCCATAGGTGGGACTGTCTTTCTTTCTACTGCCAAGGTGCACATTATCGCTATTATTTTGTCATTAACGGTAAAATCCAAGTTTCTCGGCATAAAGTCTTCGATAGCCAGAAAAAAATTGTTGTCCGATGCTGACGGGTGGGATGAAACCTGCCGTTTTGGACTTGCCAATTTAATCCCCTCTCAAAATCCGTGATTATTGGTCAGCAACGCAATGTAGGTATGCAGGGCCATCAAATTTAGTAGGGATGGACCCTTGCGCTTTGTAACATGAATCTTCTCTTGTATATGCTTACTGCCTAAGGGTTTCATGGTTCGGGGCACAATTATCGGTAGGGGCGGGCGTCTGACCGCGGGACCATGAGTTTTCCGATCGCTAAATGTAAATCTGATACCGAGCAGTATGTGCTCTACGTCGAAATGTTTGCCGCTGATAAAATAACGCTCAGTCAAAATCCGTTTAGCTCTACGACAAAACATTTGCTAGAATTGATATGATCCTCTTCAAATACGTTGACAATTTGATGTGAAAAAAAAGTCAGACGATCGTAGCATAATTTTCACGCTTACATTTACTTCACATTGAAAATCACCATGGTTGTTTCATCGAGCTGTCCTTACCCATCTTCGGCTCACGGAACGGCGAGTCGACGCGGCCACAAAAAGATGCGCCACATCAAGAAAGAGCAAGCACCAGCTGTACCGACCATAGAAATTCAGACAGTCCTGCGTCTCCGCCCGCTCCTGAAAAAAGAACGGGACGACCACATCGTCATTGAGCCGCTACTTCAAAACAACGTTCCATCACGGTCCGTTGCCTTGCATCCAATTCCTCGTCCAGAAGTAAGTGCAAGCAGTCAGCTTGTGCGCCAGAACTTTTCGCCAGAAACAGTCGTCACGTCGCACGATTTGGAGTTTACGACAGATCATGTGTTTTCCTCTGACACCTCTCAAGAAAAACTGTACTTTTCAATCGGCTCGCCCATAGCATTGTCATCTATGGATTCGCTGCTGAAAGGCTCTAAGAAGACACACATGATAGTAATTACTGGATCTAAGAATAGTGGTAGATCTTTCTCGACCTTTGGTCCAGTTTCCAAAAGGAAACATGCCTCAGACGGTTTGGTACCTCGGATACTCGACAGTCTTTTTAGTCAGGCGCGTCATCAAATGAAACACGCGGCAGGGAACTTCGCAGTCAATATTTCCATCATGCAAGTTCATGATGAGAAGAGCGACGAATGTACGTTGCACGATCTCCTACAGCCCATCAAAAGCGGAGGAACTCCAAGAAAGCGGGCGGCGACTGGCTTTGCACATTGGAGTGGTACCGGAAACGCAAAAGCCAACGCCGTGAAATCTCTTGTGGCGAACTTTGAGCGGCAACAATGCGCTACGCGTGCTACCAAGACCATTCCCATGAGGCGTTCGCCGGCTCGTGGATACAATTCAATGAAAGAACCGGTCTTTGTTGAACAGGATGCCAACACTTCCGATTTTCAGATAATCAATGGTCAGATCAAAGCATGCTACAATACCGAAGAAGCTCGCGAAATACTGATTGCTGCAACAAAGCGGTCCGAAAAGATGTCAAAAGGCCATTTGCTCTCATCGCACGTACTCGTCACTATGGAAACATCTTGGATGGGCAAAAACGAGACAAAATTTGGAGGAACGATTGTCGTTCTCGATCTCGCAGCACCCGCTTTTCAAGACAATACCACATCGATGCCCAATCATAGACGCGTCAAGGACAGTATCCAGACTAGACACGATGCGTATTGGGCTGTTCGTAAATGCTTTGAAACTCTGCAGTATAATCAAACTGTAGCCTCGCTTATGTGCGGTGATGGCCGGCAAGAGAGCTTGAAAAAGGTCCCGTACCGTCAGCACATGTTGACCATGCTTCTACAGCGCTTTTTTAAAGGAACCACGTCCATCACGTACATGCTCACGGTGTATCCAGGTCACACCGACTATGCTGAAAAGAAAAATCTTTTGCAAGACCTACAAATTTTGTCTACACGCGAGCCGGGGCAATCGGCTATGACCGGATTGCGTAGTCGGCGTCCCAGTGTGGAATCCGGAGGAGATCAAAAGCCAAACAACCAGCTAGCACCGCCCTTGTCCATGGCTTCACATGCTACCAACCGTGGATCGCAGCCTGTAGATCGGCAGATATTAAAGAAAGCAATCTTGTTGACACCGATGAAGGAAGACATGATTGAGATCCCAAACATTGCCAAGAATCCTTCCCTGACGTACAGTGACTCAACACAAGAGAAAATTATGGACGACGGGGATGAGCGGAGATTTATTGACGATGAATATCTGGTGCCTTTGCCTCCCCCACCTATTGCTCCGAGTTTTTCCGCTCGGCAATTGCCTCAGTACATACTGTCGCCCGACGCCAGCGCGCCACCGGAAGACGGAATCGAAGCAGGCCTAGCCCCGAGTTTGGTGACAACCCCAAGATTGGCCACGGTACCATCCACTTTTGACTTTGCCCGCGAGCCCAAATATGATCTCTGTACTGCTGAACATTCTCCTCGTCCCGCAGAGCCAGACTCGCATCAGACAGACTTCGTCTGTGCAGTAGAGGAGCGCCAGTCCCCTACGGCTCATCCAGATCCATCCTCACTGATCGCAAACCAGCCGCGCTCTCCAATACAAGAATTGGCACAGTCGGTTGACAGAAAGCACCGCAACGTATTCAATTCCAAGAGCTTTCGCCCAGTAAAGACATTCAACAAAGTTGTACTTGCATCAAAAAAGAAGGCCAGCCAAGTAATTGCATCGCTGGAGCAACGTCCATTTGTGGATCCGGAAGTAAAGGTTGGCCCTTCGAATTTGTCTCTTTCTGACACACATGCAGCGCCAGTTGATGACAGAGAATACATACTTGAGCTCGAACGAAAAAACTCCATGTTGGTGGAAGAAAACGAGAGACTTCGAGCACGCAACGAACAACTTGAGATCGAAAATAAGTCAATTGTGTCACGCGGCTGGGACTCAGTACTTTCAAATGACGAAAACATTAAGCCAATGGATGAAAGGCGGCCACCGAGCATAACGAAGCCCTTGGCCCAAAAACTGTCACAACTGGTGCAGACCAAAAGTTCCAACACTGGTTCCAGAAGTACAGACAACCCATGGAATCGACATGCCAAAACTGCAATCCCGCCTGTTCCTTATTCTACTCATAACGATGCCCATGGACAGCACTCCCCGAACTTTCGGTCCGCAGATTTACAACGCACTGAGCAAAACCCTCGTTTTCGTCACATTTCCGAAATGTCTAGTGGTAAAGGTAGTAAACCCCCACCTAGCAAGTGGATAGATGGCAACAAAGGTAGCAAGTCTCCCAGTTTTGTGTTGAATCTGCAGGGGGGCTTTCACGGTGGCCACCCTGGGGCTGTTGTGCCCGGAGGCTAGTTTGGCCAATGTCGACAACAATAAGTCAAGATTTATGTGCAACTGGCGAAAGCAGTATGACGACGTTTCCAAGCACTTAGAATACGTTTGGAAGACGCAGTTGCTCTCACATAATAACTTAGAGCTTTCTAGAGCATGATTAATATTTACTATCTTTAGTAGTTGTCATCGAAATTTTGCTACTCAAGAATGGGGATCTAGAAAGATCGTCCACATCTGAAGTTGCAGACAATTCAGAAAGGGATGCTTGGTCCGTGCTATATTACCGCTGTCTTGCACTACAAACGTTCTCGTCGCTCATCCCACAAAAGAAAATCGTACTAAAAAAATAGGTTTGTTTCAGCTTCTAGGCGTCGCTTGGTCTACGGCTGTGGATCGGAGCTATTGTGTGCGGAGAGATATTGCATGTACTTCATTGCGTTGGGTATAGGTACTGACGGCTTTGCCGTTTGATATTGGTTGAAATATGCATACCCAGGTTGAAAAGGATTAAGGTGAGGTGGGAAAGCTCGCAATGAATCAGTAGTGTGGCTCGTTTGTGCGATGTTCGAACAATAAGACGGAGGTAGCGGCGAAGGATTGATCGCAAAAGTAGCAGCTGGTTGGTATTGTACTTTTGAACTCAATCCTTGTTGGACGTAAGCTGGCGTCCAATAATTTGGAGGTCTAAAAGGAGGAATGTAGCCGAAGGTATCATATGGAGCCCCGTTTTGTGAAGAGGTACTCGAGATACCTTGTCCGCAAGTTGATGCAAATTGAAGGCTAGTCAATGCCTCCGAATTTGACTTATCCGCGGTAGAGTCCTGATTTGTTCCATTTGCTGGAGCTCGGAATCCGGGAAGGCCTCCGTCTGGTTGTGATGGGCTCCGTAGCGTCATCGGGATTGAATCACATTCGGAAGACAGCTCTTCAAGCGCGTCGTCAAAATCGGTATCTGATTTCATGAAAGACGTGTCCGAACTAGTCGATGACAAAGTGCTTCGATCAGACAACAGCTCTCGTAACAAAGTTGCGCCAGGGGAGTTAATGGTGACCGATTGGTTGGAGCCGTAGACGTCTGGGCATGACGCGCTCGACGGAGATTTTTCACTTATCGAGGAGCCCGAGTTGGACGGCGATTCTACAGTCCCCTGATCGTCTTCGAGTTCCACAGACCTTTCGCTTTCGCAACCCACACACCCTTCAAACGCGCTCACGAAGCAAGCTGTTGATTCACTTCTCGAATCAATGTGTATAGTTGCCGGAGGAGGACACAGATGGCTTACATCTGCAACTCCGTTCAACGGGAAGGATGTCTGAGAAGAGGTTACTATGCCTTTGGTATTATGTGCGGTCCCGAGTTCTTTGTGGACAGAGAGCAAAGTAGGCAACATTTCTTTTCCGGAGGTAGGAGTCGGTCGTCCCTTTTTTCTGGGAATATGCTCAGATTTACAGTTTTCACAAAGCCATTCCTTTTCAGGTACAACACGGAGGTTTACACAACGAGGATGGTAGGTTTTGTTGCATCGATCGCAAATAAGTAAAAGCCCCCCATCTTGGCAGACAAAGCACGTATCATACTCCAGAGGCTGGCGGCGTAGCAGAGACTTCCGTTTTTGGTAAACGCTGCTCTTGCACTTCCATCGGTAGTAATGAACTATAACCTTCTCCCTTCGCGTCTTCAAGGCGCGGGCAGTAGAATCCATACCATTCCCATCTCCATGGGCATTCGCTGCTAGTCGTTCAAAGATAGATTCAAGTTCTCTACGTTGATCACCGTTCGTGATCTCAATCGACATATCCGGATTTTCGTGGTACATACCGATAAACTCTGTAAGTGCAGCCTTGGTATTGTAGCCACTACGGTGTAGAGCCTCCATGAGCTGGAATGAAACATTCGACTCCTTCGCCTTTTCCAAAAAGCCGTCAAGGTCCTGCCCGGACAGTGTCGCCAATCGGGCAAGCTGTGGACTCCAAATTACAACGCCTTGCTCCGATTTTTTAAAATTGTTTGACGGTATTGGTAGTTCTGTGACTTGAAAATTGGGCCCAATACGGCTTCCGGGATTTTCGCAAGGACTATGAAGGTCATCGTCACCGAAATGATTTTGGGAAGGATACGATCGTTTATTGTACTTGTGTGATATTCTTTGAGGGCTAGCGCCCATTCCGCCGCTTCCCGGAGTCCTGAGCCTTTCTTGATAGGGACGAGGGGCCGGCGAATGGAGCATTTGTGATTCGTTACCAATGTTTGCTTCATCGGGCGAGTTGAGATTTCCATGTCGGAGCTCAGAACCGGGACAGACTTTTTCCGTGTACATTGCCTCATTGTGATACCAGTCTTTTGGTGCATCGTGGCGAATTTCCGAGACACTCAACACACACGTATCGATGTCATTCGGAATTTGCGTTGTTATCGATAAAGAAGGAGAGTGTTTTCCGTTCTTCGCAGCAAAATCATTCTTCGATGAGGTAAAGCTTTGTCTGTCAGCGAACAACGCGTTCGGTTGCTTTCCTCCTGTGCCGGATGGATTGATCACCACCGACGATGATGTGAAATCGCTTGCTTTCCCGTTACATGGATCAATTTCGTGTTTCCAATCCATGCTTTTAGACATCTCCCCAACGCCTTGGTTCTGTAGAACGTCAACATCGTCGTAGTGGTCCGTCCCCGTATTTTTGTGATTTCCAGAAAAATTACTGGCCACCGATGAGTCATTCCCACTCAAGACACCGTCTTTGCTTTGAGTGCGTGCATCGTCTTTCATAGTGTTCGACATACGCCGGCGTTTGTTCGCAGTCGGGTACCGCTGGGTCGCACTCATGGTCAAATGTGTTCCGTTCGTTTCGGGCGACCGCTCGGACGAGGGAAGCTCGACGCATTGATTTGTCCGGGACTTTTCCATGGTAAAGAAATTGATGAAAAGCAACCAACTGTTAGAAAGTCAGATTGTACCATACAAAGAGCTTACTGCTAACGCTTTTGGTAATTTGAAACAGCCAGTTTTGCCTGCATTAAAATATGATGTGCGCCATGCCGACAACGCCTAGGAAACCGGCCGCAACAGATAGAGTTACGAGTCCCACCGTCCGTGGACCTGGACTGGTTGTGGCGGCATCGAAGCAAGCCACGTCTAGGAGCATATAGAAACCTTAATGTCACAACTTATAAATAACTGATTTTAATACGCAATATTGTTGTCGGAAACGACACCATTTTAACAGAAACACAATTTATGTTAACGTTGACTGTAAACAGATTTGCGCTCCATTATCCACAGCGCCCAGCTATAATAGCGGAACTACCTAAGGTAAGAAGGATGAAGGCCACGTCCGATCACTGCATTCGTACTCACAGTTTCATAATACAATCCAGAATGACCACGAAACACAGAATACGCAAATCGCTCACTCCATGATTTTTGTTTGCCGCAAATTAATGCAAGAAGTCTGTTTCCTACCAAGTACGTTTAGTCCCGATATAACGTTGATATCTCAAGGCGACAAACGCTTCTACCGTTCCTTACTGCATCGCATCTCGCGCAGCCACTTACAAGTCGCCTTTAAGTTCCAGGCGAGAGCGAGAATCTAGTTGTGCCGGAAAAGAGTATTCCAACTATGCTAATTTGATGTTTTGCCAAAAAAACTTGACAACAGCTCAGCCTCAATAGTTGCGACATTGATCTCCAGTGTCTGAGTGATTGTGCAGCACATGAACTAGCCGATTGGCTGCGTAGCAGACGTCGACTCGACAGCTGGCTTTTTTGATAAGAACGATGTCAAAATCTTGGATGAAGCAGGCGGTTCTTTTCGCTTTTTAGATGGGCTTTTCGAGACCTTTTCGAACAAAGGTTCGCGAGGCTTCACGGCTCTTGGCTCGTTGTCAACGGCTACCGACAAAGTAGCTTTCTTTGTAGAAGATACGGCAGTTAATTGTACCCCAGTCTTTCGCTTCTTACCTGACGTTGATGTCGCCTTGATCGATGGGGTGTCCTGTAAAGCCTTCCTCTCTTTTTCAGTGGGCATAGTTAACGCAGTCGCTAGTGCTTCTGTACCAGGCAGGATTGGCGGGTTCGACGACAAGTCT